>NC_136803.1:31061850-31476850 GCF_951216825.1 Electrona antarctica
GTCCGGTGCGAGTTTCTCCGTCCACAGCTTGAAGGGCACGATGTTGCACGAGCAATCCCACGGGTTTCCGTGCAAATCGATCTGTAAAATGGAACTGAGCTGGTCTAACACGCCAGTCACCGGGAGGTGCGTGAAATAATTATTGTGCAGGCTAATCTTGGATAAAGAAGTTCCAAGGAAAGCATCCACGGGCAAAGATTTCAGCAAGTTGTTGTTGAGCAACAACACCCTCAGTTTGGGCATGGGGCTGAACGCACCTGCCACAATGAGCTGAATGTCGTTATATTCCAAACTGAGATATTCCAGATTCTGTAGGCCAACGAACATCTCCGCAATGAGCGTATCCAGGTAGTTTTTATCCATATACAGCCACATGAGCTCAGTCAGGTTGTAAAAAGTGCTGTTGTCAATCACCTTGATGTTATTGCCCCCCAAGTGCAGCAGGTTGAGGCTCGTGTACCCCAACAGGTGGTTCTTTTTAATGGCGTGGATGTTGTTATCTCTCATGTTCAGCTCGTGAGCGGCCAGGGGTTTGGGTTTGAGGTTGGACAGGCTCTCAATCTTCTTTCCCTCACAGTTGACCCCCAGACCCTGCCTGGATCCGATCAGGTTGCAGCTACAGGGCTGTGGGCATGTCGTGTTCCGCAGCTGCTCTCTCTCCCCGTCCACACCTGTCACGGGAGTGGGCTTCGTGGTCAGCTGCCAGCTGTCACGCGGTTTGGGGCGGCTCTTTGGGCCGTGGCCTGGCGTCGCGGGTCCCCTGGCGGCCCCGCCACCGCCACCAATCGGTTTGTAAGGCGTTGGGCGGGGGCCAGCTTTGGCGGGTTCCGAGGTCTCATCTTGGGTGGGAGGTGCCACCAGGCTGGTGTCAGCACCGCCGTTCTTTGAAGGACACAGATCAGCTTCTGACGTTTCGTTCAAGTCTCCCCCCTGCAGTCTGGTCGGAGCCTCGCAGATCACCCTCCCAATGAGCGCATTATGCGGTATGTTATCCAGCCATTCCTTGAGAGAAAGCAGGTCGCAGTTACAGTCCCACGGGTTGTCCTCCAATAAAACCTCCACAATGCCCGGTATTTGTTCAAGGATCCCCTCATAAGGCACCGTTTTGATTCGGTTACCGCGCAGGTCGAGATGCGTAATGGGCACATGTTGAAACACGTTTATAGGTAGCGCACTGATTAGGTTATCATTAAGTATTAACACCTCGAGTTTACTCAGGTCCCTGAAAACCGCGGGGTCGATTTCCCTCAATAGATTAAAATCGGCTTGCAGATATTCCAAGTTGTCGAGCCCAATAAATATGCTCTTCCTGAAGGATCGTATCTTATTGTTATTGATGTGAAGCCTTTTCACCAGCTGCAATCCCAGGAAGGCGCCGGGGACAATATCGTGCAAGCCATTGTTTTCCAAATGCAGGCTTACAGCATTATAAAAGTTGGCAAACTCGTTGGGAAATAGCTTAGAGAGCGAATTCCCATGCAACAGCAAGTGGTAAAACTGAGAGCTGGGGCCAGTCAAATGTTGCAGAGTGGTGAGTCTCCTTTTTTCGCAGTCTATGTGCAGCTCTCCCTCGATCTCGCTGCAAGAGCATTTCTGCTCCTTACAAATGTCCCTTGTAACATTTCCACTGGCAACACAAAGAGCCGCATTCAGTAGGACAATCCAAATTTTCATTCCCGGTTTCAGGGCATGCGAGCGGTGAAATGAGTGTCCGCATTAACGCACCCGAAGAAAAAACAAACGTCTAAATCCCGAAGAAAAAAGGGCAGTCTTTCATCATATCCATGCTGCATCTATATATATATATAACCTGCTCTCTGTGTCCAGATATCCAGTCGGTAAAACGACCATATAAAACGTTGCATTCACATTGACTAAATCCTCATACGTCCCGCACGTTTAAGAAAAACGAAAAAAATGCGAATGGCTGATGCCTGCAGTATCGTCTCCGACTCCGACACACATTTTTGGGCAGGATCGTTAAAGACTGACCTTGCCAAATTTAACAAATCCGTGCCATTTTCTCCTGTCGTGCTGCTGCTGCGTGTTGCTGCATGCGGAGGGTGTATCGACGGGAGCTGTTCCCTATCCCCTGGTGCTGAATTCACACCCTGCGCCCAAGATTTAGTACAGACACACCGAATGCGTTGACGGATGTCAAATCGACTGATCCGGCTCCAGTGCTGGAAGAGTGGAAGTATAGCATATACTCCGATTCCCCCCCGCCTCCCAGCACATATAGAAATACCACAACGTAGAAACAATATGTCCTGTTCGTGGCAGCGGTGGCCGAACGGATAGCGGCGCGGTCTAGATACCGGAAGGTTCCCAGTTCGAACCAGCCGTCCGACACGTTAAAAATTACCACCGCTGAAATGCCCTTGAACAAGGCATCAACCACTACGATGAAATGTGTTCTATGAGCAGGGCCTGGCTGGAAACAAGTTCTTGAGCTTAGCCCAGATACCCTGGGTAAATATGCCCTCATTTCATTTCATTTCTGTAATCGTTTTTACTGGAGTATAAAGTACAATATTGGCATCAAAATATTGGTCTACTATAGACTAGCCTACTTACTTATCAGTAGAAAATCTAATAGATATAGACCTATAGTGGAATGTCCCATTTCAAAATGATTGGAATGTAATTGCAATGCATCAATCTGTTCATAATGTTTTATTGCAGCTGCGGTATATGGGGCTGATTTCGAATTACTTTATCCCACAGCTGGGTACATATGTTACATACTTTAATTAATACATAATGGTGCATTTGTGCAGCCTTCATCCAAAGCAGCTGTGCATCATGCACTTAACAATGTATGGCGTATACGAAAGCTGCCATATCTAATCCAAAAATCCCACCCGTGTGAAGTGAGGGGCGCTAATATATTAAAGTCTAACTCATGTGTTGCTATAATTAGGTGATGTAATTGTAATGAAGGATGGTTATGTAAAACAACGGTGACAAAACAGACATTACATTATCTTTATTGTTAATGGCATTTAATGTTTGTTATAGGGACAAGATAAAATGTCCCTTCATTGTCAATGGCGTTTTTAAAACAAACATTGAACTAAAAACAAACATTCAACCTGTATATTGGAGGGGCTATAGCGCCCCTCAAAAATTAATAAATAAATAAATAAAAATAAATGCAAAAATATAGCTGCAAGCAGCGATAAGGCGGGACCAAGAAAGAAGACAATACGCAATAAGAACAATATGCACAAAGTTGTCGGTACCCGGATTTGAACACACAACCTTGTGGTCCAAAGGCGAGAGCTCTACTGACTGAGCAGAGACAATCAGTCACATTGTAAACAGGAAAATCAGTGTTTTTGATAACAATGTGTGCCCTGGTTGTGTTTTGCTGTAATCATTCTCACATACAAACTTCTCTTCGACTGGGATTTCAGATAATGGTCCATACAATGTGTGTAGAACGTTTCACGCAAATTGCTCAAAAAACCAGGCAGAAAATCAGGTATTAGCATTCTTCAAACTGCTCAAAATGGCGGAAAATCTGAGTGCGAAGCTTACTGGTCAAAGTGACAGAAGTGTTCCCCGTGAGTCAAAGAACATCTGGAAAAAAGTGCCATGACTTTTGGCCAAACGAGGCAAGAGTTATGCCTGTTCAAAGGTTTAATTTTCAAAAAATTGCTATAGCGCCACCCTTTGGCCTATTGCAAGACTTCTTTCAGTGCTATTTGGCATGACCCTCTACTTTACTGTAAAGTGACATAAACATATGACGCTGCATGTATGAATTAGAGGCAGAAGAAGAATCTTCACAAACCAGCAATTTTCATTGGCTCATAAAAACTGTATCAAAGTGTCATTACCGGTCAAACGGTTCATGAGATATGCACGTTCAAAGTTTGCATTTTCAATTGAGTGCTATAGCGCCACCCTTTGGCCAATTGTCATGGGCTTCGCATAGTCACCGTTTGGCATGGACCTCTACCAGATTACCGCGTTTCACGAAAACCGACTGCACGGTTCAATCAGAACTGCAATTTTTGGCGGAAGAAGAAGAAGAAGAAAAATAAACACAAAAGCAATAAGTGACCAAAGTCACTTCGTGACTTCTTGGTCCCTTAAATAAATAGACATATGCAACGAAACGTATACATGAATAATTAAATGCAAAAATGAAATAAGTTAGTTATAGTTAGTTTGAATTAAATGCTAGTTTTAGTTTAGTTTAGTTTGTGGCCTATATTAGTTTGATTGAGTGATTGATTGAATACTTCATTAACAGTTTGCAAATAAAGTAGGCCTACATAAAAATAGGCTACAGTTTAATACAACTATAGTACAATGCTGAAAGGATTGAACCCAAGAAAGGGTAACAGGTCAAGTGAATGCATGAAGTCCGGACAAGCATTTTCAGCCATGACAATCAATGACAATCAAATCTCTTAATTCACCCGCAATTGTTTGCCAGTTCACGCCGTTGCTTGTTTACCACCATGTGTGTACTGTATGTTAATATTGTATCCGTAATTATATCAGTACAGTCGATCTGTGAGCTCCCACATAGATTATCCAATGGCTAATGGCTAAGTGACATCATTAACATTGATGAAATACACATTTGGGCAATGAAGGTTAATTCAATAAATGTGAAAATAAATAAATACAGAAATGAATAAGGAAATAAATGCATAAATACATGAATAAATGCATAAATACATGAAAGAATGCATAAATACATGAATAAAACACAAGGAGGCCATACATGGCCTACTTGTGTGCAAGCAGAGCGCGCAAGTACTGCTACTAACTGTCTATTGCTACTGCTGTTCTAAACGCTTTAGACCCATTATTGACCCTATCTTGAAACGTATACCTTAAAGGTATATTCAGTGATTTCACTTAATTCAAATATCACGTATTTTTTCTTATTTTTTGGATAATCCTCCCTACTATAAAGTGTGCTGACCATATAAGGAGTTCCTCCCTGTCCCCAGTTAACCCCTGGGGTCAAAAAACCCTAGTTTCGGTTTGGGCTTTGGGTGGCAAAGCCTTCATCCAATCAGGATGAGAGGGGCCTTCCTCCAATCATGATCGAGTGGGGTGGGCCTTGGTGCACGTGCTGTTGGTCTGTTGTACTTCCCCCACTGTAGAGCGTGTGCATGTGCACATCTTGTTACCGGGTGGACCGGGTTTAAAATAAATAAACCGGTCTAATAAATAAGTAAATAAATAAATAAATTGACACAAATAAATACATTCAGTATTCATGTATGTGTCTTTGCATATTTATTTATTTATTTATTTATTTATTTATTTATTTATTTATTTATTTATTTATTTATTTATTTATTTATTTATGCATTCAATTATTTATTTATTTATGCATTCAATTATTCATTCATATATTTCTTTGCATATTTATCTATTTATTGTTTGCGTTAATTATTTTAATTGTTGGCTTGCTTGGTTTGTTTGTTCGTTAAAACACACGTGTTATATACTCAAACAGAATATACATTTTCAGGATGCAAATTCAGGAGAGAAATCTTACAGGATAAATACATGACACTTGGAGTAATTAAACACATCAATGCAGACATAATTGGAATTGGAACACTATAAATCTGAAGCTTGATGAATGGGTTCTCTCTCCTGGTTGGAGGAAATGTGTAACCCACCCGAGAATGTATTTTCTCTTTACTAAAGAGCCGGAGAGATGGGAGACCCCTGTAAATGAACAAACACTTAACAGTCAATCTATAGAAACAAACAAACGAACAAACAAACAAACATTTAGTTAACTTTTAACCAAAGACATGTCACTTTAAATCTTGTTTTCAAGATAGAGGACATCTGCAGGCTAAGGTGGAGGAACCTCAGAGAGACATTTAAAAAAGAGGGCGGGCTTCAGGCCAAAGGCCCGATTTCAAGTCCACATTTAGATCAATGGGCCACCGATTACAATTTACAATGTATAGGCAAGGGATTTAGCAAAGTAGGCATGCATAAACCCTAGAAAAGGTAACTCATCACACAAGTAGAGTGCAGAGAACAATGTAGTGCCTCAAATAAACTAAGATACCAGGTAAACAACGGACCTGTACCTTCTGTTCAAACAACATGCTATCTAAGAAAAACAAATCTAAGTAATAACAAAAACATGAGAAGTTACCAACATATATATATATATCTGCGTACTGTAGTAAATTAGCATCTATTGGGACAAAAGGTGTCAAAAAGGGATGCAAGGGGGGAAGCTATACGGGGTGTGAGGTGGAATCTGAAGAGGTTGGAGTGATTTTGCAGTTCTGACTACCATGGGGAAGTATAACCAACACCTTACAACATGGGTTCCCAAAGTGGGGTCCGGGGACCCCTAGGGGTACTTGAGGGAGTTCCAGGGGGTACCTATAGCTCAATTAGAGATAGTTAGGAACCAAATGGACCCTTACGGGTCTGTAACTGGACAGACCATTAGGGTCCATTTGGTTCCATTTGTACACTCTCAGAGTTAAATTAGCAGTGGTTTTACAATATAAATTGGGGGTACCAGAGATAGAAATGCCATTAAATCGGGGATCCATAGATTAATGCGTGTGAAACTGGGGGTCCTTGAAATTAATATGTTTCGGAATCACTGCTAGAGCCGTAAAAATCCTCCCTTATCGGGGTCACTGGCATATGTTTTCAAATGGGGGATCTGTGGCCTAATAAATGTTGATTTGGGGGTCCTTGACACGAAAAAGTGCCTTACAAAGTATGCAGCCCCACTACCACTATACTGCAGACAGAGCCCCCTCCCGTGGGAAACGGACATCGCCGCACCCCAGTCAGGTCACCCGCCACCATTGCAGCCACCAGCACAGCCAGCCGAGACTGCGGCGCAGCCAACAGATGGGGCTCAGCTGGCCAAGGATCAGCCAGCCCGAGCCTGTGTCCTCTGCCGCGCTGCAGTCCGCCCGGTTGGCGTCGAGCTCCTCGGACGCAGTGTCCTCGGACGCGGTGTCCTCGGCAGCAGCGCTGGCGGGGAGGGTGGCGGCGGCGATATCTGCAGGCGTGAGGATAGGTGGGTCGGTGGAAAGACCTATAGGGGGGCGCGTGATAGGGGGCGGCCTAATGGGAGGGGGCCTGGCGGGCGGCCGCCTGAAAGGGGGCGGTCTGGTGGGGGGCACCCTGCTAAGGGGCGCCGCCACCCGGGGAGGGGAGGAGGACGGAGTCCAGCGTGGCACGTGGGTGATTCCCTCCTCCTCCAGCTCCTTCCTGTGGACTTCTATGATCTCGTTGCCCTGGATGATGCTATTGGCGTAATGTTTCATGACGAGCTTCTCCACCATGCTCTCGAAGCCAAAGAAGGACTTGATGTCCAGGCTGCCCACCTGCTCGAAGTACGTCCACTCTTCGTTCTCGGGGTGGACGGAATAGCAGCAGTTTTCGATGATGGTGAGCCGACTGGTGAAGGTGTCGTTGTGGGACCTGATGTGCATCGTCCTCTCTCGTCGGTTCAGTATGAGCCTGTGGATGAAGTATATGTAATCCACCCCCGCCAGGCTTTTGAGGAAGCGCGGGACGTCCACGTCCACCCCGCAGCGCCGCACCACCGTGGACGTGGAACCGTCCTCGCTCGACTCTTGGCTGAGCACATCGCTGCCCACGAACATGGGCAAGATGTCACATTTGGGGAAACGCATCTCGTAGGCCAGCACCACTAGCTCAAAGGGATACTTGTATACCCGTATAGGTGGCTGGTGCGTCTGCACCATGCTGGGGATGCTCCAATGACTTATATGGATATATATAAAAAAGCTCAGTTTATATTTTCACTTGTGTGTTTCTGGATTCTTGAGAAAATGGTATCCGTGTTTAGAAGCATTGCCCGTTATCGGAAGTATAGTGGAGGGCAGTCTTCGGCCATGTGGAACTACATAATTATCTGCGCAAGAATGATCATCAATCATCTTGCCGACTTCATATCGATGTGGTCTGCAAGAGTGCTGTTGTATGGAACACTGCTTATATACCAGATATATTGGTACGTCATATGTCGCATGTCAAACGTCACACAACAAAGGTTGACCAATCTGTGAAGACAAAGGGTTGGAAAGGGACATATATGGGCATAATCGGACGCACACACAGACACATGAGCTCCCAGTCATGCGTGCGTGCCTGATGATGAATTCAGTATTGAAGATTATGTAAATGTTGCATGGTGGGAGTCGGAGTGCTATATTCGAGTGCCGTCGGCATAGTTTGAATTATTTTTGATAGCTCTGTGATGTGAGAAAGACATTGTGATGCTATTATGTTCTGATGACTGCAGGAATAATGAGGGGAATAGGGTCCACTGGCCATACAAAAATAAATATGTAACGTACAGTACTTAAAAAAAGAGAGTAAGGTATTGAAATGGGGCCTTCATGTGCGATCATGACAATCTCACTAAGTAGCAACTAAGTTACAGTAATTATACTTGATATATTTATCCCAGAGATGATGTGATGATGTTTAGTTGTGATCCTGTTAAGGGACTACATTTTTGCTGCAAAATGTCTGCAAGGTCTAAGTGTTTCTTCCTCAAGAAAGCACCTTTTTTGCACGCGCGCGCGCACACACACACACACACACACACACACACACACACACACACACACACACACACACACACACACACACACACACACACACACACACACACACACACACACACACACACACACACGCGCACTCTCTCTCTTTGTCTCTCTGTCTCTCTCTGCTTGCAAGGGCAATTCAATTTAGTTGCTTGCAGGTGGTGGGGGTGATGGCGTTGGGGGGGCCTTTTATCTGACTGCAATTGCTCAATTACCTCAAAATGTGTATTGCCTTTGGTGGAGTGTGGGGGGGGGGGGAAGCAATCAGGAAAGGAAACCGGGTCCTGTATTCTGTGTAGTTTGGGGGAAAGGGGGAGGGGGGGCACACGATGCTTAATTACCCCATGGAAGGAGTCTTTTATTGACCTACAAACCTTGGCAATGTCGCCGTGCAGTCCCTCTTTAATGGCGTGCCTCACGGAGAGGGAAGCAGCAGGTGGCGGTGGCGGCGGCGGCGGCGGTGCAGGTCACGGTGACAGTATAGTGGGGGACGTTGGAGATCGATAATCACGTGCATGCCGCCGCCGACAACGCACCATCAATGCTTATTATTATATGCAGATTATACTTTTCATTCATTTCCCTCACGTTGTCTGGCTTTAATGTAATGGACGTGTCAGGCCGGAGGGGTTGTGGGGGATGGGGGGGGTGACGCTGGGTTAGCAAGCCAAGGCTATACAGACAATTATTGCGCACAGCCAGGTTTTATTGTCTGTTAATAGACTTGATTAAAAGCGGTAATGAGAGCAATTGGGAGGAAAACTGATTTGAGGCCTAGGCTGAACAAGGTTTTTTTTATAGGCTTGAGGCTACCTGCATGCCATTTCAAAAGTGAATATTTTCTCCTGAAAGAAACATACAAACAAAAACTGTTGCCCCTGCAAAGGTTTTCACTACACTTATAAATATTGAACACACGCACGCACGCACACACGCACATGTGATGTAATGCAGATAATGTGTTTACTACCGCCGGATTACTACACCTCCTGTAGCATTTCCACCATCTATTGTTGGGTTATTTGTCACTGTACATTTGCACATACATGAAATGTGTCTGTTTAGTGGGCATGCTGCAGTTGCCAGTTCGGGGTTAAGTGTCTTGCTCATGGACACTTCAACACTATAGACTGGGCACTGCATATGGGAGCAAATCGGTAACCTTTCCTACAGACATGCTATGCCCACTCAGCTACATTGCCGCCCACAAGTTAGAGTAGATGCACTGCGTCGTTCCTGTGTGTACTGTAATTTCTGCTGCCAGCCGTGGCTCGAGGCATCATGTTTTTGGCTTGTCCATCCATCCGTCTGTCCGTCCATCCGTCTACATTGTGAGTTTAGTGTTGCTATATGGATATTGTTGTAGTAGGATTCAGGGAGTTTTCATATGTTTTGTGAGGGTTAATGTTAAGTGTAATAATGATGTATTTGTAGTATTCACAATCAACCCCTTAACATGGTGGAGTATAGTCCACACTAATTGCCTCCAGCTGAGTATAAATATGCTGCCATGATGTGAGCTATAGGCATCACCATGTCAACGTGTGTTGAACCTCCTGGTTTTTGTATTGTATTTTTGTTATATGGTGAATAAGTTGGTCCGTTTGGTTGGACTAACTTTAGGCCTCTGTACTACACACGCACGCACGCACGACGCACGCACGCACGCACGCACGCACGCACACACGCACGCACGCTCTCGCACAGTGCAAGAGACCACCATTCACTTCCTTGTAGACGGCTTGGCTCTGAAAATGTGCATCTGTGCCCAAATTACAATCCGATCCCCTTTGTATTTATCATAAAAGAAGAGTACAGATGTGAACAAAAGGGATTCTGCCTAGTGACGGCGCACCGAGTGGAGAGGGAGCCAACTCCAGTCTCCACAGTACTGTTCAGTTCAGTAGCAGATGAATCAGGTTGGGCATTCAAAACTTATGTGAAGATGAATAAGCTTGGCAGCAACTATCAGAATCTATACAAGGTTTCTAGGCTAAATGTACCACTGTTATTTCCCCTGTCCCGCCAACATATTTCCACTGCTGTGTGGATGACATAGGGGAATAGACCTTGGAATTGGAAATAACGAGAGAGTGCAAGAAAGCATTCCAGATCCAATTCTCTCCATGCTGTCCTTTCTTGGTTATAATAGTATTGTTTGCGGGCAGACCTGTCAAGGAAATATTATGAGAACTTTTCTTATGAGCCTTCATAACCTCAACTCACAAAAACGATGCACACAAATAGCCCCAAGAAGGCAATAAGGTCAGGGCGCGTGTAGAGCGTTTTGAAAGCAAATGGAAAAGTATAAAACCGCAATAAGCTGCAATTATCAGAGCCCTTGAAATGCCAGTCAAAGATACATTGTGTATATTCTCTGCAAACCGCGGTTGCGACTTATTAGGTGAGCATATTGGAGGCATTCTTCAGGTCGACTTCTTGCTAATCGTGAAAAAATGACCACCACCGGCATGCAGGAAGTAGGGCAGGACAGCAGCTCGAAACTGGCCCCCGTAAAATCTGAATCCCCCCCACCGCCCCCCCCCCCCCCTTTTCCCTCACTTATGTTTCTTTTCCCTTTTTACCTCCATTATGATGAATTCCTGTTCTGTTCTTTGTCTATATAGAAGTGTCTATTTGTACGTCTCTAAATGTTCTGATGAATTGAACATGGTGGACCCTATTGTAAACAAGTGTAATGCTTAATTGGGTCGTCCACTCACAGTTAACAGCCTTTGTATTGAGTTTGTGCTTGAAATGTACTGTAATTCTGCAAACTGTTAATAAATATTTCAATCAATCAATCAATCTGCCAGTGTCAAAAAAGAGAGTAACACAATGGAAGTCCGACTTCATGGCGGTTTCATCCTCGGACGTGTTTAATTATTTGAACTATTTTCAATTGAAACATGCATCTGTATACATACAGATGTAGTCTTAACTGACGCTGCAGTATTACTTGGGACAGCACAATCATTCTCTGCAGTAACCTGCAAGTGCTGTGAGAAGATTAATGACATAGTGAAGCTATTGCTTTTTCTTGTGTACTCTCTTGGATTGCAATCATGTCAAATGCCACCGAACTCCATGCGGTCGTAATTACGCTGTTCTGACAGCTGTGTGTGGGGACTCTCCCTTGAGGGAAAAACCCCTGCACTGCATTTCCCCCACATCTGCCTTTTATAGCGCCACCAGGAGGCCAACTTTTGTAAAACCTTTTTTTTTATATTACTCCTTTAGATTTGGTCTAAATATCACCCAAATCGGTACACAGATATTACATCCTTAATTGGTTTCCAAATTTGCAGGAATTGGTGTGTTTGGAACAAAAATGCCTCAAATGACAAAAGCAGTTTGTGATGGGTCATTGCTGTGACATTTTGCGCACACATTCCCACACTGGGCCGAGGGGGAATCCCATTGCTGTGAACGGCCAAAGGCCTATTATAGCACCACCAGGAGGCCACAATAACCTACTCTGAGGAGCTCTTTTTACCCCATTCTGGAAGGGAACCCCTTTTGGTGTTTTAAGCATTATGTTATACTTTAGCTATTGAAAAATAGCAGATCTACAAGCTCGTAGCGCAGCACCGAGTGCCGCGCTACGACCTTGTAGGTCTGCTATGTTTTGAAAAATCGTGAAAATGTGGCGCAAATCTTTGAATATATTCTTTCAGAGCGAACATTTTTAACTCAAATCTTTGCTTCTGAGGGGTTCCTGGAATAACATTTTTGGGGTCCTTGACATGAAATATTGAGCACCTCTGATATAGAAACATAGGTATTTCAGAAAACTGTCCTGATTTAGAAGACATTTTTTAAATTTCGACGTCAGGCCTAAATTAAAGAAAACAAAAATGTCTTCCTTTTCCCGTTGCACTTCGCAGAGGGATTCCAGTAATTATTAAGTGATGGGCACTGATGCAGTGGTAAACAGAAACAGATGTGACTCATTAAAAATGTATGACAATAAAAAGGACCACAAATTTTAACACCTGACATCACTTGCATGCATATATGGCCTCAGACATCAGTGAATATACTGTACTAATTTATAATTTGCTTAACCAAGAGTTATGGCATACTCATAACTCCTCAGTGCTTTCTTCCCACACTTCATGCCCTTGACAAGGAACATTTGACCCAATTAATTACAAGATAAATTACATTGTCATCCACTGCATCTAATGTGCAGCCAAGATGGGTATCCCTCGTCATGGAGTGGCCATAATATAGTCCGCTTGTACATTAGCATTTAAATAATGGCGAATTCTCAGTGAATTGCCCCAAATGTATTTCCTCGTCAGTGCTGCACGCTTGCATGCAGTCAATGAATGAATGATTCATGGTCACTGTTTTTCTTTCATAATAGACATTTATTTTCCAATGATGTGCCACTCACGATGAGATGTGACATTGACAAATGGATTGGATTTGGAACAAGTAGGCCTAGGTGTGCAGCATGGGATCCACACACTGGTCTCTTATATGATTGATTGATTGATTGATTGATTGATTGATTGATTCTTTATTTAAGTGTCATGCTTCTGAAGAAGCCCAGCCCATATGGACTTGCAGGGCACTTTTTACAGTTTACATAAACAATGACAATAAACCGAGTGAATACCAAACTGACTAATACACTCCAGATCCTTACAAGGCAGATTACATAATATACAACATAAAATAAAATACCTTATACTTATATGTCATACTCAGCTGGAGTCATATAGCCATTAGACAAGATCAATTATATCTCATGTTCTTATAGAATAAAAAATGAAAGCAATCATTCACCCACTGATTTCAATTCCCTTTGAATGTTTAGTTCAGTGCGTCTCCACTGACATACAATCCTTTGTTCTGACTCTCCAATAGTCTTCTTCGTCTTTTATCCAGACTGCACACTCGATAGGACCAGTGGTGGACAAACAAAATACATGTACTTTGAAGTACTGCATGCTTTTTGAGTATCTGTACTTAACATGAGTATCTGTATTTTTTTGGATACCTGACTGACTTCCTTTGTGGAATCCCAAATCATCTCATTGGAGTGCATTTGTCTGCCAAGAAGCCACTTTTGACAGCTTACATTTCGAGGCAGGGCAGCTGGCTCGATGAACGACAGACAACTTCTCAGAAATGTGTTGACGCCAGCAGCTTTACCCATCCAACTGAAGTGAGAGACAGATAAGGGAAAAGGGGACGGGAGAGTTGAGTGCGTGGGGAGAGAGGACAGCTGTGTACCGCAGGGCAGAGAGCTGAGAGAGAGAGGAGAAAAACAATCAGACTGTGCCAAGACTATTGTTGAGCCAAACCTGAGAGGGGGTTTCACAGAGTCCTCGTCACTTTCCAGCAGCAGTCGCTTCATCTTCTTGTTGTCCAAACAATCGCCTACACAATAGAACACTGTTTCCCAATCAATCGCTCGAGACCCATTTGTGGGTCACAGACCAATTGTTATGCTTCATGACACAAGTGACTTTTCCTACATTAAAAAATATATATATATTTTAAAAATATATATTGTTTTGAGGGGCGCTAGCCCCACCTAGCTATGCCCAGCTTTGTCTGTTTGTGTGGATTTTAGCTATGATTTGATTGGCTGAGCAGCACCCCATTGCGATGATTTGATTGGCTGAGCAAAGTACATATTGAGGATAAAAAGTGAGGGCAGAAAAGTGAGGACGCCAATTGTGTTGGCCATGATGATTTAATTAGCTGAGCATGCATGGACTCAGGACTTAACAGTGTGTGGTGGTAGCCGACAGGGACATGCACACATCAAAGGGGGCTTGAGCCCCTGCCCCCTGCCCCCTGCCCTTTTACCCGTCTGTAAAACAACTGCCCTTTCCAGACCATGAATGCAGCATTTACTATGGTGGAAGAAATGCAAGAAATGCCACTCCTTTCCATGCCATACCGGAAGGCAGCATCCAGAATAATTGTTTTTTCCCGAAATCTCCTGTGACTCCTGTGAAATCCTGTGAAATCGCATGTGACTGGCTTCCTGGGCTGTGACGCGACATACCAAAGCCTACACGGGTTGTGCAGTCGACGCGCTGTGATTGGCCAGTCGCTGTGATTGACAGCCTAAACCTAACCTTAACCTCAGTAAAACTATACCTAAACCTAACCCTAACCCTAACCTTAACCTCAGTAAACTTAACTTGCCCCGGGGTCGTGGTCATAAGCACAACCTGTGTAGGAATAAGTATGTAGCGCTGGCTGTGATGTGCTATCTACTTCCTGTGAACTGCACACCTTGGGGTCATCTCCTCATCAAGCCCATCTGATAAAAACCCTGGCTCTTCACTCCAGCCCTTGCCAGTTTGTCAGTTGCAGATCGGTAAAGTTACTGTGCCTCTGAGCTCTATGTTTTTTGCTTGTGATCAACATAATTCTAATTCCTCGTCTCCTTGTGCCCCCAGTGTTCTACGCCTGCTGCCTGCCTGCCGACCAGCCCCAACACAGCCCCCAAGCCTATAGTTTAGCTTTTTCATCTGTTTTGTGAGTTAATGTTGCATCAATACCTGAGTTTGTATCCAGCTGGTTCTGAGTTCTGCTTTTGGGTCCTATTGTACTAAACCCTAACAGCAATGACTTTTCAGAGCTGATTACTTTGTTTTGCAATCCAATGATAACAGGACACAGGTGCTAAACTTTTGTTTTATCGTCTTTCTTTAAACAAAACCCAGAGCAAGTGCTATCATTAGTATTGTAAGAATCATAAATATTTTTTTGAGGGACGTTATAGCCCCTCAAAAAATAATGACAAAAGTGTGTAAACATACATTGAAGACAAAAGTGAGGACGCAAATTGTGATTGGCCGGAATTAGATGATGTATGATGCTGTATAGGAGCGCGTTGTTGGTTTGCATAAGACTTCTCCCCACATAGAATTTATTCAGTATTGATATTAAACTAACTAACTGTGAAGGGTGTGGTGATTTTTCCCTGCCTGCATTCTTGGCTGGGCATGGTAGATTTGTCCAGGAAAAGGTCAATGTAGATCGGAATTTCTCTAAAGTTTGACAGCCAATAAAATAAATTTGTTTCAAGCTAGTGATTTTTTTTTTTTACTTTTAGTGTCAAACTATTTCTTCAAATGCCTTTGTTAATATATTTTTGAATCCTTCAGTCACTTGCAGGTCATCCAACATATCCCTTTTTTTAGTTCAGGATAAAAATAAAAATAATCCCTCGTAGCACTGATGCTACTTCCAAACGTTCTCTTTCCCTCACACAGAAAAGAAAACAAGCCACTTCCATGCATCTGTACAGATGAATGTCCCAACTGAATGTCCGGAAGGAGGCTTTTACTGTCCTCCCAGACATGAAATGGGCTATAACAAGTCATCTTTATTAGTCCTTTCAACATGCATCTCTGTTTAATCATCAGGAATCATCACTGTTTTGATGAAGGGACCCCAGAGACTCGTGGCATTGGTCCAGGTCCAGTCTCCCTGCGAGGCTGTCTTGAAATTAAGCCTTTTTGGAACCAACCTCCACACCAGAATGTCAAAAGCGAGAGCAAGTCCTTACATTAAAAGTATGATAAAAGTGAGTCGTAAAGAAACGTCATTAATGTTTAAATATGCCAGTCATTTGGGGTGATCTCGACCGTGGTCGGAAAATGATGATGTTGATGATTTTGGGGGGACGACGACGACGACGACAGGAAAGACACAATAAAGTATGTGAGCTATCGAGTATATATATGCATTTATTTATTTATTTCCGTCTCTCATGCATGTGTGTGAGATTATTGAGTGAGTGTGAGTCTGGTGTTGTGATCTACTGTCAGTGAGATGGCGTGGGGGGGACGTTCATTGTTCTGGAAGGAATCAATAATACATGTAAGTATATAACATTTTCCGCCATACACTTTTACACCTTGGTGCAGCTCGACAATGCTGCTATGTACTTAATTGGTCAAAAGTTTTCAAATTTATAAAGATCTGCTATTTTCATGGCCAAAAATGTATGTAGAGCATAAGTGGTTAACGTATGTTTTGTAATAACTAACTAATAAAGTTAGGTGAAGTAAAAGTACAATATTTGCCTTTGAGACATAATCTAGTGGAGTAGAAGTAAAAGTATTTAAAATTGGAAAGTAAAACTACCTCAAAATTGTACAGCCTTAAATGTACTTCTTCTTTCCACCACTGCCCGTCGCAGCAAACGGAAGTTGGGAAGGATTTGACAATCAGTTGAAGAGGATACCTTCCCCCACCGTTGACTCATAACCTTAACCCTTCCCTATGCCTGCTGCATGAACTTAACGTGCCCCCATTCCTATAACCCTAACATTAACCATCCCACATGTGTCTAGTTAGTGGATCCTGTCACGTCCAACATCTGACAGATGTTCAGATGTGTCCCGAACCCGGCGCGTTGGTATCACTTGAGAGTGAGAAGGTGTGCAGTGCCAGCACGCTGATGGAAATGGAGGTCATTATTCAGTGACATTTCAGTCTCCCAGTCTTGGAATATTAATCGACAACCTTTCCTGACCTTTCAAATGTATGTCTGCCCTCAAAAGCCACCAGACAATAATGATCAGCATGTAGCCATAGACCAAAATATACCGGGTCTATGGCCAGTTACCCTGCACATGCAATCGATGTCGATGGTAAAATAGCTCCGTGTGGGTGCACTGGCAGTTTAGCACAAAGAGCCACGTAAACTCCACATGTAGCCAGAGGTTAAACCGATCCCTGCTACATATTGTAAGAGGCTTTGTGAAGATGGCCATTAGTAGGCTGGAGAAGCCCCCACCGCCTCCGGGTTCACAAGGGACCAGAGACCCAGGGTGAACTGTGCACATTTGGCTTTTAAATCCTGCTGCGGCTACATGCTCACCACAAATAGCCTTCACTGTGGATTTCTTCAATTATCAGATGGGGAGATGCCTGGGTTGAGCGCATAGAGCCATGTTTTTTATTTAAATGTTCCATTCCTGTTTCTTCCTGCATGGCATGCCTCTGCTTCATATTAACGAGACTACAATTTGAAGGGTTCAAATACATTTATTTTCAGTGTCAAAATCTTCAAATACACCTTTCTTTCTCCATGTAATGTTTCTGTGACTGAAATCGTGTGCCATTTCAATCAGTAAATCACACAACTGGCATCAACTGATGCCATTTAATCTGACATAATTATATATCCTTTTATTCATCGTTTCATTTCATCTTCGGAATGACACAGAAAGGAATGTGAAAATGAACCGAGCAGAGTCAGTATTCTGTGGTTTACCAGGTGGCATCTTGTTAAACAACGCTGTATTCTTACGAGATGAGGACAGAGCACTGCAGGGTTCCCCCAGGGTTCTTTCTGAACTGTGTGCGTGCGTGCGTGCGTGCGTGCGTGCGTGCGTGCGTGCGTGCGTGCGTACAGTATGTGCATGTGTGTGTGCGTGTGTGTGTGTTGCACATGCACACTTTTAAGTATGCATCTGTGTATTATACATGCTGATGTGTCTGATGCGCGCGTGCGTGCGTGTGTGTGTGCTGTGCACGTGTGCAAGCGTGGGCGGATTTGTGTCGTAACTGAAACACATGGAAAATGACGATTCTGCTGGAGGCAACACCTCAACAAAAACCTCAGGGATTCCATGAGCCCAGACAACTACAGCCGTGCATGCTTCATTTGTCTCATTTTTCTTTCATTCTTCTCTGCGCTTTTTTCTTTCCAGCTGTGGGCTCTTTTGACACCCTGCGGCATGTTTCTTTTCTCATTGTGTGCTCACTAACAAAGCTTTCAAATCCTGTCTATACCTGTCAAATAATGGAAACAGCGATCAAAATAGGGAGGTCAGGGATCTTAATTTTCAGACATTCTGTCTGTTTTCTTACGAGTTTACAAAGTTGCCCTGAGGCACCATTACCAACATACCGAGTAAACGTGGCAGATATGTTGGTTACTTGTTTACACAGAGTATGTAATTTATGATATGATAGATGTTTATCTGGTATCCTATACCTTGCAGCATGTAATTGATTTATTTATTTACTTGACCATTTACCATGCCATTTGTTGACAAGGGTCCATGTAATTTACTCTGATCTTGAACTTTGTATGCCATTCTGGATAGGAGAGTCTGACAAATGCAACCCTATGGTCCACTCAAACCTAAGCTCAATCCTTACCTTAAAGGACAACTTTAGTTTTTTTCAACCAAGGTTCATGTTTTAGGTTTTCTTTTTTGGCCAGATGTAATTTCTTGGGGTTTATTAGGACTATAGTAAATAATAAAAAAAAGAAATCGCGATAATATTTTGTAAAATAATACATATTTAGCCCCATGCTCGAATGCCCAAAACGAAAGAAAGCAGCAAATTAAAGAAAATTAACACTCACCTTTTAGTTTCTCTAATAACAACCTAAAACATGAACCTTGGTTGAAAAAAACTAAAGTTGTCCTTTAAATCCATGACAACATGCCCTATCCCTAAACTCTATATAAACTGTATATAAACATGAAGAAACGTGAGGAAAACAAAGACGTGAAGGCTATGATGTTATATATTATTCATATGATAAGCAACGTGTGAATCCTAGCCCCCATCCCCATATGCTCACAGCTCTGTCCTTGGCACCAGCAAACAGAGCTTGGCAGTACAGGGGGAGATGCCACCGAGATGTGAAAGGCCACGTTGGGGAAACACCCTCCTTCATTCTGGAATGCACTGGCCACGCTTGGTTTGCAGTCATAGAGATGAAGAAAAAACAGATGCCTTTCTTTCCTGTATGTACGAGTGTGTTTGTGTGTTGTTTCGGTGCACGTACGCCTTGTGCCAGGTTTCCACGGCGACAATCTGTAGCGACCGACGGACATCTTGGACTCACTCAACATCAATCAGCTTCCCGTCATAACAAACACATTGTGCGCACACAGTAATAATAATAATAATAATAAAGCTTTATTTCTATAGCACCTTTCAAAACAACGTTACAAAGTGCTTTACATAAAAGGAAACAGCAAAAGTAAACAGTACACAGCAGGAAAAACACAGAAACAATGCAAAGCAAATAATACAAGGCAGAGTAAACAATCAATAGAACACAATCAGGAGAAATCAGAATTAAAAGCTAGTCTATAAAAATGAGTTTTAAGTAGAGATTTAAAATGTGGAACTGACTCAGCGAGCCTGATTTCCAGGGGCAGAGCGTTCCATAGGGTGGGGGCCCTAAAGGAAAAGGCCATGCGACCGGTCGAGTTCAGGGGCCCCTAGGAGTGCTTTATTAGAGGATCTCAGACTGCGGGCTGGTATGTATGGGGGCAGTAGGTCTGAGATATAAGGTGGCGCAAGACCTAGGCTGGCTTTGAATGTGGTGAGTAACATTTTGAAATTGATTCGAGTACACAAAATGTGTTCAAAATGTGATTCAAGCAAAAGCGTTTTTCACATGTGAAATAGCAAAAGGGTTACATGCTGTATGGACTCGACAGCAGAACTCACATTGGGTACTGGTAACAGTTGGGTGCTGCCAGTTCATACAGGGGCTTTCATTAACCCATTTAGGCCTGTCGTCGAAATAAAAAAATGTTCGCTCTGAAAAAATATATACCTATTCAAAGATTTGTGCCGCATTTTTACGATTTTTGAAAAATAGCAGACCTAGAAGTTCATAGCGCGCCACTCGGTGGCGCACTATGAGCTTGTAGATCTGCTATTTTTCAATAGCTAAAGTATAACAGAATGCTTGAAACACCAAAATGGGTTCCCGCCCAAAATGGGTTAAACACAACATTTGGTGATAAATGAACAAGACCAGAATTGCAATAGAGCAGACAGCACCATACTGGCAATGCTCTGGGTGAAATGGGCAGACGACTCGAGGCACACTGGCAGAACACAAAGCAGTGGAGGCAGTCAGGCCACACAGGCAGCAGAGACGAGGGCCCGCCGCATGACTGGATGTGGATCTGAAGCACATGCCGGGAACGTGTACACGGTTATGAAACGATGGCAAAACACAGGGACAAAACGAAAAGCTTGAGCTCAGTCGCAAGTGTCAACACAATGATGGCAATTGAACAAACTGCGAGGACTACCAGTGTAGAACCACAGAATATAAACGAAGTTGTGATCAATGCAAGTTGACGAGTGACTTGGATCCACTTATCACAGCCACTCATTTGCATTCACCACCATCATACAAGTACACAGATGATTCTCATTCTCGTTTCAATGAATCATTTCAACTTAAGTAGAGGTGTGTTCTCTTACATGTGAACTGCTGTGCAGATGAGTCACAGGTGTGCAGGTAGATTGACTGCACAGGGTACAGTAGATTGGAACGCCACACCCAGGCATAGACACACAGAGAACACAAACAAGATACACAGGGAGGGGGGGGGGGACTGGGGGAGACAGCTGAAACAGTAGGGCAAAGGAAGATGTGTTCTTGTTGGTAACATATGTACACTCTTGCTGATGTTAAGTATAGGCTACTGCTACTACTGCACGCCACATTCTGGTGTAGCACCCGTCAAGAGACTTCTGTAGGGTTGGCTTCAGGGTCCAGCATTCACTGCCGTATAGAAAAGAACAGACTCCACTGTTGCGTAGAAGAAGCTGAGTTTGATTTGACGGGGGGGTTGGAGTTCCATACTCTGGTCATGCCATTCAAGTGCCTTCCTCAATTTCAGGTCTTGCTCGGTTGAGTTGACCTATGAGCCCTACTTGAAGTCCTTGACTTCCTTATAGTATACAGTAGGGGCAGCGGTGGCCTAAGGCAGGGGTTCTCAACCCGTGGGTCGCGACCCATCCAGGGTTTTTTTTGCAACTGAATGGCTGGAAAATGGAAATTAAGAGTTTACATATAGTACACATAGTACATGCATACACCTTCCCTAATGATTATATCTGGTTTCAGTATTTATTTATGGTGTATTGTCTATTATTAAAGTTATTGTAGCAGTCAATTTATATTGGGGGTCGGGAGGGGGCGGGGCGGGGGCCCCGAGACGTTGCCAAAGCATTTTCGGGGGTCCCCGGCCAAAAACGTTGAGAACCCCTGGCCTAAGGGTTAGAGGAGCGCCCTTGTTGCCGAAAGGTTGCCGGTTCGATTCCCCGGACGGGCAGGAAAAAGCTGGGTGGGGAAGTGATTGTCATCACTCACCCAACACTGCTGAAGTGCCCTTGAGCAAGGCACTGAACCCCCAACTGCTCCCCCTGGAGCTGCTTAGTGGCCAACAATATAAGACTGTGGTTGTACTGGTCAGCTCCCAGGTTTTAATGTGTGTTTCTATGTGCCGGGTGTTGCTGAAAATGAGCACCTGTGCTCAGCTACTTCCCTGGGTGAATAATAAATAAATAAAAACATCTCCTCCTTTGTTAAATCAATACTTAGTGTGTATTACTAACCCATAATTCAGTAAGTAAGCCTTGAGGCAGGAGCATATCTCCTGTTTCTGTAGCATGAGGCAGCTTGATGTACAAGGACATGACGTTATGTCGCAGGGACTTACCCCCAATTCAACCCTTGATGCTGAGCAGGGAGGCACTGGGTCGCATTTTTTCAGTCTTTGGTATGACCCAGCCGGGTATCGAACCCCGACCTCCCAGTCTCAGGGCAGACACTCTAACCACAAGGCCACTGAGCTGGTTTACCCTTGATGCCTAATAATACCCATAATTACAGAGCATGAATGGGAGCATACTTTACTTGCTCGAACCACTATCAAATCACAGGGAGTGTTCTGTTCTATAGGGCAGTTATATTTTTGAATGAAAGCCCCACTGATAGTTGTGTTAGTAGCATTGTTAAAATTCTCTTATCCTTAATATCTTATCCTATTTCATCCCAAACAGCTTGCAAAGACAGCTGGGAACCATGTTGTGTTGTTTGACTACTAACTTACACATGTACATGCAGGGGGTGGAGCATGAACATTCAAGGTGCTTTATATACAGATCCAAGTAATCATTAGCAGTTTAATCAGCAGTGTTTATCCCTCTGCTGATTTTTGCCAGACACAGAGGTTCCAACACACACGTACACGCACGCACGCACGCACGCACCCACACACACACACGCACGCACACACGCAGGCACAGTAGTCATGCTGGCATACTGCACTTCTGAGCTCGCATCGGCTCAGGGCGACGAGACAGACGCAAGGGTCGCCGCCGCACAGCTTGTGATTGGGAATAATTTATGCGCGGGAGCCTTGTGGAGTGAACATATTGAAAACAGTTATGTCGCTCCCTTCCCTGCTGTTGTGTCTCGCACATCGGTGCGGCCACGCGGTAGAACACGATCCGCATGATCTATCTGTCGGCATTGCTCTGGTGACAGTTGTACACCTTTTGACAAGACCAGGATCAAAGCATAGCTGCAGGCGAGTGTCTGCTGCTGTGATGAATCACTGATGGGTGGACGGGGATGGAGCGTGAACAGGGCAATGACAATAGGCTCAGGTCAATTGTTCATTACAGGAAAGTACAGTATATCCAGTTGTCCAATTAACTACTGTAGCACTGCACAGACATTAAACATACTTTACCTTGCCAGCTCACTAATACAAAGTCTGTCCAGTTTAGCTCATTCATATAAAATAATTCACACGATGATACATCTCACTGCAATATTCAAACGCTGATGCTCGCCTCACTTGTATTGTGTTTAATGTGACACACTAAATTCCCAGTAACTGCTTGTAAATAAGTCAAAAACAAATGAATGAATGAATTGTGTTGAAGAAATATGTCCCCTGACTATTTGGATTAGATAAGGTAGGTAATTGTATCTATAAAGCGCCTTTCAAAAACTACAAGATTAACTATACATCTACTGTTGCATGAAATTGTGTAACGCCCGGGATTTGAACTCGGGCCTCCCGCGTGAAAGTCCACCATCTTAACCACTAGACCAAAGGGACATCCCTTTGGAACAGGGGAGATATTAGACTTTTTTGAGGCCATCAGGCAGAGGCTCTGAGCCACTGCTACACTCACCCGCCTTTTGACCTCCTCCCACGGGGAAACCCGATCCGGGTCACAGCACCAATATAACACCCGGGATTCAAACTCGGGTCTCACGCGTGAAAGTCCAACATCTGGGGGCGTGGTCAGCGAGCTATGGGGTAAGCTGTGTTTCCGTGAGGCTCCGCTCCAATACTAGACATTTACTAAATTAAAAGTTAATACCGTGACTTTTTTCTGCTCAACACTTGCCTTAAATGACGGATAGAAAGCACTCGAAGAGTCAATATCACCTTCGAAACAGAACAAGAGAGAACACCGACGTGGAAGAGGTTTCAACCGACGCTGTTGTTAACGACCGCATGCTAATGGAGGTGCTGACTGGGCCTACCGCAGAGAGCGGCGCAGCTAACAATCCATCTACGGCTGATTTGATGAAAGCGATAGCCGCTCTACAAAAGTCTGTGGATACTAAGCTTACCACCATTTCATCTACTATGAACTCCATGCAAGCTTCCCTGTCGACAGTCACTGGAAAGGTGCGTGAAATTGAAGAAGCTGTATCCAGGCATGATGATCAACTTGTAGCGCAGGAAGCCATCATCAAGTCACTCCAAGAGGGATACAATGAGCTCCGCAAAAAGCTACTACAGGCTGAATTTCGGTCAAGACGACAAAACATAAGAATTGCGGGAATCTTAGAGGGGGAAGAAAGGAACAATCCTTCTGATTTTGTGTCCTCTCTGATTCCGAAGCTGCTCGGAGATGAAAACTTCCCTGCTAAGGTTCTCGTGGACATTGCACATCGCGTGGGGCCTAAATCAGCTAGTGGTGGCTACAATCGTGCTATCATTGCGAAAATACACTACTTGAGTGAGAAGACGCTCATCACAAAGCTGGCTGCACAAAAATCTCCTCTTCAATACAACGGCGTCAAAGTCTCCATTTTCGCTGACCAACCAACGGAGGTGTATCAACAAAGAAAGAAGTTCCAAGATGTCCGGAAGAGATGCAGAGACGCCGGGTTGCTGTCGGGATTCGTGGGAACGTGGCAGACTCGTCTTCGCGTGACCGTGGAGGGAGCTACAAAATACTTCGAGGATCCCGAGGCGGCTGGTGGTTTTCTGGATGACAAACTGGGTACAGTGGTTGCAGATGCAGACGTCGACACAGATGAGGTGGGCCCTTGATTCTTCTGCTTTTCAGTCTAGGCTGTGAAGCTAACGGTATGTTGCACTACACTCACTAAAGATGTGCCTGGCTAGGCACAAATCCTGAGGAGATGCTATTCAACAAGACTTTTATTTTTGTTTATTCTTACTACTACTATTGTTATGAGCACTTGGACTTGAGGTGGCCCACCTCACATTTTATTTTTTATATATATTCGTGTGCTAATCTTGAATTGTGACACTGGAAAGTAAACAAAAGAGCTTATGCTATATATTTTTAAGAAGGTGCTATTTTCATTTTTTTTCCCAGTACTACTTGACAAGATGTGGTTTCTATTTTATTTTTTAAAGGTGGGCTACACTGACTGTTTGTTCATGGACATAGCTGGATGTTTTCGCTCCGCAATTTTTCTTTTATTCGTTTTTTTATTTTAATTTTGTATTTAAAAAAAAAAAAAAAAACTTTATTTCCTACTGCCTATTCAACTCAAGGTCTATTCACGACATTGTTTACTGAATTGTAGAGTGTATAAGTTGAATTGATCTCTTTTATTTTTATGTAACACATTTAATTGATTTATACATGGGATGTTTTTGTGTGTGTGTGTGTGTGTGTGTGTGTGTGTGTGTGTGTGTGTGTGTGTGTGTGTGTGTGTGTGTGTGTGTGTGTGTGTGTGTGTGTACATTATGCGTGATTACACATCTTGTTTACATTTTGTCTTTGATTTCCATTATATATATTATTTTTTGCTGCGGAGTGGGTTATTCAGGTTTCTATATACTGCTTGATTGGATTGGGTATGCATCCCCTGACATTGATGCTTTACTATGTTCTTAGTTGATTTCTATTCTACAAAAAAGGGTTTGTTCTAAAAAGCCAGGCTGGCGAGTGCAAAGGGTTAGACTGATTATCACTGACTGTATACACAATTTAGGACTTCTTATGGTCTATTTACCCTATTTTCACTGTCATGCCATACGGTATTAATACTTTTATTTTTTTATATATATTTACGTTCTACGTTGGAGCGGGGTCGTGGGAGGGAACTTTCCTATGCCTTGGATAGTATTAGGGTGGTTAGAGAAGGGCTTCGTTGGGGGAGGTCCCTCTACGTGGGGGGGTGGGGGGGTTGTTTTTCATGTTACATGTTTTGTGTTTTGTCTGGCTGGTGGTGTGTACGTGCTCTTGGGTCGACGGACAGTGTCACTGATTACCAATATACTGGTACATGTTGATGACACATAGGGCAGTGAACAATTTGCCCAACGGGGCTTTAAGGTTTGTTAGCTGGAATGTAAAAGGTCTTGGTAATCCTGTGAAGAGAGCAAAAGTGCTGGCCCATCTTAAATCTTTGCAACCAGATATTATTTTCCTACAAGAAACGCATGCAAAGCACAATGTACAGTCAATTCTACGGGCTAACTGGCTGGGTCAGGCATATCATGCTAATTTTGGTGCTAAGGCTAGAGGTGTGGCAATTTTATTCAGAAAAAATTTTCCATTCACCCATACGACTACAATTGCAGACTCTGATGGCAGATATTTAATTCTTACTGGTCATTTGGCATCCGTGCCTGTGACACTGGTGAATATCTATGGTCCCAACTTTGACTGTCCTGAGTTTTTTCAAAAATTGTTTAATCTAATACCCGACGTACACCGGGCCAATATTTTAATTGCGGGTGATGCTAATTGTGTAATGAATGCAACAGTGGACAAAAGCTCACCTCTTTCATCTCAACAGTCAAAGGCTGAGGAGCCTCTTAAATACTTTGTTAAACAGCCTGAATATTGTGGACATTTGGAGACTGGTTAACCCCACTGGGAGAGAGTACTCCTTCTTTAGTCCGGTGCATAAAACCTCAAGTCGCATCGATTACTTCTTCTTGGATTCTAAACTCATACCTGCTGTAATTAACAATACTTATCATCCAATATTGGTGTCGGATCATAGCCCAGTTACTTTAGACTTACAGTTCCAGAATTTGGACAATAGACATAATAGAATATGGCGGTTTGATCCTGCACTCGTGAAAGATGAAACATTTTGTGAAGAAATGGAAGGCCATATTATTTTTTTCTTATCAACAAATGACAATGGTGCGGTTGATGACTCAGTGTTATGGGAGTCCTTTAAGGCTGTCATGAGAGGACACATAATTGCCTATTCCTCAGCCAAGCGTAAGCTACAAGTGCGGTCCCTTAGAGATATTGAGGCCAATCTGTCCCAGCTAGACAGGGAATACCTAGCCTCACCATCTCCTGCACTTTTGGGTAAAATCATAAAGCTGAGGTATGAACATAACACAATTCTCACAAAACAAGTCTGTTCACAGTTACTAAATTATAGACAGAGGATTTTTGAAATAGGTGACAAACCACATAAATTATTAGCCAGACTGTTAAAGAAGTCGCATGCCTCTCAAGCCATCCACTCAATAAAAGATAAAAACGGTGGGCTGGTCACTGTCCCGAAAGAAATAAACAAATGCTTTGAAGAGTTTTACAGTGACTTATACAGTTCTAAAAGTACTTCTAGTCAGGCTACTATTGATGACTTCTTGCGGGGGTGTGACCTCCCTACCTTAGATGATGAAGCAGTGGCAGCCTTGGATGCGGATTTCACCCTGGCTGAAGTCAAATTGGCCATTCAACAGTCCCCTAATAATAAGGCCCCGGGGCCGGACGGCTTTGGGGCTGAATTCTATAAGGCTTATTCCACCTTGTTGGCTCCTCTTATACTTCGGATGTTGAATCATTCCAAAGAATTGGGTTCCTTACCAAAGGCACTCTATCATGGCAAAATTTCACTACTGCTAAAGAAGGAACGCGACGCCACATTAGCTGCCTCGTACAGACCGATTTCTTTACTTCCGGTTGAAACCAAAATATTGAGTAAAATACTAGCCTCTCGCCTTAAAGAACACATAACCAATATCATACATCCAGACCAAACAGGCTTTATGCCCAATCGCCACATTCAGTTCAACATGAGAAGACTGTTTAATATAATGTATAATCCAGCTCGTAGCACAGAGGACGCTGTCGTAATCTCCCTTGACGCTGAAAAAGCCTTTGACCAAATTGAGCATCCTTATATGATGTCTGTTCTGGCTAAATTCGGGTTTGGTGAATCCTTTATCAACTGGATAAAAATAATTTATAATGATCCATATGCAACAGTTGTCACCAATCAAAATGAATCTAAACCGTTCAAGTTGTTTAGGGGCACGCGTCAAGGGGATCCGATTTCGGCATATATCTTTGCGCTAGCGCTCGAGCCATTAGCGTCAAAAATAAGAATGAGTCCACAGATTCACCCGATCCTGCAATACGGTACTTCTCATAAATTTTCGGCTTACGCTGATGATGTGGTTTTATTCATTTCAAAGCCCAGGGCTTCCATTCCTCCCTTACTAGACCTCATAAATAACTTTGGTTCCTTTTCTGGGTATAGGATAAACTGGTCGAAAAGTGAATTGATGCCCTTGTCACAGGTTACAGATAGATCATTCCTGGAATCTACCCCGTTTACAATTGTGCTGGATAAATTTACAAGCTTAGGTATAGTGGTTACGAGTAAATTGAATCAGTTATTGAAATTAAATTGGGATAAAAAGATTAAACAATTGGAGAAAAATATAGAATTCTGGAGCACTTTGCCTATTTCAATGGCTGGGCGCATAAATGCTATAAAAATGGTAACTTTGCCTAGATTTTTATATATATTTCAGTCAATTCCAATAAGTATCCCTCAATACTATTTCAAAAAATTGGACTCTATCATTTCATCCTTTATCTGGTTTGGTAAAACTCCTAGAATAGCTAGGCCACATCTATGCAAAAGTAAGAACGAAGGAGGATTTGGACTTCCTCAATTCCGGTTATACTATATGGCGGCCCATTTAAACTTTTTTTATCTATGGTATGACTGCTATCCTGGATGTAATCTGGAGAATATGCCTTCATGGCTTAGTATCGAGCATTCATCCTGTTCTGGGTCGTGTCTTCCTGCATTACTTAATAGTCCTATTAAGATCAAGAAAAGTACTTATGGACATAACCCCATAATTCAAAATTCTCTGAAAGTATGGTCTCAGATCTTGGCATTGACAAAGGCTCCTAAAATGTATTTGGATTCTCCTATATGTTCCAATCCGGCTTTTCAGCCAGGATTGGCGGACCCGGTTTTTATGTCATGGAAGGGAAAGGGTATTGTGAACTTACGAAATGTATACTTTAATCAAGGTCGTGGTCAAGGTTATCTTGCCTCTTTCCAACAGTTGCGAGAATCCTTCCAGCTCCCATCATCGCATTTCTTCCGTTACTTGCAATTGAGACATTTTCTTAGAACACATATCCCACAGTATGAACAACAACCCAGTCATCCAGTTTTGGACAGTTTCTTCAACATTGAGCCCTTTGAAAAAGGTGCAGTCTCTCAATTTTATGACACCTTGCAGGCCGTGGTTAGCCCATCATCATGCTTGTTTAAGGACAATTGGCAAAGAGAATTGGGCATAGAGATTTCAGATGGAGTATGGGAGGACTGTATCGCCAACATTCACCATAGCTCTATCAATGTTAGGCACGCTCTGATTCAATTTAAGATTGTTCATAGGCTGCACTATTCCCCAACTAAATTAAACAAAATCTTTAAGGATTCTTCTCCCATGTGTGGAAAGTGTTTAACAGAACAAGGGACTCTGTCTCATCAATTTCTTCAATGTCATAAATTGCAAAGTTTCTGGAGTAAAGTTTTTGATTTCTTGGCTAAAGCATATAAAAGAGACTTCCCCCCGGCACCTCTAGTTGCACTCTTCGGTGTGGTGGAACCAGATCAGGTTCAGAACAAATATGAGGCACGGGCCATTTCTCTCGCTACACTGCTAGCTAGGAAGTTAATACTACAGGCCTGGAAGTCGGATAAACCTCCGACAGTTGATATGTGGCTAAGGGAGCTGGGAGGAGTGCTGCATTTGGAGAAAATTAGATTTACCCTGTCGAAAAGGGAACCCTTGTTTCAAAGAATCTGGTCACCCATTATTGAGATGCTTGTTGTGTTGGACTGAAGTGATTGAAACGATATTGTTCTGCCCCGTAATGTCATCTAATTACTGTAAATGTTTTTCTAGATTGTGTTGTGATGTTTCTGTCCTCGGAGTGCGGTGTAGTCATCAGCCATGTCGGTTATTATTTTATTGTTTTTGTCTTTTTCTTTGACGGTTATGTTTTGTCTCTTTTTATTGTAAGTCTTGTCTTGTTTATATGTTTCTGCTATTTTTTTTTACCAATCTGTAACTGTAACTACTGAAATGCCTGTATACAAAAAATTCACAATAAACAGATGTTTAAAAAAAAAGAAAGTCCAACATCTTAACCACTAGACCAAAGGGACATCCCTTTGGACCAGGGGAGATATTAGACTTTTTTGAGGCCATCAGGCAGAGGCTCTGAGCCACTGCTACACTTGGACACATCATCAGTGTTGTGAACCTGGAATCGTTGGGTGTTTCTGGGTCTTACAACAGACGCCCTCCTCCAGGCGACCCGACCAAGGCTGATCAGACCCCGGCCTGTGTCCAAGTAGTATGCTACAGCCCCCACTGTCTCCTATGTAAATAAATAAGCTCAAATAAAGCAACAATACAAAAATAAGTTACAAATAGAGTAGCCTCGGAAACCCAGACGTTTTTCAAAAAGAGCAACCAAACGCTGGTATATAAATCAACTGAACAATTGAAGCAAACACTATTATAAATCAAAATGTTTGTGAAATAAATGAGTTTTTTAGCAGCCATCGACTGACTCAGCATTTTTTTAAGGATGGTGGTACAGTAAGTCATTCCAGAGAGTAGGTGCTATGACTGCAAAAGCTCAATCAACTTTTGTTTTCAGCTTGGTTGTAGGGACATCGAGAAGGTCTTGCCTACTACAGGCATGTGTGAATTTACACCTACCCATTTCCTACTCAGGAGGCGGAAAATAAATCCTGGATTCAGTCTTGAATCAACACTGTGAATTTGACTATGTACAGGTGGGTCACAAGCGCCCTGTACTCCACACAGCCACTTACTTTATAGGTGACACCCAATGACACTTAGCTATATCAAATCAAACTTTATTTATATATAAAGTATGAGTTCAACTGTATGATGGGAGTATACCTGACTGCTATTTTTTCTGTATTATTATTTGCTGGCATGTTGTTGATTCTGTCTTTTGTTTTGTTTTAGTTTTTTAGTTTAGTTTTTTTGTTTTATGTACGTCTTTGTAATGTAATGTATGTCAATAATTGAGAAAATCAAATAAAAACATTGAAAGAGAAACTTTAATTATAGAGCACCATTCACACAACCATTGACCAAAGTGCTGCATGGGTAAAAGCAAAGCTACGTACATCAAAACAAAGAACAGAAAACATACAGGAAACAAAGACAACAGACACAATTTACACCTATGTACACAAAAGGTAGGAACATTTAAGATTGGATGCTGTTAAAAGCCAAAGAGAAAAGGTGAGTTTTAAGTAAGGACTTAAAGATTTCGATGGACTAAGTAGATCTGATGGGGGGTATACATTAAATGGGGTTCTGTGGTGCAATGGTTAGCACTCTGGACTTTGAATGCAGAGATCCGAGTTCAAGTCTTGGCCGAACCTTATCCTGAGGAACATGTACTTTCTTAGGACATGAACTTATTCAAATATTTCATCAAAGTTGTCCAGAAGATGGTGCAACATCCAATTCAACAGTATCAGGTTTCCATGGTGTAATGGTTAGCACTCAGGGCTCTGAATCCTGCAATCTGTGTTCAAATCTCAGTGGAACCTTTGTATGTGTATATGTCCAATGTTGTTATAAGTCACAGGTCCTTCTGTTCCTGCAAGATGACAGTTTGTAACGTCACCTGCAATTGAACTTTGTTCCAGTCGCTTATCAAAGTGGTCCAGAAGATGAGAACACACCCATCTGAGCAGAAACAAGGGTTCCATGGTGTAACGGTTAGCACCCAGGACTCTGAATCCTGTGATCTGAGTTCAAATCTCGGTGGAACCTTAACCTGAGGAACATGTGTGCACACTGCCATTGTTGTCTCCACCAGGCCGAAGGCATGGGGAGAGAGTATTTTTTGCCGTCCGTCCGTCCGTGTGTCTGTGTGTGTGTGTGTGTGTGTGTCCGTCCTTCCGTCTGTGAACAGCTAATCTCCGGCACCGTTAACCCGGTCGATGCCAAATTTTGCACACACTCCCTGGATGCCAACGATGAACCTCTGCCCCAACATTTCCAGAATGGCCTGTTATAGCGCCACCAGGAGGCCGCTTTGTGCAAAACAGTTTTTTGGACAGTACACCTACAGATTTTGTCCAAACATCACGCAAATTGGTACACAGTCTCTCTAGAGCCATTCAACGAAACGGGTCTTTCAGATTTCTCAGACTCCATCCTGATTGGCTAAGATTGGCTTCCAAAGTTCGCAGGAGTGCTCAGTTTCAAACAAAATGCTGCAAATCATGAACACATCGTGTGATTTCCGTGAAATTGTGCACGCACATTCCCACTAGGCCGAGGAAGAAATGCCGCATGAACATTTTCAACTCAGCCTCATGATGGTGCTATAACTGGCCAAAAAGTGTTTTTACCTCGAACTGCACGGATCTGTGGATAACTTTGTATGCCAACTCCCTAGAGGCCAAGGAAAAACCTTTGCCTGGAATTTTTCACATCTGCTCTTTATAGCGCCACCAGGAGGCCGACATATGTAAAACACATTTTCTAATATTACTCCTTCAGATTTTATCCAAATTTCACGCAAATCGGTACACATGCTCTCCATAGTCATGTGATCAGTGTTTGTTTGATTTCTCATAATCCACCCTCATTGGCTACAATACAATTCTAAACTTTTCAGGAATAGCCCGCTTTGTACCGCTCTGTACTGTACTGTACTGTACTGTACTGTACTGTACTGTACTGTACTGTGCTGTACTCCACTGTCCTGTGCTGTGCTATGCTGTGCTGCGCTGCGCTGCACTGTACTGTACTGTACTGTACTGTACTGTACTGTACTGTACTGTACTGTACTGTACTGTACTGTATTCCACTGTAATGTACTGTACTGTACTCCACTGTACTGTACCGTACTCCACTGTACTGTACTCCACTGTACTGTACTGTACTCCACTGTACTGTACTTCACTGTACTGTACTGTACTCCACTGTGCTGTACTCCTCTGTTCTGAATAGTGTAATAAGGTAATAAGGTAATAGTGTAATAAGGTAATAAAATAATAGTGTAATAAGGTAATAAGGTAATAGTGTAATAGTGTAATAAGGTAATAGTGTAATAAGGTAATAGTGTAATAGAGTAATAAGGTAATAGTGTAATACGGTAATAGTGTAATAAGGTAATAATGTAATAGTGTAATAAGGTAATAAGGTAATAGTGTAATAAGGTAATAGTGTCATAAGGTAATTGTTTAATAAGGTAATAGTGTAATAAGGTAATAGTGTAATAAGGTAATAGTGTAATAAGGTAATAGTGTAAAAGTGTAATAAGGTAATAGTGTAATAAGGTAATAAGGTAATAGTGTAATAAGGTAATAGTGTAATAAGGTAATAGTAATAAGTGGAATAGTGGAATATGTGTAATAGTGTAATAAGTGTAATAGTGTAATGAGTGCAATAAGTTTAATAGTGTAATAGCACATTAAAGGGTTGGTTTGGTTTTTTGGACATAAAGCTGTATGAAATGCTTACCATAAATATCGCGGTTGCAAAGGTATTAATTGACCGGCCGAGTCCTGTGCTGGGAGTGCTGCTCCTGTTTGGGGGAATATCAAGTAGTTCCCAGGGTCACTGGCCACGCATTATAAATAAACCAATCTACAAAACTAGCGTCATTCGTATTGTTGACCTATATCTACCATTATAGACCAACCTTCGTTCAACTTTGACCCCACTGTCACATGGTACTATTTTCTTTGTGTTCAGTATCACTGCGCCGCATAGAACACCATAGTGCTGCCGCGCCACGGCACTGCGGCAGGATACACTAGGTTATAGTTATGGGATGCAATACAGTAACAACCTCTGCGTCCACGGGATGCACTACTATTTTCGGAAATAGCTTAGTTGGGAGAGAGTTAGACTGAAAATCTAAATGTACCTGGTTCAATCCTGGGTTTCGGCAGTTGAAATGAGGTACAGAAAACTGTATATGGTTTCGGAAGACATACTATATTTGTGATTTTGAAGGATTAAAAAAAAAGACATGAAAATCATGAAAAAACGACATACTATAGTTCATGGGTTTGGAGGATTAAAAAATATCAGGCAAACTCCAACTCCAAACTCCAACTCACAGGCAAAGGAAGACTGTTGTTGCAGATAGCAATAGGTAACTGAGTTAGGGTGCTGTCGTCATTGTCTGGAGATTGTAGGTTCAAACCCCACTCAACTATTTACTGCACCAGCACCTTCAGACCCTTCAGTCTGACGCTCTACCAACTGAGCTATTTCGGCTTGTAAGTGTTACATCCAGAATGTATTTTTCAATTGATTTTTTGTTCTTAAACAAATAAACTCATACAGTATTTCCCCCAGTGAGATCAACCTGAGAGTCATACGGTTTTCTGTACCTCATTTCAACTGCCGAAACCCAGGTTTGAACCAGGGACCTTTAGATCTTCAGTCTAATGCTCTACCAACTGAGCTATTTCGGCTTGTAAGTGTCACATCCAGAATGTATTTTTCAATGCATTGTTACTTCTTAAACAAATAAACTCATACAGTATTACCCCCAGTGAGATCGACCTGAGAGTCATACGGTTTTCTGTACCTCATTTCAACTGCCGAATGCCACGTTTGAACCAGGGACCTTTAGATCTTCAGTCTAACGCTCTACCAACTGAGCTTTTTCGGCTTGTAAGTGTTACATCCAGAATGTATTTTTCAATTGATTTTTTGTTCTTAAACAAATAAACTCATACAGTATTTCCCCCAGTGAGATCAACCTGACGATCAACCAAACGGGTCCATTTGGTTCCATTTGTACACTCTCGGAGTTACAGACCTATAAGGCTGGGGTTCAAGTTATTAAGCGAAAGATTCTCTTTCAGCACCTTTAAGAGTTTGATAACACAAGTGAACGATAGATTAAATTAACCCTAACCTTAATGATTTGAATAGTTTGAATATCACTGCACTATTGTGAATTATAAGCATAATCTATCCAAACGTTATCCTTGACAGACTGGTAGGTTACTCACCTTAGTAATAATATTGAAGATGCTGCACAGGTTATCCAGCAATAGGTGGGTGCTTTCCTCCTCATTTTAATAATCACTTTGAAGCTCTTCCAAGCATCGATGCAGTGCAAACTACAAACACATGCTAACACAATGGTAAACAGTGGGGGCTAATTTTGTTGCTAACAGTGAGTCAAAGGCATTTCTCAAAACAGTATACAAAAAAAATGAATGGTCAATTATATTAATAATACATACAAAACTGTGAAAATGAAGAAATCTTAAAACAGGTCGGAATAGAGCGTCGCAGTCCCGCCCGCCCCTTACCATGGACCAGGAAATGATTCTCCGTTCATTTTCCTCATAGACATTTCAGAAAGTATTTATTTAAAGACGTTTACGCCGCGGACAAAGCCAACTCGAGTCGTGACAAATCATGACAACAAACAAAATTTTTGGGGCCGAAAAAATAATTAGAAAGAAGAAAAAAACGGCAGGTTACAACACTTTTTTTGTTGTTTTTCTTCTTTGTAATTATTTGTTTGGTCCAAAATATTGTTTGTGTTGTCATGAGTTGTCACGACTCGAGTTGGCTTTGTCCGTGGCGTAACCGTTTTTAAATAAATACTTTATGAAATGTCAATGGGAAAAATGCATTGGGTTTCATTTCTTGGTCCATGGTAGGGGGCGGGACTGCGACGCTCTATATTTCATCCAGTTGTAAACAATGAAGTGGTCTGGGTCTGCGACCATTTGATTGGAGGAGACAATGTAAGGAGCCCTAGGATTGGCTGAAGGCGGACCGATCTGATTGGCCGAGGAATCTGTCAATCAGAATGATCGACAGATTCCCTCAGCCAATGATGACGTTCGTTAGCGCCCAACGTTAGAAGAGTCTCAAAAGAAGCACAGCAGAGTTTCAGCACAGAGAGAGAATTCACCACAGCACAGAGAAGAACATGAAGCACATGCACATGAAGGGTTTGTGGATTTATATGACGTGTGTGGGGGGGGAAACATCATTTGTAGATTCGTTTTGTGTTTGTAAATATTAATATTTTTTCAAAGTTTAAGTGTGCCTTTGAAACTGGATGTGAAACACATACAAAACACAGATGTGAAACACAAATACAAAACACAAATTTATACAAGACACAGATGTGAAACACGGATACAAAACACAGATGTGAAATACAGATACAAAACACAAATCTGAACTTGTGGAAACAAAACACAAATGTGAACCTGTGAGTTACAAATCTGTGATCGTGACTGAGACTTTTGAGACTGTTCTGGCTCCATATAGAAACCCCATTCAAACCTATTTAGGTTCAGATCATCTTACGGTGGACATGTTTGCCTGAAAACAAATCTTTGAAATGTTTCGTAGTTTTAGAAATATAGTGCTTTTAAATTTGAGAAATTCAGAATGGGGTTCAATGGCAGATTTTGGCACATCAAAAAAATCACTTTCACCTAGAAACACCTTTTTCCTTGTTCTATAAGTGTCTCAGTGGACCCAGTAAGTGGTGGTGGCATGAGGCTTGAACCTGCGAGTGCTGCAATGCAAACATCAAAGTACCAGTGAACCATCCACTCCACCATCACTACCTTTCCAGACTGAGTGAGATTTCCGTGGGCTTTTATCTTCTTCTTTCTTCAAAGTAAAGTTTCAGAGTAAAGAGCAGAGTGGAATTTGAACCCACAATGTCTGGATCACGTGGACAGACGCTTTTAAGGCTGCAGCCCTGTGGGGGGCTGCAGCCTTAAAAGGTTGAGAGCCACTGGTCTAATGCATGCAGGTTTGCTGTACCTCATGGGCTCTGTGTCAAATGGGAGATCTGTTGCCTTCCTCCCCTCAGTCCCTCATAGATTTCATTTTCATCATGCCTCAATCATCCATCCCCTGCACATACTTAAATAATGTACATCTATCTCCCCCTCTCTGTCTCCCTCTCTCCCTCCCTCTCGCCGCCTTTCCCTGAGCTAATTTTATAAATAGAAACTAACTACTCAGGCAACCCGTGGGTTATAAATGACTGCAGTCTCTCTCTCTCTCTCTCTCTCTCTCTCTCTCTCTCTCTCTCTCTCTCACGAGAGAGAAAACATGTGTGTGTGAACATGTGTGTGTGTGCACGTGGGGACAGAGAAAGAGAACTAAAATGTAATTAAGCAGAGGAGACGGGGATGAGAGGCAAGAGGGACCTGAAAATCGCTCAATAAATCAGAAGGATTAGCGTGCACATGGAACGTGCACATGGAGCACACAGGGAGCTCAACTAGCCGTCATTAAACAAGCCTGGCCTCTCTAATGATCACCAATATCAGCATCATTGATTGATTGATTGATTGATTGATTGATTGATTGATTGATTGATTGATTGATTGATTGATTGATTCATTCATTCATTCATTACTTGCACAAGCAGAGCATGCAAGTAATGTTTTTGTCCGGTGCTTCGATGCGTATGTCCCGTGACAGCGTATGACGTAATGATTAATTTGTGCTTGATATGGCATTGGTGTCAGATTACATACATGTATACATAGGGGCATTACCTTTAATCCACCCGACACGATAACATATCATTATTACGTCACCATCGAGAGCCAGTTATACCCTGGCATTGGTACATATCTTCATCACGTCATATGCTGCTACGGGACATATGCATCAAACGACCCAAGTAACCGCAGTATGCTGCTAATCAACTTACTTGTGCAATCAGAGCGTGCAAGTAATGTTGTTTGTCCAGTGCTCCGATGCGTATGTCCGCGTATATATGCTGGCATTGGTACATATCTTCATTATTTCATACGTGGCTACAGACAGACGCATCAAATGACCCAAGTAACCACAGTATACTGCTAATCAACTTACAAATTACATATACATATATACAATTTACATATACATACATGTATATATGTAATCTGAAACCTATCTTTATTACGTCACCATTGCGAGCCAGATATGTAAAAGTTCGTAGCGGTTGACAGTACTTGCGCGCTCTGCATGCGCACTAGTAGGTCCTTTATGGCCTACTTGTGTGCAAAGCGCAAGTAGGCACTCGACAGAGTGCAGTTCTAGTTAAAGCTGTTGTTGCATTAAAGAGTGTCATGATTTATTCCCCCCCTAAAACATGATCATCAGGTATACTATGATTTTCTTTTCCAAAAAAGTGTACAGAAAGTGTTAAAATGATGGTTTTATGTGGCCACACCCACCAGTTCATTAAGTATACCTGGTTTTCACCTTAGCACCAAATACATGAACTTAAGCCTCGCACATAGCTGTGTGTTGTATGATAATGGGGGAGGGTTAGGGGAGGGGTTAGGGTTATGGTGTATTTTCGATTGGGCCCTTTGACTCAAAGGCTTTCAGCTTTCAAGAAGAAACCAAAAATACAGGGAAGACATATTTGTATAACCATACCTGGGGGCATATTAGACTTAATTGTAATGTTAACTCCATAGAGGCATAGGTATTATGCGTGTCTTAAGTACCAGGTCTTATGACTTAACTTAAGACCTGGAGGCGTGATCAATGCCATTTGGCTATTCTGAGTGGCCAAACAGCATTGACCACACCTCCAGGTCTTAAGTTAAGTCATAAGACCTGGTACTTAAGACACGCATAATACTGCCCTATAGACACATAGAAAAAGTACAACAATCACAGCACTCCATCTTTAATTCATTCACTTCCAGGGAGCGAGAGACAGCAGCAAATGGTACTTTCCACCTCGTCTCAGCCCAGACACGGAGTCACGGACACAACTCCAATAAATGCCAGGTATTCAGGCAAAAATCTCTTTTAAATTACACGGTGTCGAGCCTTTGAATGTGCTTGGCCAGTTGGCCACTTATACCTAGCAGTGAGAGGTGAGTCCATTATCCTCCCGAGACAGCAGGAGAACAGGGCGAGAGGATTACACAATCACGCAACAGTATTGCCTGCATGACTCACAGCCATATTCCAAAGCCGCGGTCATTGACTTCTCAGGCTCACATTCATCTGCCTTCGCTATCCTCTGGCAGTGCCTCCATGTATACATAACGGCTGTGGTATAGCTAATGGCTTGAGGCTCTTATGTTTGTATTGTCCCCACCGGGTTGCATATGGCACTTTGTCCTTTATACAGCCATATTGAGGCTGGAGATGAGTATAGTTTATTACCCGGGCATTCATTGCTGCTCGAGGTCATCCAACTGATCAGGGCAACAATGGCACTTTATTTAACTGCGTTTACACGCTCTGTATGCAGACTGAATCGCCTTCTCTGCCAAATGTCAGCCTCTAGGCTAGGTTTAATATCGCAAATATTTTAGTTTAGAAATTGCCAGGCCATGCAGTTGCTTAATCTTGATCCATGTCACATCTTCTGCTATAGATTTTGTCTATCAATATTCAGTGGTTATTTTGACGTCTTGTTTGTGTCATTTTATAACAAATTAACATTTTCATTTAATTAATTTAGTTGTACTGTTAACTTTATGAACTTAACTACATTGAACATAAAAAAGTCCATACAAGTAGTAGTACCTAGTCCTATACTAATATACTAATGTACTAATATAGACTGAATTAATTAAAGCGTCATGCTTGCATGTTTGGAATTGCAACAGCTGAAATCAATAATATATCAGTATTCAGATATTAAGCTGTGGCCCACATTATGCATGCATGTGGCCCCCAGTGCCGGCAGTTACATAGTATGGTGTACAACGGGAGTCAATGGTGTTCAGCAGAGGTCCTACAGGTGATCTAGAGGTCAGTGGAGACAGAAACTGGGAGAGAGGTTGATGGAACAAGAGAGGAACAGAGAGAAGGATAAATCCTATCATGGAGTGAAATATATATACCCCATGGTGTCTGTGGAGTGTGGACTCTGTGTGAGTGCGTGCGTGCGTGCGTGCGTGCGTGCACGTGTCGTCTGAGCATGCTGACAGGATGATTAAATAGAGATTTAATAAATGACGTCCTGTTGATCTTGTTAAGACAGACCATGAAGTGTTGATGATTGTATTCTAATAAATGGACTTGCACAGTGTCTCGTTCTCTGGTACCAGCAGGAAGCTTTGTATTAGAGGTGAGGAGTCCTGTACCCTGCACACTAACATCCTTCAGGGTTCATTTAGCCACGAGAGTGTTCAAATACAGTCAGTTAAATAAATGAAAAATCACACCCGTGTGAAGTGAGTGGTACTGTACTGTACTGTACTGTACTGTACTGTACTGTACTGTACTGTACTGTACTGTACTGTACTGTACTGTACTGTACTGTACTGTACTGTGCAAGCCCTCCTCCCTGGCCTGTGTGTGTCTGTGTCTGTGTGTAGGCTGTGTAACAGTGACACTTGGTGGTGAACAAACGCTATAACGCTGTTTTCGTGCTCGGACACAGCCAGGGACACAGGGACAGACCCAGGGATCCAAGGACACATGCCACACACATAGCTGTCTATAGGAGTGGTTGCACCACTCAAAAAGGACACCCGTGTGAAGTGAGTGGTGCAACTATGTGTGGGGGTCGCCGGGGGGGTCCCCGGAAGTTCCAGACCCACAGGAACGAGCCCAGGGTACAGGCCCGGTTTCCGGCAAAGTCGCCCTGTGTCCGAAATGGTCATACAACACAATTTCACTGCTCTCTGTCCTCAGTCTGTGGGTGTGTGTTTGTGTGTGCATGTGTGCGTGCGTGTATCTCTCTCCCCGTTATCCCTGACGCCTAGAAACCTAAAACCTGGCTCTGCCAGGGGTTAGCCTATATGCCAGCCACCTTCCATGCGGAAGAGCTGGTTTCAATCCATGTGTTTACACAAGGTTTTAAACTGGACTGAGAACCAGCAGTATTCTGCGTCCCATGGGAAATGAGTTGAGGCTTAGTGGTTAAAGCGAGTGACTCTGTGACGACAGTTAACCCATTCTGGATGGGAACCCCTTTTGGTGTTTTAAGCATTATGTTATAGGCGTCTACTTTAGCTATTGAAAAATAGCAGATCGACAAACTCTAAATCTACGAGCTTGTAGATCTGCTATTGAAAGTCGTACAAATATGGCACAAATCTTTGAATATATATTCTTTCAGAGTGAACGTTTTTAACTCAAATCTTTGCTTCTGGCGGGTCCCTGGAACTACATATTTTCAGATGGGTGTCGGCGCTCGGCGGCCAAATAGGGGAGAAGCGCCATGGTTGTAACACTTTGCACGTTTCACTCTTTTACTCAGAGATAATTTTATCTACATATGTAATATTTTCAGGCAACAGACCTACATGTGTCTGCTACCATAAACCACTTCAAGTTTTTCAATTGATGAAACAGGTCGGGAGTTATTAAACCGAACGTGGACGCTGTTCCAGTGTTACATTTGTTGCGCATATCGGATGAATTGTAACGGCATGCGCGATAAATGTAACAACACTAAAAAACACCATTAAACATATCGTTTTCAGCCTAAATCAATTATATTTCATTGAAGCAACTCTTTAACATTGTTTTCATACCATGGATGTGATAAGAAAATGTATCAAACGGGTGTATGCAGAACGAACGTGCATTGTGTCTAAACACGATGCAAACTAATGAAGAACATAAGCATGCAGACATCCATGTGGATTTTTACTCACCAACATCAAAGAAAAAAATTGTAGCCCACAGATACTCCAGGTGAATTTTTCTACGCATTTTGAGAAAAGCCAGTTTTTCGCCAATAATTCCCAGTTGGATGAAGGTAAACGTTACTGTACACATACTGACACGATGACGTCATGATGGCGTTGACCAATCAAGAGATAACGTGCATGTTACAACCATGACGCGTTACAACCATGGCGGCAGGGGCCCCAAGCGGCAGGCGGGGCACGCGGCCGCCTGGGGCACCAGGTCCTTAGGGGGTGGCGCTGAAGCACTCAAAAAATATATATTTTGAAATAATGAAATAAAATAAAAATAAATTACATTAAATAGTTTGAGAACCATAGGTTTTTCAGAAAACTGTTAGGAAGACTTTTTTTAAGGATCGTCCTCATAGGCCTAAATAACAGTGGCCTAAGCGTCGCCACACTGCACTCATCATAATCACATTGTTTCTCTGTGCCAGGAAACCTCTCCACAGATTGTTGGTCCCCATGTGGCTCACATTGTTGAGCCAAAATAGACCTCTATCACATCTAACATTTGCACCGTACAGTATCGGAGTCCTGTATAGGTACTGTGTACACTATTTGCAATAAAGACAATTTAATGTTTGTTTTGTCACCTTTACATCATCATTACATCACTGTAAGATGATAAGAGCACCCCTCACTTCACACAGGTGTGATTTTTTATATTGCAATGCATATGGAAGTGGACGGCGGGGTAACATTTAACACTTTGACTGCCACCATTGAGCTCCGGTGCTGTCGCTTCCCTGCCATCCGGATACAGCAAAATTCTCCCCAAATGAATCGGAAGCAGAATCACCTAAATCAGAAGCGTTAAACTTATAACTTCAAGGTAGTGCCGGTTCTTGAGGGGCGCTAACCCCTCCGATGATGTATGATGATAAGAATGACCCTGACTTCACACAAGTGTGATTTAAAAAAAAAAAAAAATTGAGCCCCTAACATCGAGGTTCTGTTCAATCACTTCGATTCTGTGTGGAGTTTGCATGTTCTCCCCGTGTCCCCTCGGGTAGGTACCCTCACAAAAAACATGCATTAATCCTGGTCTCTAAACTACCTCCCCCTGGCCAGCCGGGGCGGGAAGGAACTGGTCGGAATAACGTGTTCCTTCCACGCGCTACGTCCGGCCGGGGAAACTCTCCCCTGTCAGGTGAAAAGAAGCAGCTTGGACTCCTCATGCATAGAAGGAAGCATGAGGTCAGTCCGCTGACCCCCCCCCCCCCCCAGGTTGGCCGAGGAAGTGTAGCGCCCAGGATTACATTAGATAATTGACACTGGGTGAAAAAACGGGTTACGAAATCGTGGGATAATTCTTTTTTTTAAATCACCTCGATGTACAGTGGTGAGCAGTTGAGACTGGCAGTGATACCACTTGACTGCCTCCCTGGTGCCTTTGTGGTGCCACAACCCCTTTGGTGGTACCACGATTCACACTTAATTTAAAGGTGTCAATGGTGTAGTGTGGCAAATCAGCCACAGTGTGGCACATGTGAGTCCATGATTTTTTACTAGATTCATTGGTGAATGCATTTCAGTCATTTGTATTGTCATCTTTTATTTGTATGTTTTATAAACATAGAAAATAAAGAAAATAGAAAATAAAGCAGAATCTGTAGGATTAATTAAAAAGCAATTGTTTCTTTAAACAAAACTGTGTATATCCCATTTAACAGAATTAGACAAATGAAAAAAATCTAACTCAGTTCTCCTAATGATTAGATTTGCTTATAAAAAATTAAATATAACAATAATTAAATCAAGTCATTTTGAGGCAGAGACAAGCTTGTAGAATGTAAAGCAATGTGATGTTCTTATGCCTATAAATATATTAAAATATAATTTTCCTTAACCCCTAAAATAAATCTTTATATTAGGGCTGCCAATCAATTAAAAATATTTAATCATGATTAATCGCATATTTTGTATCCGTTCTAAATATACCTTAAATCAGTGGTTTTCATACCTTTTCATATCAATATTTATTCTGCATTTGAGCCACGGGACGCCATTTGATGAGATTTAGCCTTGCCGACCCAAACTAAAGAATAGCCTATGTTCACATTTCCATGCTGTATTGATGTTGGTAAATTAAAGTAATACAGATTTTTAACAATAATTAAACTGTTGAGTGTAAAATGGAACCTCAAGATTTAAATATCTATTTCAAGTTTTTAATAATCTTATCACCATGGGAGTAGACAAATGCTTTATGCAAATGCATGTTTTTTAATATTATTATTGGAACAATGACAATCACTGTCCAGGATCCTCTCTCTCTCTCTCTCTCTCTCACACACACACACACACACGCACCTACGCAAGTCTCTCAATGCTCTATCAAACTTCACCGTGCATTAATTGCGCGCCAAAAAACGAGTGCTATTAAAATTAATTTGCGTTAAGACGTTATCGCTTTAACATTGACAGGTCTAATTAAAATATAAATTTCCTTAACCCCCAAAACAAATCTTTGTAACATTGTTACAGTCAGTTGTGTATTAACTACAGTACTACTAAAAGCAGGGCGAAAAGATGGGCAAGCTAGGTGTTAATTCATTTACATGTCTTGCATGTTTGTGTGAAATCCAATGCGAATTTTCTCTCCCCCCCCCCCCCCCCCCCCCCAGTTTGTGCTACCTCTTCAAGTGGCACATTAGAGTCGACCAGAAGTATCCTAACGGTACCAGGTCGACTCGCCCCTTTTCCAACTCGCCCTCGCGAAAAGTGAAGACGGCTCGCCACAGAATTTCGAAAAGTGAAGACGGCTCGCCACAGAATTTCGAAAAGTGATGACGGCTCGCCCCGAGCCGTGGAGAGCCCGCCCCCAATGTGTGGACAGCTCGCCCCACAGCGTGGATATCTCGCCCCAACGCACGGATATCTCGCCCCGAGTTTATTTCATGTTTATTTTACCTTATTTCTCATATTAGAACATTGTTTGTAAAAGGAGAACATTTAGAACCAGTTTGTTGTTGGTCAAATGAAAATTATGCATGGATAATGAATGGCTTACTCCCCTCCATTGTTCTGGAAATTCCATTCCAAGTACAGTACTTGACATTCCATTCTGGAAAGGTGTTCCATTCCTCCATTACTGAAATTAGTTGTTTTTGCATGTCATGGTATGGAGTTGCTTATTTCATTGTTTAAAAAACGTTAGAGTTAAAGATTTAACTGGGGACCTGGAGCCTGTGAAATCTTTCACAGACTTACAGTGCCACCAACAGGTGGATTTACGTGGAATCTTTCACAGACAGGTGGCACTAAAGTTCTTGTTGCTTCCCACTTACATAAAATTGTATTATTTTGTACTTCATGGAAGTACATGAACTACATACAATACAACTTTGATTTATCTCTGCCCTTATGTTATTGTATGCTGTGTGTATGTCAAGTTATTTTCAGCAGGTGGCACTAAAGTTCTTGTTGCTTCCCACTTAAAATTGTATTATTTTGTACTTGAAGTACAAAGTACAAGTACATGAACTACATACAATACAATAGAGCAAGAGCGTTCGCCCCAAAGCGCGGAGAAGTCGCCCCCAAAAGTCAGGAGAAGTCTAGAGAGATAGCTGTTATGTCTCACTGACAGTTTGATTGTGCTGCGCTATTGCATATTCCTGTGTTGTTTGTGATGTTTGGGGGGATTATCTGGGATCGACTACTTCAGTCTTGACATACAACATGATGTGTGATGACGTTGCTTTGCCGTTGTTATTATGACTCTGAGTTTTGAAAGTAAAGAAGAGTTGTGTTTAAGCTGTCATGGTCCACTGATATAGTACACTGATATAGTACACATGTATAATATATAATATAATATAGTATATATAGTATAGTATGTATAGTATAGTATGTATAGTAGTAGGCTATTATCTGTACATTATGTTATAAGTCTAAAAGGGGGTAATAAGTCTAACTTCTAAGGTTTCAAATCCTGTAATCTAAAGGACTATATGAACCTGTATTGAGGTTGGAGCATTTGCATTCTGTAGGCTACATTCCAGGCCACCATTGATTAATTGACTTAATTCATGGGATTCTGTTCTACAGAATGGCCCATCATCAAAGGTGTCTGGCACACCCTAGCCTGGAATGTGAATGTGACACACACACAGCATACAATAACATAAGGGCAGAGATAAATCAAAGTTGTATTGTATTGTATGTAGTTCATGCACTTCCATGAAGTACAAAATAATACAATTTTATGTAAGTGGGAAGCAACAAAAACTTTAGTGCCACCTGCTGAAATAAATGCAAAATTGCAGGTAGGCCTAGGCTAAAGGCTTTAGCAGCGCAACGCCGACATTAAAACAATGGCCATTGTTAGGAAAGGTGTGCACACAAATAAGTGAAATAACAAACCCAATGCATTGGTAAAGGAGCGCCACTTTGCACGCTGCTTATTATTGTTTGAAGTTGAACAACAAACTTTGAACGTCTAAGGAACTTGACATTTGTTTATTTATTTTGTATTATGGATCAAAAGGAGGCGCCAGCTGGCGCTGGTGACAATGTGGTTGAACTTGAGTCTGTGGTTGAACTTGAGTCTGGTGGGGAAGGGGCTTTGGGAAAACGTGTGGTCAAATTGACACCCAAAGCGTTGGATGAAAAAATCGACAGTTTGCAAAAGGAGAGAAAGGTTAAACTGAGCAAACTGTTGAGGTGTATTTTCACACCCAACTAACCACTAAAACTCACTAAACCGTAGTAAACTCTAGAGAGATGAACTAGGCTAAAGCAAACTGTAGAGTAGTGAAAAACCTTGTCAAAAGCATCGGAAAAACAGGCAGAGAGATGAACTGGAGTGAAGATCCCATCAGAGTATTTATTCAGAAGTACAAATACAAAGAGAACAGAGCTGGCTCCCCCGGCCCTGACCCGCGGGAGCTCCCAGCAGACTGACCGTGGTGGCCAGCCAGCTAACACTGATGAGTTTTACATTGACAACATGAGACCAAATATACCTTCACATTGAATTCAGAGGTGGAGTCTGAAACTCCACAGAGATTGAAAAAACACATGGTAAACAAGTTGTCTCACAAAAGGTTTCTTGAGACAAAAGAATGCTAAGTGTCTTCAACACCTCAGCAAGCCTCAAACAGATTGAGAACAAAGCCTAGCCACTTCTAATGAAGGAAGGCTCCCAGACTAAGCACTTTTGACCAGACAATGTGGCTCCACTTAACCTGCATCTCAAATTAGCAGTCAAATAAACAGTGACCTAAATGTATAGTATTATTGACAGAATATTGCATTATGGCTTATGGACTATATTTTACGAGACCACACTGTTAAAACTGAAGGAAGTGGTTTCTGCCTTGGTGAATGATGAGACATGTGCATATGAAGCAGAATGTGCATTTCACAATTTCAAGGGTTTATATGATGAAACAAAAAAGGTTCACAATACTTTGTTGGGTCTTGTGCCGGCTGATGAAGCCAAAAAACATGAAACATGGTACAATGCAAAAATGCTCACTTTTGATGGGTTTATTGATGAAATGAAAAGGTGGAGTTTTGTTCAAAGTTGCTCCGAGGATGATGATGATGTGATTTTTGAAAGTGAGAGTTTTGTTGCCACCGGTGACAATAATGATGTCGAGCCTCATGACAGTGTAACCCAGGTCATGGAAACTGGTTACTAATGCAGAAATGGAGCAAGTCTACCTAACATGATTTATTGATTTCCCCCTCTCATGCTGCTGACAAATAGTCAGCCAAGGCCATGGAGACTGACAGGTGAATTCCACCCAATCAGACGACACACCTCAACTGCTTGCCCCGCCCTTCTCTGCTCCCCAGTCTCACACAGAAGCTGCACTGCACTGAAGAAGTCCCCCATGACAGAGAGAGAGAGGCACAGAGCCCAAACAAATAATAATTAGAACAATATATAAGCTTAAAGCTATAGAAAAGACAGCACACACACCTTGCCCATCAACTGAGGGCTGAGAGTTTGTTCTGCTAAACATTGGTGAGTTGCTACAAACTTTGTTAGCTAAGCTAGTAGCCATGATGTTTAGCTAAGCCTGTAGCCATGATGGTTAGCCATGAGAGTTAGCAGCTAATTGGCTAGAGCCACCATGTTATTCCAATGCTTTTCATGTTAGCACAAATGTTTGGCTAGCAGTAGCACATTGTTCCAAGCTAACCTACCTGGTTAATTATGTGGATACAGTTTGTACTCTAAACAGAACAGAACTATTTTCTGTCATCAATGTAGATGGCCGTGTGTTGCTTTTATTTCAGTTTTGCACATTTTGTTACGTTTTAGCCTTTGATAAAATAGGCTGCTAAGTAAAGGATACTTTCCACACCTTTCATTTCCTAGCTGTGTGTGACTGTGTGCTGGGGGTAGCTGCAGCATCACAATTCCTGGTGATTGAGAGCACTTTATTTGGATACCATTGGTGAGAAAAGCACTTTTGTTACAATGCATTTTATTTAAATGAGAATGTATTTACATACATTCAGTACACCACACTACTACACCCCGCAGTGTGGTTGGACTGTCATTGAACTCACTCTCACATTCATCCATTTGTGGTTTACATTGGGTTCATTGACTGTATTGACACTGTACTGAATTGATGTATACTGTGTTTTGAATTGAAGGTAATTGTAATTTCATTCTGTATTGGGATTAAGAATTCATGGATCCATAGTTCATATAAATACTTACCATACAGTTAAAAGGATATTTACAATGAAAAAGATATCTATAGTTAAAAGGATACTAACTAAAAAGATACTTACCAGGGTGCACCCGAGGATAAAAACCAGTAGATCATAAAACTAGATTAAAACCCATAGGTTCAAACCCATAGGACCTGTAGCATAAATTAAAGGGTACTTCACCCAAAATATTTAAAGGGTTTAATTTGAAAGATAATAGTGATCTAATCACTGACGTCAAGAGGTGACTACAAGTTACGCACTATCTGAGCTCATTATTGTTGTTTACTGTTGTCTATGTCTGTATGTGTGTTTTTGGTACCATTCAAATTATTTACTATTTTCTATAATACAAGCCGGCCGTTCTTTATTACATGCTACATACTGGTGTGGTCTCATCTCAATCATTTTACTCTTTTATGCTCCCAGAGCCGAACCTAACTGAATACTAGTCCAGATTTAATACTTTATTGTTCTTGGTCATACGTCCATTATACAAAGGTATTACCGGTACACTTGTTACAACAGCATTTCTAATGTTCCATCCCATGTGTCAACTGCTAATGCAAACCATAATAAAAGCACTGCTTCAAAGACAAGCACGCATTAAAGCAGAGGCGGACAAGGCCACACTCATGGCCCGTGCTGCTGCATTAAAAGAGGTACATGCCTCTCACACACGCACATTGTATTTTTAGACCACACTTGGTAGGTATTAATAAACTTTGGACCACTAGAGAACAACATTTGTGCAAGACGACAAAAACGACACCAGGTTGCATCGTTCTGGAGGAATTTGGAGCAATAATGTGCAAATTCAGTTTCTACAGGAACATGGACCCCATTATTAAATGGGATCCATGAAGGTCTATGATTGGAACAGGATTACACACATTAATATGCTCATATGCTTTTCATTAAGCTTTATTCTACACATCCCCATATTCACTTCCAAATAATGTCCAAAATACTTTGCAATGTGTGTGGTTGTGCTTTTAGTCCATCAAAAAAAATCATGCATGTTGTCTTATTTGCATTTTAAATGCAGATGGCCACTCAGTATAATCTACACTTTAACTTTCATTGTCTCCAAGGATCCCCCAATTTACACATTCTTGTATATAGATGGGTTGTTGACCAGTCATTCTATATACTAATTAGTATGGTGGTGACTTTTGTTGGAGTCTGTAGGGCCTTTTTCTTATGACATTTTGTTTTTTTACCCACATTGCATCACTTATCTACATAATAGATTTCTGCTTCATTACATCTGCCCCTACCAATAGGGTAGGCAATTATGTTTTATTATTGTGACACTGTTGTTATACTGTATTGCTTTTGTGGACCATGTCACACCAACATTATGCTGCAGATAGAAATAAACAAGTCACAATATTAAATTTAAATCTTATTCCGTGTTTCACTGTAATTTGACCTGCAGATTTACTGTATATTAGATAGTATATTTAGTATATTTATGTATTTGAGCTTTGTGAATTAATCATTTGGTAAATGATCTGTGCAGATAAATATAACGCATTGTGATGTGATGTGTTATCAGCTTAAAGCAACTGTCTTTAACAGTTGCACATAACATTTGTGAAAATTGTGGAATGATCTTGAAAAAAATAAGGGTCCACAGTTAAATCAAATCAATTAAGTCTTGACATTATATATTTGAGATACATTGTCATGCTTTAGACAATATTTGTCCATACAGTTAGGTTACTAGCCTACTGTTAAAAGGACTACATTGCTATAGATTGTAAAAATCTTTAAAGTGACCTTTTGAGAATACATTGGAGTAGGATCCTAACTAAGTTACTGCACAGTATCATGCGAGATAATACACCTTATAATCTTGTGAATTTGTTGGATATTTAATTTCACATAAAGTAATTATTTTAACTGGTAACAAGACTAATGATTAAATGTCATTCCAACTACCATGTGGGTTGTTCAGTGGTGGAATAAGTACACCGTGTGAATCCACAGAAATACCCAAGTTAAACAATTAATTCAAGCAAAACATTCAATGTATTGATGGTGTGTAGGCTATAGGAGTCCAGTTTGTTCTTGACAATTCCAGTCAGTAACATGACATACGATTTAGTAGATCATAATAACCCTTGTAATGTTAGAGATACAGTATAGGCATTGTTACTATTGCTGCTTTATTGTATGTTTATTTTTTATATTCAATTCAATTCAATTCAATTCATACAAAACAAAACAAAACAAAACAAAACAAAACAAAACAAAACAAAATCAAATCTAGCAGTAAACAAATACACAAATCACAGTTTCTCAGTCCTTGGTCTAATCTTAAATGCTTACCATACTTTGTATTGTGTGACCACTTTGGATCCATTGAGTGAGTAAATCTGTGGGGAGGAGGGACGGTGGAGGACAGTATGTTAAACTGTGACTGGTGGAGAGATGGTTCTATTGTTCTCTTAGTCAATCATTCAAAGCAGTTAGTGGCTCTCTGGTATAAGAAGACTTGGTCTGTGTCATTTCTCCACAACTCCTCCAGGCTCATTTCTGATCACATCTGACTGTGGACTGCAGACTTCAGGTGAAGATGAACTCTCTCGAACCCACCAGGGACATTTCTGCTGAACAGGAGGAACCCAAAGACCTTGGTATGTTACTTAATCTCCCTTTTCACTCACACTGTTCTGTTTTTATTCCCTCAATATTCTCAATAGTAATTGTATTAATAGCCATTAGCTATTATCAGTAGCTTTGCTGTAGATCATTTGTGTTTTGCAGGATTAAGGATTAAGTAATCACTTAACTCCTATATTGTAGTCATGCTAAGGTTTTAAGGCCATTGTTAGTTAGCTACCTGGCAGGGATTTGTCGCACACAACTTTTAGTCTACCTATCAAGTTATCAACAATCTTTTGTATTTATTCCAATCCAGTGTTGCATTATCATTCTGACTGCCCAGAGGTGAATGAACAAAGACGCTTGACAAAGAAAAAACTCCATTGCTGTGATCAGTGTGGAAAACACTTCCCTAACATGTCCAGCCTTAAAACACACCAGAGAATTCATACTGGGGAGAAACCCTATGGATGTGATCAGTGTGGACAACACTTCTCTCAAATGGCCAGCCTTAAAGCACACCAGAGAATTCACACTGGAGAGAAACCCTATGGATGTGATCAGTGTGGACAGCACTTCTCCCAATTGGCCCACCTTAAAACACACCAGAGAATTCACACTGGAGAAAAACCCTATGGATGTGATCAGTGTGGACAACACTTCTCTCGATTGGCCCACCTTAAAACACACCAGAGAATTCACACTGGAGAAAAACCCTATGGATGTGATCAATGTGGACAACACTTCTCTACAATGTCCAGCCTTAAAACACACCAGAAAATTCACACTGGAGAGAAACCCTATGGATGTGATCAGTGTGGACAGCACTTCTCCCAATTGGCCCACCTTAAAACACACCAGAGAATTCACACTGGAGAAAAACCCTATGGATGTGATCAGTGTGGACAACACTTCTCTCGATTGGCCCACCTTAAAACACACCAGAGAATTCACACTGGAGAAAAACCCTATGGATGTGATCAGTGTGGACAACACTTCTCTGAAATGTCCAGCCTTAAAAAACACCAGAGAATTCACACTGGAGAAAAACCCTATGGATGTGATCAGTGTGGACAACACTTCTCTGAAATGTCCAGCCTTAAAAAACACCAGAGAATTCACACTGGAGAAAAACCCTATGGATGTGATCAATGTGGACAACACTTCTCTACAATGTCCAGCCTTAAAACACACCAAAGAATTCACACTGGAGAGAAACCGTATGGATGTGATCAGTGTGGACAACACTTCTCTCTAATGTCCAGTCTTAAAAGACACCATAGAATCCACACTGGAGAGAAACCCTATGGATGTGATCAGTGTGGACAACACTTCTCTCAAATGTCCAGCCTTAAAACACACCAGAGAATTCACACTGGAGAGAACCCCTATGGATGTGATCAGTGTGGACAGCACTTCTCCCAATTGGCCCACCTTAAACTACACCAGAAAATGCACACTGGAGAGAAACCCTATGGATGTGATCATTGTGGACAACACTTCTCTCGAATGTCCAGCCTTAAAATACACCATAGAATCCACACTGGAGAGAAACCCTATGGATGTGATCAGTGTGGACAACACTTCTCTCAAATGTCCAGCCTTAAAAAACACCAGAAAATTCACACTGGAGAGAAACCCTAGTGTTTATATTATGACAAGAGCTTAGCACATCCACTGACTGTTGTAGTGTTGTACGATGATATTTTTTTGTTTTACATTTTTAATTACAAGTAAGCTGGTATACTGTTTAAATGACCTGTTCTTTTTTGTGATATTTCTTATTCACTGGGTCTTTCAGATATTTTTTTAGAGAAATTATTAACACCGAAAAGTATGGTGCAGTCGACTTTTTGTTAGAGCCTCTTTTTTTCACCCATTGCAGCATCAATATATCTACATTATTTCTGACGGTCATGATTTATTTCTGCTTCATTACATCTGATGCTACATGTTTCATTTTTATGATACTGCTGTTATACTGTATACTGAACATGTCACACCAACATTATGTCAATATATCTACATTATTTCTGACGGTCATGATTTATTTCTGCTTCATTACATCTGATGCTACATGTTTCATTTTTATGATACTGCTGTTATACTGTATACTGAACATGTCACACCAACATTATGCTGCAGATAGAAATAAAAGTCTCGATATTCAATTTCATTCTCAATCTTATTCTTTGTTTTACATTTGACCTGCAGATCTTCTGTAAATTAGATTTAGATTAACTTTGTTTCATAGGTTGGTTCACACTTGTTCACACACACAAATTGTATTTTTTAGACCACACTGACACTTGGTAGGTAATAATAAACTTTGGACCACTAGAGAACATAAGATTTGTAAAAGAAAAAAATAAACCAGGTTTTATCGTTCTGGAGGAATTTGGAGAAATCATGTGCAAATTCAGTTTCTACAGGAACATAGATCCCATTAGTAAATGGGATCCATGAAGGTCTATGATTGGAAGAGGATTACACACATCAATATGCTCATGTTTTTTGGCAAAGAAAAGCACATTGAAATGAACATATCTCTGATGATGGCCCATCATCATCTAGGTGTCTTTGGTCATGAGCCTTTCGCATTGAAATGGAGCCTGACTGCAGTTAACTGGAGGAGAGCTGTGAGGAGGGTTTTCACCACTCCAAGACAAAGGGGAGGTGTTACTACTTTCAGGCTGCACTCTTCTTTAAAGTGACCTTTTGAGAATACATTGGAGTAGGATCCCAACTAAGTTACTGCACAGTATCATGCAAGATAATACACCTTATAATCTTGTGAATTTGTTGGATATTTATTTTCACATAAAGTAATTATTTTAAGTGGTAACAAGACTGTTTAAATGTCATTCCAACTACCATGTGGGTTCTTCAGTGGTGGAATAAGTACACAGTGTGAATCCACAGAAATACCCAAGTTAAACAATTAATTCAAGCAAAACATTCAAGGTATTGATGGTGTGTAGGCTATAGGAGTCCAGTTTGTTCTTGACAATTCCAGTCAGTGACATGACATATACTATTTAGTAGATCATAACACTTGTAATGTTAGAGGTACAGTATAGGCATTGTTACTATTGCTGCTTTATTGTATGTTTATTTTTAATAAAGGATCCCCATTAGAGACCCATGCATAAGCTTCAATTCAATTCAATTCATACAAAACAAAAAATCTAATCAAATCTAGCAGTAAACAAATACACAAATCACAGTTTCTCAGTCCTTGGTCTAATCTTAAATGCTTACCATACATTTTATTGTGTGACCACTTTGGATCCATTGAGTGAGTAAATATGTGGGGAGGAGGGAGGGTGGAGGACAGTATGTTAAACTGTGACTGGTGGAGAGATGGTTCTATTGTTCTCTTAGTCAATCATTCAAAGCAGTTAGTGGCTCTCTGGTATAAGAAGACTTGGTCTGTGTCATTTCTCCACAACTCCTCCAGGATAATTTCTGATCACATCTGACTGTGGACTGCAGACTTCAGGTGAAGATGAACACTCGAACCTACCAGGGACATTTCTGCTGAACAGGAGGAACCCAAAAACCTTGGTATGTTACTTAACCTCCCTTTTCACTCACATTGTTCTGTTTTTATTCCCTCAATATTCTCAATAGTAAATTTTATTATTAGCCATTAGCTATTATCAGTAGCTTTGCTGTAGATCATTTGTGTTTTGCAGGATTAAGGATTAAGTCATCACTTAACTCCTATATTGTAGTCATGCTAAGGTTTTTAAGGCCATTGTTAGTTAGCTACCTGGCAGGGATTTGTCGCACAACAATTACTTTTAAGTCTACTTATCAACAATCTTTTGTATTTATTCCAATCCAGTGTTGCATTATCATTCTGACTGCCCAGAGGTGAATGAACAAAGACGCTTGAAAAAACTCCATTGCTGTGATCAGTGTGGAAAACACTTCCCTAACATGTCCAGCCTTAAAACACACCAGAGAATTCATACTGGGGAGAAACCCTATGAGATCAGTGTGGACAACACTTCTCTCAAATGTCCAGTCTTAAAGCACACCAGAGAATTCACACTAGAGAGAAACCCTATGGATGTGATCAGTGTGGACAACACTTCTCTCTAATGTCCAGCCTTAAAAGCCACCAGAGAATTCACACTGGAGAGAAACCCAATGGATGTGATCAGTGTGGACAACACTTCTCTCGAATGTCCAGCCTTAAAACACACCAGCAAATTCACACTGGAGAAAAACCCTATGGATGTGATCAGTGTGGACAACACTTCTCTGAAATGTCCAGCCTTAAAAAACACCAGAGAATTCACACTGGAGAAAAACCCTATGGATGTGATCAATGTGGACAACACTTCTCTACAATGTCCAGCCTTAAAACACACCAAAGAATTCACACTGGAGAGAAACCGTATGGATGTGATCAGTGTGGACAACACTTCTCTCATTTGACCAACCTTAAAAGACACCATAGAATCCACACTGGAGAGAAACCCTATGGATGTGATCAGTGTGGACAACACTTCTCTCAAATGTCCAGCCTTAAAACACACCAGAGAATTCACACTGGAGAGAAACCCTATGGATGTGATCAGTGTGGACAGCACTTCTCCCAATTGGCCCACCTTAAACTACACCAGAAAATGCACACTGGAGAGAAACCCTATGGATGTGATCATTGTGGACAACACTTCTCCCAATTGGCCCACCTTAAACTACACCAGAAAATGCACACTGGAGAGAAACCCTATGGATGTGATCATTGTGGACAACACTTCTCTCGAATGTCCAGCCTTAAAATACACCATAGAATCTACACTGGAGATAAACCCTATGGATGTGATCAGTGTGGACGACACTTCTCTCAATTGTCCAACCTTAAATTACACCGGATAATTCACACTGGAGAGAAACCCTATGGATGTGATCAATGTGGACAACACTTCTCTCGAATGTCCAGCCTTAAAAGACACCAGAGAATTCACACTGGAGAGAAACCCTAGTGTTTATATTATGACAAGAGCTTCCACGTCCACGTAAAAGTGTTGTACGATCTCTTTTTTTTTAACATTTTTAATTACAAGTAAACTTGTATAGCCTACTGTTTAAATGACCTGTTCTTTTTTGTGGCTTTTCTTATTCACTGGGTCTTTCAGAGATTTTTTTAGAGAAATTATTAACACTGAAAAATATGACACCTTTGATGATGGGCCATTTAGATTTACTATATCCCATAGCTGGCCCCTTTTAGACTTATAGCATAATGTACAGATAATAGCCTACAATACATTTCAATGTATTTCAATGTATTTGTAATAGCCTACTCACAGTATTAAGGTGAAACAACAAGTTGTTTACAAGTTGAAATGTATTTCAAAGCTTAGTGTCTGCCTTTGTTTTGAGTGGAGGGGCTCGTTAGCACGCCCGACTCATATAGGCCTACTGTTATCATGTCTCACCTGCACCTGAACGACAGTCGTTGAGGTAAAAAAAAGGGTGGAGCTTAGATTTTCTTTCCTTGGGCCCCCTCCACTCTCACTATAACTAGACACATACCCCCCCCCCCCCCCCCTCTCTCTCTCTGTTTAAAAGTACAGGAAAAATCTCAAAGTACATGTACAAATATAGTACAGGTAAAAATCTCTCTCTCTCTGTTTAAAAGTAGGTTACTATTGTGAATCAGTGGACCATGACAGCTTAAACACAACTCTTCTTTACTTTCAAAACTCAGAGTCAATAATAAGGCAAAGCAACATCATCACACATCATGTTGTATGTCAAGACTGAAGTAGTCGAGCCCAGATAATCCCCCCAATCATCACAAACAACACAGGAATACGCAAGAGCGCAGCACAATCAAACAGCTGTCAGTGAGACATAACAGCTACATGTAAAACATCTCTCTCTCTCTCTTTGTTGGGGCGACTTCTCCGGACTTTTGGGCGAATTCTCCGGACTTTTGGGGGCGAATTCTCCGCGCGTTGGGGCGACCGCTCTTCCCGTTGGGGCGACCGCTCTTCCCGTTGAGGCGACCGATCTTCGCCGCTTTGGGCGAGTTGGAAAAGGGGCGTGCCGTCTCGTATTCATCCTAACTGCCTAGTGTTTAAGTGGTAAATGTGTTTTGTAACTAAGCTAAAAAATAAGAAAAAAAATAAAGACAAAAAGATGGTAGAAAGATATAGTATACTATAGTATGTATAGAAAACACAAATAATGAGATGGAAACCACATCATAATCTCAGTATATTTACCTGGAAGCTGACTTTCTATGAAGTCTTAAGAGTGATAAAAAACATGGACTAATTTAAGTTAATTAAACGGAAGTGAGATTTCTTAACCCCATAAAGATGTGTTATAATAAATAAATGTCCACACTGTCCTGCTATAAGAGGCACTGCATGAAAAGTGTCATATAATAAAGTAAGTACAGTGGCATAAAAAACAGCATACTGTGTGACCATCCCCCTTCATTTCAAACACTACATGCAAATTAACCTTGCCCATGTGCTTGCATTTGTCTCATAGCTACTGCTAGGACTCTTGACTGGAAGTTGAAACCAGACTCCTGTAGGCTACACTCTGAGATAAATGAGGATTCCATTGTGTAACTGTAACTCATTGATGGATTGACTACTTTATTTGCAAGAAACACGCACATAAAGTACAGTTGAATACAAACATGAGTATGATATAAAGCGCTTTGGATAAAAGTGCTATATAAAAGCACAATTTACCATTTACCAAAATATGGCCTGTTTCCATTGAGGTCCTGTGTATTCAATTAATCAAAACATACAGCCCAGGAGTTCTGTACGGTTAGGAAATGTAACTCAGTTTCCACTTCATTTTGTGTGCAGTGGATGCATACTGTAGTGTAGTCTTCTCTAGGGAGATAGGACTGCATATGACGGCCTCTCTCAATTGCAAGACTGTGCTCACTGAGTCTGTACCCAGTCAAGTTTTGTCTTTGTTTTGGGTCTGTTTAGGGCCAGTTTACTTTACTTTTGCATTTGGGTTGCTTATTTCAAAGTAAATGGAACATGAAAACTAATGATACATTCAAAACAAACATTGTGTTAGGGTTCATAGTTGATTGATTTAATCCTTTATGAACAGTGTGCAGGAGAGCACAGTTTGAAGTGAATAAAATTCACCCTGGCTCCATTGTTTGGGACACAGCTAAAGGTGTTGGATGCACCGTGGGGGGTGGGGTAATATGAACTCTTGCCAGGAAACTGTGAAGCATTTCAGCTCGCATCTGTATTAAACTCCTGAACATCATTAAATATGAATTAAAATACTCTATATTCTCTTGCATCCAAAGTATACCTAAAGTATTACCGATACCGCAAATATTGTAATTTTACAGGCAAGCAGGCAGGCAGGCAGGCATTGATTGATTGAAATATGTATTAACAGTTTGCAGAATTACAGTACATTTCAAGCACAAACTCAATACAAAGACTGTTAACTGTGAGTGGACGACCCAATTAAGCATTACACTTGTTTACAAGAGGGTCCACCATGTTCAATTCATCAAAAGATGAATTGAAAGGCAGGCAGGCCGGCAGGCAGGCAGGCCGGCCGGCCGGCTGGCTGGCTGGCTGGCTGGCCGGCCGGTTGGCCGGCCGGCCTGACATTTGTTAAATAGAGTAAATGTAATTAAATATCTATAAGGGTCCATTTGGATAACAACTATCCATTTAACTGGGGACCACCTGGAGCCCCTCAGGGACAACTGGTGGTCCACAAACAGGTTGAGATCCTCTGCTTTAGCAGTTCATGCAAGGATTTTACATTATTAGATTCCAGCCTTTGTTTATATTTTAATATATTTAAAGATTATAGCCCATTCAATATACCAATGTAAATAACTTTAAAGAGCTAATAAAAGCCATGCATTATTTTGTATTATGTGCATTTCCTGGGTGTTATATTTCATAGATTGTCCCTGCCTCAAAATGTCTTGATTTAAAGCATTCCTGCCTCATACTGACACAAAATGCCTGTGTCTGACCATTAGTTGCTCTCTGCTGCCATCTCCTGGTGACAGCGTGGAATAAAGTGGTACCACCAAAGATGTGGTGCCACGCGGTGCCAGGGAGGTGCCAGGGAGGCACCACCAGTGACACCAGCTCACCACTGTATCTCCTATTTCACACCCGATAATGTGTCTCCACCTGAAATATGTATTGTGTATGCTGTTTGAACATTCGAGAGCTCAGACTTTTATAAACACCCACACATGGGGCACTGTTGTATTCTCTTAATGAAGCTGTAATTAACCTACTGAACCTCGCCACGATCCCTGCTTCCACAGGGCCTGTGGTGTGTACCAAGGGACCCTTCAGCCTATACAGTGCAGTATGTTAACAATTCTCTTCTGTGACTGTAGAAAACTTTAATTGGCCAGTTTACCCTGCTCAGTTATATACTTTGACTTTCAGCTACCACCTGGGTCATAAGATGAGCTGGTTCGTTAGCTTACCCTCCCTGAGCAGCTAACGAAACAACTGTGACAGTCAGGGGATGATTAAGTGCCACGGTAAGAGTCTGGGCAGAAGCACGGATTGGCAGGCTCCTCGTGTGTTAGGTACTCCATGGTTATCCAGGTGAAAGTAATTATTCCAATGATATGAGAGAGAGAGCGAGACTATCAACTAATAAACTATCAACTCATGAGTTGTGATATTAGACTGTTTTGAGGGGGCCTAATAAGCAAGCATTATGTAAAACTGGCATTTCACATTACTGATTAGTATTGAGGGGGTGAATCTGTGGGCATGTCTTTCCCCATTACTGTGCAGGAGGATGCTAAACGCACACCAGTCTTAGTAGTGGTGCCAGCTCACGGCAGAAACATCTAAAGAGTTAAGTCTTAAAAAGACAAAAGAGTGGCTTCACACAACTGATAGCCAAAGAGCCGATTATTTATTAGGATGCAGAGTAAAAACCAACGTTTCGGCAGTACAACTGCCTTCTTCAGGGTATGATGTCTTTCCCCATTAACATGAATGTTCATGATGCTGATACTTGCTCTGTTCTTTTCTTTGTTCTGTCAGAGCCCTCGTGTCATTACCTGTCATTGCTGCTATGGTGATAGCATGTAATCACCATCAGCCTGGATCTCCTCTATTTAGGGAATTCAGAAAAGGTCTCTAGTTCATCCTCAGACGAGGTGACCACCGCTCCGGTGGTGAGGTGACCACCGGAGCTGAAATAACGTTGATCGGTGGTGAGTAAAAACAGAGAGAAGGGCTAGGGCGGTGGCGTTGGTTTGCTCTTCACCGCGGCTTGTGACGCCATGTTGTAGTTCGGTGGTCACCTAGGCCTCATTCACACGTACCAAACACCAATCAAGCAATGTTTGGTCGTTTTTTTGGGCCACCACAATGCTTTTCCAATGGGAGTCACATGGTTTGATCAAACATTTGTGTTTGATCGCTGATTGCTGATTGCTCCCCCCTCATCAAACAAAAATGTTTGGTCAAACCATGTGACTCCAATTGAAAATGAATTGGAGCAGCAATCAAAAAGCAATCAGGCATCACACACGGACCAAACATGTGTTGTGTATGTGAACTAGGCCCTAACCACCGAAAATCCAGACTATGTATGAGTCTTTACTGTGTGTGGCCAAGAGGATGCACTGCAGAGGCTTTGTACCAGCAGGAGGAGACTTGCGCACTTGCCTCCTCTATTCACCCTCCAGGAGGGCTGGCCAGCGGCTGTAGCTGAAAGCAGAGTAGCAAGCAGAAGCAGGCATGCAGCCAGTGTGCACTATAACTACAAGCACTACTACCACACATCTGCAGCACAAAATGGAAGGACGGAATGTAAAAATCAATATAAAAACGATTAATTCCGTTTCGCTTCTCACAGCAGTCCACTATCCAGTGCTGTCTCGTATTGTATGTATTCAGTTGTGATGAGGAAGCTCCCAGATGGCAAATAATTTCGTCCCGTCTGTGAATCAATATTGTGCTTTGTCTGTGTGACAATAAAATCTCAACTGAGTTCATAAACATGATAAAGAACCGAGGGGGGAATTAAGGTAGACCTTTCCCAGACAGCCTCTCTACCCACTCATCTGCGGCCGCCCCAAAACCGCAGCTGAGCCTCTGAGATTTGGGCTGGTTGAAAATAACCAAAATAAAAGGGCATTTGGAGTAAGGTAGTACTCATTTCATGACATTTACAAGAAATTCAAGTACATACATGTTTACTTTGGTTGCTACAGAGTGCTTTGAAATGTATGTGCCCTTCTTACGGTTTATAGGCTAATGATGCACATAGCACAGCAGATGACATAAATGGTAAATGGTGCATTTATATAGCGCCTTTATCCAAGGCGCTTGACATAGATTGTGTATTACATTCACCCATTCATCCACTGATGTCGGCAGAAACCATGCAAGGCACCAACCAGCACATCAGGAGCAATTAGGGGTTCAGTGTCTTACTCAAGGACACTTCGACACTAACTCTGGGGGAGTCCGGGTTCGAACTGGCAACCTTGCGATTACCATCCGGCAACTCTACCCCTGAGCCACCGCCGCCACGGCATAGGATTACAGCTAGTATAAATCTTCCGAGTAGTTCTCCACTGAGAGAGTGTTGAGACCAGTAATCAGCCTACGAGTGTCTCTCTCCTCTGCTGTTGACCTCCGGGGGCCTCTCTGAGTACCATCCTTTCTCAACAAACGAGTACGCTGACCAACTGCTGCTTCATATAGTCTAGTTCCAAGCCAAAGGACAAGTCCTTAATTCTGACCCATCTTGACCAACTAGAAACTCAGGACATGCACGACAAAGCATTCCCGAGTGTGAAAGCATCTAGGGCAGCGGAAAAGCTTTCTCCCCAACCATGTCATGGTAATTAGTGGCTCTTTGCACTACAGGACTCGTGCACAACCTTAATCATCACTTAAGTCGCCCTTCTTTTGTTCCAAATTCCATTTCAAACAGCCCTTGGCACAAAGACAGGAGGATACGGCCCCTTAATGCCATCTCACAAAGCTGATTCCAAAAACGTGTTAATGGGCGAGGCTTTGTCAGAGAATGCCCGTGGAAAATGGACACACGCACGCACACACACGCGCGCGCACACACGCAATCCCCAGAGGGCTTTACTTTCTGTACGGTTTGGTCAGCACTGCATGTTGCTTTGGGTAGCAGGTGAGCTTCAAGAAGCAGGAGAGGGGTGCAGATTGCACTTCCTCTTGTGGACCTAAACAAGAAGCGCCTTAGCCCCCAACGTCGTGTTTGGTATGGAGGTGATCAATGTGTGCCTCAACTTCTTTGACTATGTCTCAGGGTGTCTGTAGCACTGTGGAGAGATACCAAATGCACGCTATATGATGACACTAGACAGCATATATACTGTAGATCTGACAAAATGAAAATGATGTATGACAGCCACTGGCACTGCCTGTTGGTATAGGTAAGTGTCAAACGAATGAATTATTTCCACACACACGCACGCACATACGCACGCACAGAGTTAGTATGCAAAGTCAGCACTGCACTCTGTGTAATGTACTGTGCTGTGTACAATTCATACTGTACCTTCCAGGTGTAGGCTACTTCTGCTTGGTGCATCAACACACTTTTAAATCCAAACATTGTTACAGTAGCGATACAGTAGAGCGATCCAAATGCACCTGCATTCGCTATAAAGCGGCAGTGAATGCAGTGAGTCTCCATTATCCGATGCCAGCTCAGGCTTCTATAGGCTTATTAGTGATGTAGGCCAGCAGTCCCCAAACCATTTTGGCCGTGCACCCCCTGTTACCTCCTGACCTAGCTGACGCCCCCCCCCAACACTCAGTCTCGTTGCATTTGGCCAAATATTATAATTTATATGATTATGGCAAATAATCACAGAATGTCACTGCACTGAGAGACATACGGTATGCAGCTGCTGTATACTCCCACAGCAGCTCCTTTCAACAGTGGTTTACTGGATTTTGCAGTTTGTGCTAAATAACACCATAAAACCGCCATTACCCTTTTCATGTTTCACGCACCACCTAGAGGGTGTTCGCGCACCACAAGGGGTACACGCACCACAGTTTGGGAACCCCTGTGCAGGCAAATGGGGACAAAAGCTCTCTTTAATTACTGGTGGCTCCCCAGCGGTGCCACTGTGGCGTTTTCATGTAGCTTAGAGCTGACTTCCCATGTAGCTCTCACCATGCAACGGCTGTGGTCGTACATACACACAAGTGCTGCTCCACCCACCCCCGTCGGCCATTTTCCCCCTCCTCCCACTTTCCTCTGCCATGTCTCTTTCCTGTCTTCCCTCTCTGCAGTACATTTGAACCGGTAACAAGTTGTGAGCGAACATTTCGTGCGGAGTTAAGTTCGACAAGTCAGTTCGAACTGAGCATGTGGAAGTGCCCTCTATACGCCTGTGCTCCACAGCCGCGATATGTCACCGACCCTATACCCGTGCGTTTTCTTTTTTTTTTAAAGATATTTTTTTGCGGCTTACGCCTTTTATTGGTTTTTGAAGGGACAGACAGTAGGCTGACAGGAAACGGGAGAGAGAAGGGGGAAGACATGCAGTAAAGGCCGTGTCGGGCTCGGGAGTCGAACCCGCGGCACACTGCAACTGGATTACCAGTCGGGTGCCCAGACGGTTACGCCACCGCCTGGGCTACCCGTGCGTTTTCAACCCAGCTCTATGTGGTTTCCCTTTCCGTCATGCGATGGCCCGGCAGCAGATACACGACATGACACGGGGAAACAACAACACAAAGCAGTGGACACACAACAGAGAAACAACATCACGGAACAACAGCAACACAACCGGCCCGGCACGGAAAACACACTGTCAGTGGGCACAGGCAAAGACACAGATTCCTGGCATGAATTAGATATCTAGACTAGAATCTATCTATATTCTAGTATCTCACAGTCTCATATTATTCAGACCCGTCAACATACGGAAAACATTGCATTGCAACATCTGCAGACAGTCTTTTCCCAGTAGCAGCCTCTCTCACTCCCCTGCCCATCGTCTTACTCCACTCCATTGCTCTCTCTCTCTCTCTCTCTCTCTCTCTCTCTCTCGTCCATTAAACATTTAGGCAGTGGCGTTTCCAGGAATTAGATTTTGGGCAGGCAAGGTGTATCAGAAGCTCTAAAGGTTTTCAATGAGATATGCCTGCCAGACGAGTATAGGCTACAAAGGCTAAAAGGCATGCATTTGCATTCCAATGGGTGATTGAGGGCCGCGCTCTATACAATTTACAATTTAGGCATTTAGCAGACGCTCTTAATCCAGAGCGATTTACAATAAGCAAGAACAAAAAAGCATGGCAATACATCACATACATAAAAAGTAGTTATCATGAAACATGCGTAAGCTAAGAACGTAACAGTGGAATATCTATATAATGAAAACTATACATTATAAACTATACTACTATACTATACTATACTATACTATACTATACTATACATATATACTACGAAGTGCTATGACTACATCAAATGCAATTCTAGTGCTGTCTATACGTAACATGCTATAAGTCTGTATAAAATGCTATCTAAGTCTAAGTACATAAAGTTCTATCTAAGGGGCTAGGGTAAGTGCTACGGGCCATGATGGAGTCTGAAAAGGTGGGTTTTCAGACTACGGCGGAAGATTGGGGGTGAGGCTGCAGTTCTGATTGTTATGGGAAGTGCATTCCATAGTTTTGGAGCTAGAAGGGAGAAGGGTTTGGGACGTGTGGAGCGTTGTCCCGGCGTTTTAGTGAAGGTACTTCCAGCTTCCCTGCGTTGGCTGATCTGCACTGTTAACAACAATTTGAGTGCGCGGGAGGGTTTGTAGGGTTCGATCATACTTGCAAGATATGGGGGAGCCATACCTTTGGTTGCTTTGAATGCCAGCATCAGAGTTTTGTATTCTGTGCGGGCAGCGACCGGGAGCCAATGGAGGCAGCGGAGAAGGGGGGAGACGTGTGAGAATTGTGGCTGGTTGAAGACCAGGTGAGCTGCGGCATTTTGGATCAGTTGGAGAGGCTTAAGTGCACATGCCGGTAGGCCAGTAAGGAGGGAGTTACAATAGTCAAGTTTTGACAAGACTGGAGCTGGGCTGACTCCTGGGTGAGGAACGGTCTAATTATACGCAACGGCCAATCCGCTGCTCTAGTTCTCAGGTCTGGTGTTTGTCCTCTCTTTTTTCTCAGTCGTGTTTTCAAATGGACTTGGCCATGCAGGCGGCCGCCTGGCCTCGCCTTATTGTAGATACGCCACTGCATTTAGGTGGCTTCTTAGCCATGCTAGCAGCAGGTGTTTTCCGCCGATTTACATGCCTTGGCCTGCAATCTCGTTAAACAAAGTTTAGTAAAACACTGACACTATGATTTCCTCTGCCGTCAGTGGTGAAGTCAAAGTCAAAGTCATACGAATTGTCACACACGTTACCGCAGTGAAATTTGTTCTCCGCATTTGACCCATCTCTTGGAGCAGTGAGCCGCAGCCAAGGAGCGGTGAGCTGCAGCCGTGCCGCGCTCAGGAATCATTTGATTAGTAGATTTGACCCCCAATCCAACCCATTGATGCTGAGTGTCAAGCAGGGAGGCATTGGGTCCCATTTTTACAGTCTTTGGTATGACCCAGCCGGGGATCGAACCCCGACCTCCCAGTTTCAGGGCGGACACTCTAACCACAAGGCCACTGTCTGCAATGCGCATTGTAAAGCACTTTGGATAAAGGCGCTACTAAAGTACCCTCAGATTGCCGTAACCTTTCTGTAGTTTCATTCTTTCCTTTTTGCCTGTTGCTCTTTTCACACATTTGGATCATGTCATGACATTTCTGCTCAATCCTCGACCATTTTGAGGTTCTCAGCCTACCATATGTGGTCACAGAACACCATTTTAACTCTAATACAGTCAGACATGGGTATGGTGATTTAAAATGGTAAATGGTGCATTTATATAGAGCCTTTATCCAAGGCGCTTTACATAGATTGTGCATTACATTCACCCATTCACACGCACATTCATACACCGATTGCAGCGGAAGCCATGCAAGGTACCAACCAGCACATCGGGAGCAATTTGGGGTTCAGTGTCTTGCCCAAGGACACTTCGACATGTAGACAGGAGGAGCCGGGATTCGAACCGCCGACCCATGGATCATTGGACGACCTGCTCTACCTCTTGAGCCACAGTCGCTCAAGAGGTAGAGCATTTAACCTGTGTGCGATTGTCTTTTCAAAACAGAATGTGTTCGTCGTGACTTCTGTTGATTTGATGTCATTATGTCTTACAGTGCGACAGCATGCAACAGTAACTCCCCCCTGGCTCGATAATAATGCATGCACTTATGGAGATGCAAAAGCACACCGTGACAACTCTATACCTGCACACCCTCTGCTGCCTGTGTCTATCCTTTTCATGAGCTGTATATATAGTTTTGTCTGTGAAATGAGGAATGCAAATTACATTTATTCGTGTGTGAGTGCAAACTGGCAAGGCAGAACATTAAATGCAGTCCCGTATTACCCACGAGGGGAGGAAGTGAAGAATGTACCGCAATGCCTGACACCACAGACCCGACACGAGAAAAATATTCCAATGCTGCAAACGGGATGACAAATGTGTCTTCCGCTGCATTTACATACTCTGTAAACAAAATTAAAATGCAACACTCCTTATAATAACACAATTTTGGAGGGACCTTAGGTTGGCAATACGTCAGTCGGCCTGGATGTCATGCAATGGACACTTAATGGTTGGAGGAGCACGCTTGAGACCAGAACTTATTGGTTTAATCTCACGGAGCAGCAGGACAATTCTGGCCTGTCACCCATATCCCTCGGTACCACTGAAGTGCCTTTTTATTTATCAAACCATTTCCCCCTACCGCTCCAGTGGAGCTGCTCAGCTTCCAGGTGTGAATGTGTGGATATGTATACGAGAGTGTTGCTAAAAAAAAAAGAAAAAAGCACATTTGCAAACCTACACTGGATAAATATACTGTAGGTTGAAGGGATTGGAAAGTGTAATGCATTATTCAATTCTAACTATGCAATTTGGGTTCCTATATGTACAAGTTTATTAATTAAAATAATTGTGTGTCTTCTGTTGGGTTTAAATTAGGCGTGGGTATATGCAGGGATTTGACATAATTTTACACTGATGTTCATGCTAATGATGTTTGTTATGCATATATAACAGCTTCATGAAATAATTAAAACCGTTTAACCTCAAGTAAACTTACATAAGAGATTAAAACACCCACATTGCAGCTAAAAAGCGTACATTAATCATGTTTATTATACAGCTTGGTTGAATGCTTTGTCAATCCCTGAATTCATCTAGGCCCTATTTGTTGTTGTTGAGTAATGACCATTGAACTTGATAACAGACCTCAGTATTTAATCAAAGACAAACACACCATATAATCTCCTAGCTAAATGTTGTGAAACAATGTTTTAAAAAAACATTTGAAGTGAGCAATGGACAAAGTAACCGAATATTGATTCTATTTTATCAACACTTCCCATTGTTTTCCGATGTGACGGGTTACACTGGACACACCTGGCATTAATGGACTACTTTAATTACCGTAAGCAATTCAATCCTTCGTTTTAATTGCTTACGCAGGGCTGTAAAGCGGGGTATTCAATGGGGAACAGGTCAATATTGAGAAATAAACCCCACTCTTTTTGTTTTCACTGATTATTTCTCAATAATGACCTGCTCCCCATTGATACCTTACATACAGTGAAGCTTAACAATACTTATTTTGGACACTTAAGCTTTTAATATCATTCATCTGATCTGATGTTGGACTTTCTTGTCACTTCACTTCTTGCCCACACCCTTTCAAATTGAAAGGGAAACTGAATTGTTTCAGTCAAGCAGCTCTAAATTAGTCCAAATGAATTCACATACAGTTGTGCATCTCACTCAACCGCAGTGCATTTAAAAACAAAACTAGGAAAGCATGACCTCACGTTGTAATGGATGACCAAATCAAATCACGTCATGAGTAACAGTTGGATAAAACATTACAACAACAGCAACGCAATCACTTACAAAATCATTATGTTGAACCCAGTTGACAACATTATGTACAGAACAAGATATAAGGATATGAGGTGCCTTATTTACCCGCAGTGACATTGGTTTCTCTATATAAGCTAGTTGGGTATCAAGCCAGCCGCACACACATGCACACACATACGGGCGCACATGCACACACGTACACGCACACACTTACTGCTGTAGGTCTGGAATGCACACGGAAAAAAATCAACCCATGCATCTGTAGTGTGTCAACTGCTTGAGCTATTTGAATGTTCTGTTCCCCTGCTGTATGAAACCCATGGCTGACTGAAAAAGATACAAGAGGGAGCGAAAAGTACATGAACAACTCAGTGGGATATGGAATAGGCTGAGAGGGGAATATGTTGTACTGATGGTCCATGGCTTGTTAATGCTACTATGCCACTCCATGCTGGCATGTGTGGGCGGCGTGGGCGCACAGTAAAGGGCAACAGTTTTGTTCCCTTTGTGCTTTGTGTGACTCAGGTGTGTGTGTGTGTGTGTGTGTGTGTGCGTGCGTGCGTGCGTGCGTGCGTGCGTGCGTGCGTGCGTGCGTGCGTGCGTGCGTGCGTGCGTGCGTGCGCACACATATACAGGGCATGCAAGTTTACAAGCAAGCTCCTACAAGTTTTGTTCTCTCATTCAGCACAGCCCTCTGAATGCATATAGAGCAGGCCGGGTCAGCTTTTAGCTGACTCAGCGTTTAACAGCCAGACAGATCTATCCCTTATGTTAGTGCCTGGCCAAGGCTATGAGCTCTATACATTTCCTCCATTTAAAAATAGGTAATAGGGGGGGAAAAAGTAATCAACAAACTATACTATAGATAGAGGGTATGCGCATGCATAAATCAAGTGGCTAAGTGAGTGGCAAAGTGAGTTTTACGTTGTTTAACGTCTAATGCAATCAGATAGGACTTCTGTTTGGATGTATGGGCTGTCAAGGCCAGATAGTAGTTTTTGCCACTCAGGTGTTTGATAACGGTTTGATGACGATGTCACGCGCATTGCCTCTATACAAACTGATCAAACATTTTCCTTGTAGATCTGCGAATTTCGCAATATTTATCCGTGGAACCGAGTCAAACAAAATGTAATGACTCAACCCCTACAATTCCAAGTGCTTGTCAGGGTGGGGGTCCCCAGTTCAAATATGATTTTTTTTTTTTGGGGGGGGGGGGTTGTGGCCTGAAAAGGTGGAGAACCACTCCTGCCTTATAGGGGATTCACACTGAGACGGACGGAGTCCGTTTCATTCGAACCGTTTCCGAATACGGTTGCCTGGCCATGATTCACATTGCCCGAGATTCAACAGCGCACCCGGGTACACTTGCATAACACAATTTGATCCTCCATGTGGCGGTGTGCTTGATGGCTGGCGCGCACGGACACTGACCATCAACTCTGCGACATTGTCTCCAATAAATCCAGACACACTGCATTGCAATGCCTCTTTGCTGTTATACTACTTCACTGTCAGCCTGCCTGCTATTTACTGTGTCAGTCAGTTCTGTGCTCCAGTGTCGTGTTTGATTAGTTTGCTATGGATTCTACTTCAGCATTATTATTATTTTGTTTTACTTTGGAGACTATGCCAAGCAAAGCCCAAGAGCCACATGTAGTCCGCAGAATAAGATCAGCAGTGTCTGTGTGTTTTTTTTGTTGACACTTGGCTCGTCGACTAGAGATTATGTCACATTCTAAAAAAAACAGTCCAGCCGTATCCAAATACACTTCAACGGTCCAGAGACCCGCCCCCCATGCGGTCCCGGGGACGGTTGGGCGATCCGCTCCCGGGAACGGTACGCATTGTTCACACTACCACAACATCTGCAAAGTGGTCTCGAGTGCGCACCCGGGACCATAGTGTGAATCGCCCCTTAGACAGTGCTTCCGTTTTCCAAGAAACATATACTCAGATATATCTGCTGATTTGGCCCCCGTTTTGCAAAGCCTGCTGTGCCGTGCCTGTCCAAGTACTCTCCTCTCCACTCTGGGATTCCACACCGTGGGGAATTTCCAGAGGAACGTGGTGACAGGTTGTGCATATCCCAGCTGTCTCTCACTCACTGACCACAGGCTATTCTATACACTATCTTGACAGGAAGATACTATTGATGTGTGTTCCATTTCCAGCCGGATTAGCCGGTGCACATGAAAGAGCACGTTATGCACATTTCATTTCCCTGGGGTTGTACCGTCCGTAGGCGTAGGTACATTGGAGTTTCTTCCGTTTTCAACGATTAAACCAGAATAAACACTTAATTCTGTGGAACATTCATATGGAATCTGTAATTGGTCTTTCTCCAGGTAAGGGGCAAAGGTGATTGTAAATCAAGTTAATTTTCAATGAAAAGGGCATGAATACGGTATGTTGTGACAAATCCCCCCACCCCACCCCTCCATCTCATTTGGTAGTAAAAAGAGAATTATTTAATCTCACACCACTTTTATCTGTAACTATACTATGTTCTATATTCTATATTCTATCTGTAAAAAAGTTCACTTCAAAAATTGTTAAGCTAAGGGTTTAGGTTAATTAACTTTCTAAGAGTCAAACTAACATCTAATGTAGTGTGGTGATCACACAATGTGAGCATAATTTACACTCCAAGGTCAATGCTTTTTCACAGTGCTGAATTTTCATTGAACCTGTGAATAATCATTAGTCCTATTATCCAAATGAATGGTGATGGCCTGTTTATGTTAGGATTTAGTATGATATACCCAGGGGGCAAAGTGGTTTTACAGACTTGGAGCGTTGTAAAAGGTTGTGCACCAGAAATGATATCTAGGACCATCACTGATCACAACCTAGGTGGACAACCTGGTCAACTAGCTACTGGAAAGCTAGTTGACCAGGTTGTCCACCTAGGTTGTGATCAGTGATGGTCCTAGATATCATTTCTGGTGAACAACCTTTTACAACGCTCCAAGTCTGATTTTCCAAAAAATGGGACTTTGCCCCCTGGGTATAACGCTTTAAATGGACATGCAGAAGGCAGTCTCCTGGAAGGATTTATTTTAGATTTCATACACGGTGGCAGTGACTCGGATTTAGAGCTCACGGACGAATCTGACGCTGATGATGAAGACCATGGCGTTGTTTTCGATCAAATCAACAGGAGTTTGTGTTGTGATAACGAGGAGGACGACGACGAGACTGGAGGGACAGCTGGGCCGGGTGGTGTACAGGTCGGCATCGCCTCGCTTTTACTTGTACCAGAAGTGAATAATGTCACAGTGGACACCGACCGACCAGCAGAGATGGAGAAAATAATACACTTTGATTGCGGATGTCATAAAAGATCAAAAGAGAACGTAGAACAGCCGCATTTGTCTTGCAGTAAACAACTCGATCCAGACATGATCTGGGAGACCCGAACGGACATGGCATCTTTTACAAAGGACCAGAAAGACCTGGTTATTTTGGCGATTATAAAGACTTGTATGAACGACTCCGAAATGACTCAATCCACAAAGAAAGTCAACGCGAAGCGAAAGTTCAACAGATCCACATACATGGTGAACGCCATCGTGGTGTGTCGAGCTACATTTTGCTTCGTCTATGGGTGAGTTTCATTATCGTCTTGTTTATATTCAGGGTCTAGTCTCTGAAATCAGTCTGTTTATGATGAGTTTGTTTTAAGTAAGACTGATACATGATGCAGTAGCGTGTTTTAATTTGCAGTGCTGTTATCGTTAGCGCTGTTTATAACAACATCCGGTATAGAGCGGATACGGAAATCGGTATCCACTGTGAAGGATTGGCGAAGCAAGTGAATTACCTGATTGATGAAGGCATGGCATCAGGAAAAGGCAGCAATGCAGTCATCAGCTACTTGCATCATTTTTTCAACAACTATGGAGTTGGAGAAAAATACGTTGACCTTCATTGTGACAACTGCAGTGGCCAAAACAAAAACAACTTCATGCTCTGGTACTGTGCATGGAGAACCATTCACAAGCTCCACTTGAAGCTTGGAATCCACCTGCTGATTGCTGGCCACACCAAGTTTGGTCCTGACTGGTGCTTTGGACTGTTCAAACAAGTCTACAGGAGGAGCAGAGTTGACAACTTGGCAGACATCGCGACAGTGATGGCTAAAAGCTCTGAGGAGAAGGGAGTGAACCTCTCCCAGCTTGTTGGACATGAAGATGGGACAGTGCTTGTTGAAGGCTTCGACTGGCAAAACCACCTGACTCCCTACTTCCGCAAACTCCCACAGATAAAGAGCTACCAGCACTTCAGGTTTGACACCACAAAGCCTGGTGTGGTGATGGCCCAAAAAGACCGTGACTCAGAAGTAGTGGAGTTTCAGCTGCTCAAAGATCCCACTGTCTTACCCCCAGTACGTGGTCTTCCAGTACAACCCCCACCTGGACTGGACACAGCCCGTCAGGAATATCTTTTTAAAGAAATCAGAAAATTCTGTCGTGATGATGCACAAGACACAACCTGCCCCAAACCAGACACAACCTGCCCCAAACCAAAGCCCAAACCAAAGTCCACAGCACCAAAGAAGACTGTCCGAGTGTAGTTATTCGTAGTAATCGACGCGATCAGATAATTGGATTGTGGATGTTTTGATGGCCGGTTTATTTTATTTGCGGTGGGGAACATTTATATTGTGTTGCATGCCTGAACATTCATTACGTGTGTCATATTATTGATTGAACATTGTTGACCACAATGCAATTTTAAACTTTATATTCTGTATACTCTTTAGTCCCAGGCAAAGTGCAATTTTAAACTGTATATTTTGTATACTCTTTAGTCCCAGGGAAAGTGCAATTTTAAACTTTATATTCTGTATACTCTTTAGTCCCAGGCAAAGTGCAATTTTAAACTGTATATTTTGTATACTCTTTAGTCCCAGGGAAAGTGCAATTTTAAACTTTATATTCTGTATACTCTTTAGTCCCAGGGAAAGTGCAATTTTAAACTTTATATTCTGTATACTCTTTAGTCCCAGGGAGAGTGCAATTTTAAACTTTATATTCTGTATACTCTTTAGTCCCAGGGAAAGTGCAATTTTAAACTTTATATTCTGTATACTCTTTAGTCCCAGGGAAAGTGCAATTTTAAACTGTATATTCTGTATACTCTTTAGTCCCAGGGAAAGTGCAATTTTAAACTGTATATTCTGTATACTATTTAGTCCCAGGGAAAGTGCAATTTTAAACTGTATATATTTCTTTAGTCCCAGACAAAGTGCAATTTTAAACTGTTTATTCTTATGCCACTCTTATTTGTCATGTATGCAAATTTCAAGTATGTGAAAATAAACAAACTAATCTAATTCTCATCTCATACTGCTTTACAGTACATTTAGCAATTAAACACTACAAGTAACTTTTTACTCACATACTTAGAATAGAATATTAAGTGTCCACTCAAGTCATTCTGTGCAGTTGACAGCTAATTGACAGCTAACCAAGTGGGGGGAGTGGTTAGTGGGTGGGGGAGTGTTTATGCAAGCCATTAGGGGTGGAGACAAGTATCTATTGTCACACCCATTCCTGGGCTCAGAGGTGCTAAAATCTCTTAGAATCTTTGAAGGGGAAATTCTCTAGTTTGCAATTTCTGGTTCAACAAGTTTCAGATGGTCATATCTTCTTTTTCACCCAATTTCAATGAGCAATACATCATATGAAAGGTTACATTATGCAGTTTCATAATATGTAAAAAACTGAAAAATGACCATGGCCCCCTTGTATATCAAACTACTGTAACCGGTCACATATAACCAAGTTCCCTAGTTGATTCATACAATGGGAAGCTCCAAGCAATGTCTCTTTTCACAGACAACTCCAGCCATGACAATAATGCCACAGTATTCGCATATATCCAACGGGTTACAGTAGTTTGTTGTTGTCTTCTATGTCTTCATAGTTGTTGTCAAAATGACAAACCCAAAACATCAAGGTAGAGCAGGGGACAACGACGTGAAGCACCGGACAAAGATTTATGTTTAGTTTGTCCAGTAGTTTGTGCAAGGAGTCCAGTATTTATAGGGGGTGGGTTGATTGTAGCAGAGTTCACAGGTTTGTAATTGGCTGGGCTGATGAGAGTGGAACCAGGTGTGTAACTAGGACTGAGGGCTGCAATGGGAAGTGGGAGTGGCTGAAGTGGAAAGACGGACACAACTGGGCAGAGGGAGAGATACAGAAAGAGGGGAATAAACAGACCATGACTATACTAAACTTACGTACAATTAGGGTTGGGATTCGGAACCGGGTCCATTTCAGACCCGGTTCCGACATTGCGGATCCGGAGCCGGTTCCATCGTTTTTTTATTAACGGTTCCCCAAACGGATCTCATCAGTCGTCATTTAGCTCCGCTGTGTCTGTGCATGCATGCAAGCAGAGCCAAGTTACTGGGGTGACGTCACCCAACCTACATGAGTGAGTTAGTGGGGTCGGGGAGGATACGCCCACTATTCTGTGCATTCAGCGACCGCCGCGGAGCGACTGGGACAGTATGTTGAAGAGATCTCCAAAGTGTGGTTAACAGAGAGGGAAATTACTCTGAGGCTGAGCACGCAAGTGCAATAAATGCGATGCTATAGTTCCCTGGCTGCAAAGGTTGTTGCAACTTGTACCAGTTGCAGTTTTGCACCACGTCCACATTGAGGAAACATCTCAAAATCAATATGCCTACACGAGTCCACAACTCACGAGAATAATCTAGGGCGGCACATCGCGTTTGTGAGCCATGCGGAAAGCCGTGCCCGCTCTCCCAGCAACTCCACCACAGCTAGCCGGCGGGGGACGAGGATGATGCAAGGCTCGTTCACTTTCCCCAGGCTAGTAACGTAATAGAAAATAAAAACTACTGTCGTCTACAGAGCTTTTCATTAGGCCGCGGCGTATTGTACAACTGTTGTTAATGGTGTTAATTTAGAACGCCAATGACTCGACGTCTTTCTGTCTGATATTTTATGAATCACGTTAACTATAGTATAGAGCCAAATCAATTTGTCTGCACTTATAAGCAACTCAACTGCTTTTGATTTGGTTCTAAATTAATCGCGTGGCTGTTGAGAGCCCAGCGTTTAGGTGCATACCTCCATAGATTGATTACTTTATGAACAGTTTGCAGAAAAAAAGCACAGGAACGTAGCCTACAGTTCAATACAAGGTCTGCTAAAACGATTTTATAATCCAAGAAAGCACTATGGCTTGTTTCCATTAGGGTAAGGGGTCCTTCATATTAAATTAATCTGAACATTAAAGACAACATTTGTCACCACAACAATATCATTATTGCAATGTGTACTGTAGGCTATATTTAATATACAGTACAAATTGCAATATACAGTACAAATTGCAACAATGATATTGTTGTGGTGTCTAGCTGGTGGTGGTGGTGGTGAAGTTTAAATAATAGTGCCACACTGCCACCTCATAATTGTAAAGTGTATTTTCAATAATTGAATTAATGAATGTGTGTTTATTATGTACTTGGTTAGGTTAGTTATAATATAAGCATAATCTATGTCAGAAAAAAAGGGGAAAAAATAATATTAGGATCCGTTAAGGGAACCGTTAGGAACCGGAACCGTTAAGAGGGATCCGGGAAGGATCCGGAACCATTAAAATCCTAACGAATCCCAACCCTACGTACAATCATGTTTGCTTGTGCATATCACATTCTACGTTGCCTGTAGATGTCCCTATCATCAGATAGGTCATTTGTTAAATAATGGCTTGATGTACTTGACCTCACCACAAAACTTAAGGGCTGTACCAGACAGAAAAAAGACTGGAAATGACAGTTTACTCTCTTCCTTCACATCTTGTCTTTTACAAGTATACTACCGCACACCCTAAGTTGCAATGCAAGTTCAATTTGTTTTGACTTTAGAAGACAGTGGTGGGTCTTCTGTACAGGACTGGTCAAGGCCTAACAACAAATTAGTATATTCTCAAATCCTCAAAGTCTCATAGCAAATTGTGCTCTATTGTTCTCATTTAATCGCTTATTTCTATATTCTTCTTTCTATCTATATTTACAGTGAAATTCCATTGTGTAATGTGTAGGCCATGTGTCCATAGTGTAAGGCATTATTAATTCATGACCAGGATAAGTCAGGATAAATCAGGATACGTCATTATCCGTATAATAATCATATCCTATATCCATCATTACATTGCTATTAACAACAGAGACACAATAACAGCAACAACTGTATTTGTGTAAACCTGGAAAACCTGGACAACTTTAAGTCATTGTTCAGGTTGTGTTGCTCTGAGGGAATGAGGAGCATGCAGGTGTGTGGAATTAGTTTGAATAGGGTTCGACTGCACTTTTATTCAATGTTTTTTCAAATACTAAATAATGAACAAACCCCACATTCTTTCCCCAGGTTAAAATGTAAACAGGCTAAATGATGATGGCTGATGCTTCATTCACTATAGACAATGCATTAAAATGCTCACATTATGGATGAACTGAGTCCATTCTACACCTCTTTGACTCTGAGTTTCAACAGAACTACAGAAAGGTCTATGACACAGAACTTATTATTATTATCATCCTTTGTGAAATGTTAAAGGTGCTGTAACTTGTAAGGGATATGTTTTGTTAAAATAGCTCTACTAATCATTGCTATATTGTTTGTTTGTTGTCAGTAACAGAGGTCTTCCCACGTCTCCATACCCATTTCACTAACATAATTATTACTATTTCATAATGTGAAATGTGTTAATAATAAAATTGACCAGTACTATGAAAAGAAGAAGGCCCATGGGCCAAATCTGAAATGGTAACCAGAGAATTGGCCATTTGAGATGCATGATCTGAGTAGGAAAGAGAGAGAATACATCTTGTGAGGTCAACGTGCAATGTCAAATATAAAATAAAAAAAGGAAATAAAAAGAGACAGAAATGCCTCATCAAGTAGAAAAACTAGAAAATAAAAAAATGAATTAAAAGTAATAAAAATCACCCACCCTCACACATTATGACAGTCACCAGAATATGGGTGTTTTCAATGAATCTGATGAAAGGAGATGTAGTTCGCACACCGGCCTTGAGCTCAACATTTTTATTTCATGGAGAAGAGGATACAACGTTTCGACCCCTTTGGGTCTTCGTCAGGATATGTTCAATTAATCTAACATGGTTAAAATGGTGTTTGAAAATACAATGGGAAGCTTGTATATGGACGTCTGTGACTACTTTCATATATTTGACCAATGGCTGTAGCCATAATATATAAGAACGTACACAATATGTATTTTGTAACACGTTTTATTTCATCCATACTTACACATGTATGTACAAAATGTGATTACGTGCTAATTTCTTCCCTGTCACAGAGAATGTGTCTAATTTAAAATGTCTTGAAAATGTCCAATAAGAAAATCCATTAACAAGTTAAAAAAAATCAACAAAAAAAATCATTTGGATTTCTCTCCAGTGTGAATTATCTGGTGGCTTTTAAGGTGTGCCATTCGAGAGAAGCGTTTACCACACTGATCACATCCATAGGGTTTCTCTCCAGTGTGAATTCTCTGGTGTGTTTTAAGATTTCCCATTATAGAGAAGTGTTGTCCACACTCATCACATCCATAGGATTTCTCTCCGGTATGAATTCTCTGGTGGCTTTTAAGGTGTGCCATTCGAGAGAAGCGTTTACCACACTGATCACATCCATAGGGTTTCTCTCCAGTGTGAATTCTCTGGTGTTTTTTAAGGTCAGACACATGAGAGAAGTGTTGCCCACACTGATCACATCCATAGGGTTTCTCTCCAGTGTGAATTCTCTGGTGTGTTTTAAGGCTGTCCATTCGAGAGAAGCGTTTACCACACTGATCACATCCATAGGGTTTCTCTCCGGTGTGAATTCTCTGGTGGCCTTTAAGGCTGTCCATTCGAGAGAAATGTTGTCCACACTGATCACATCCATAGGCTTTCTCTCCAGTGTGAATTATCTGGTGGCTTTTAAGGCTGGACATTAGAGAGAAATGTTGTCCACACTGATCACATCCAAAGGGTTTCTCTCCAGTGTGAATTCTCTGGTGGCTTTTAAGGTGTTCCATTCGAGAGAAGCGTTTACCACACTGATCACATCCATAGGGGTTCTCTCCAGTGTGAATTCTCTGGTGTGTTTTGAGATTTCCCATTATAGAGAAGTGTTGTCCACACTCATCACATCCATAGGATTTCTCTCCGGTATGAATTTTCTGGTGTGTTTTAAGGCTTGACATTTGAGAGAAGTGTTGTCCACATTGATCACATCCATAGGGTTTCTCTCCAGTATGAATTCTCTGGTGTTTTTTAAGGTCAGACACATGAGAGAAGTGTTGCCCACACTGATCACATCCATAGGGTTTCTCTCCAGTGTGAATTATCTGGTGTGTTTTAAGGCTGTCCATTCGAGAGAAGCGTTTACCACACTGATCACATCCATAGGGTTTCTCTCCGGTGTGAATTCTCTGGTGGCCTTTAAGGCTGTCCATTCGAGAGAAATGTTGTCCACACTGATCACATCCATAGGCTTTCTCTCCAGTGTGAATTATCTGGTGGCTTTTAAGGCTGGACATTAGAGAGAAATGTTGTCCACACTGATCACACCCATAGGGTTTCTCTCCAGTATGAATTCTCTGGTGATTTTTAAGTCTAGACATTGTAGGGAAGCGTTTACCACACTGATCACATCCAAAGGGTTTCTCTCCGGTATGAATTTTCTGGTGTGTTTTAAGGCTTGACATTTGAGAGAAGTGTTGTCCACATTGATCACATCCATAGGGTTTCTCTCCAGTATGAATTCTCTGGTGTGTTTTAAGTCTAGACATTGTAGGGAAGCGTTTACCACACTGATCACAGCAGTGGCATTTTTGCTTAGCCAAGCTTCTTTGTTCATTCACCTCTGGTAGAACAGGGAAGCCAGACTGATGATGCAACACTGAATTGGAAACAAAGACAAAGGAAATGTTGTTTAGAGGCATTCCTGGACTTAAAATAGAAAAACCTATAGTGTTAAGTTAATGTACCCTCTTATCAATTTAGCAGGTGCTCCAAGCGGTTAACAGGTAGTCAATGCTAAAATAAATCAAAACAAACAAATTACTAGATAAAAAACATCCTTATGGCATGCTGTATATCCATATAGACACAGTAAGTAACTTACAGAGGTCTTGATGATCCTTGGGTGTGTTGAGAGAGTTCATCTTCAGCTGAAGTCTGGAGTCCACAGTCAGATGTGATCAGAAAGTATAGATATCCTGGAGGAGTTGTGGAGAACAACTACAAACTCTTCTTATACTGGAGAGCCTGAGGTGGAACCACTAACTGCTTGGTGTTGATTGGCCAAAGAGTGGAACAATACAGTCATCAGCCACCAATCTCAACCTAACAAACTGCTGCATGTGCTCCACCCCTCTCTGACTCCTCCCCCAGGTCATGCTCTATGCAACATTATAGAAATAAACTGCTAAATGTGAGATTGCTTTGTAAGCTTCATATTTAATATATGAATCTGTCTATATCCAATATAGAGTATCTGACTATCTGGATCATATATGTATAGTCTAACAATATTGAATTAGTGGATATTAATTATAATTAAGTGTTACTGCAGTAGATCCATAAGAGGATTGCTCCACATTCTTTCAGTAACATAGAACCAGCTCTGTGTGAAGAAACAACAAGAAAAACTGTTTTCCAAAATACTATGTCTTCCAAAACACAAACTGCCACCCACCGCCTAAAATGATTGCAAACAGTCTTCATAATTAGTACACAAGCCTTCACATCTTGTCTTTTACAAGTATAATACCGCACACCCCGACTTTAGTCAAGTCAAGTCAATTTTATTTATATAGCACATTTAAAAACAACAGCAGTTGACCCAAAGTGCTTTCCAGAGAACAGGTAGACCGTAGTCTATCACAGTGCAATAGTAGAACAAACAAACAAAATAACAACAAAAACAATGAACAACAATAAACGTCACACTGTATTAAAAGCCAGACTAAAATGGTCCAAAATCTGTGTGGAAGATTATTCCAAAGTGTATATAGGTCCAGCTACAGACCGATCACCTTTTCTTTTCAGATTTGAAGGGGGGACTGCAATGAGTTTGAGAGTTGAGGATCTGAGTGTCCTGGTGGTAGGGGGAGCAGTTATTAGTTCAGAAATATAGGAAGGGGCAATGCCGTTTAGGCGGGAGATGGCGGAGTGGACTTTAGAAGACAGTGGTAGGGTTTCTGTACAGGACTGGTCAAGGCCTAACAACAAATTAGTATATTATCAAATCCTCAAAGTCTCATAGCCAATTGTGTTCTATTGTTCTCATTTAATCGCTTATCTATATTTACAGTGAAATCCCATTGTGTAATGTGTAGGCCTGTGTGCAGAAACATGTGTCCACATAGTGTAATAAGGCATTATTAATTCATGACCAGGATAAGTCAGGGTAAATCAGGATAAGTCATTATCCTTATAATAATCATATCCTATATCCATCATTACATTGTTATTAACAACAGATACACAATAACAGCAACAACAGGTGTGTGGAATTAGTTTCAATAGGGTTGTGATGACTGCTTTTTAAAATAGCTCTAGTAATCATTGTTATATTGTTTGTTCAGTAACAGAGGTCTTCCCATGTCTCCATACCCATTTCACTAACATAATTATAATGTGAAATGTGTTAATAAAATTGACCAGTACTATGAAGAGAAGAAGGCCCATGGGCTCTACAATTTAAGAACTTATGACACAATATTTTGTTCACAGGTTTTAATTAAAAAAATGCTCACATATATCACTATAAAATACATTAGGTGTGTGTGTGGGGGGGGGGGGGGGGCGTGAGTGAGTCCCCTCTCGCTGCATGTGGCAGAGAGCGAGATAGAGAGAGGGGGAGTGAGAGAGAGAGAGAGAGGGGGGAGATTAGCCTGGTTAATAAGACAGACCTAGGGGAGATAGGAAGAGAGAAGAATATAGGGATGTGAAGAAATTATAATCCAGCGTGATTCATAGCAACATAATACATACCATGTCAGTTAAAAGCACTAGGCTACTATACAGACCACTGCCTGTCTCGTTATTTCCACCCCACTATCTGTGTGTGTGTGTGGGGGGGGTGGGGGTTCTCTAAGAAGTGTGACTTGATGTCAACTTAGTAGGCCTATTCAACTTGTGTGTGTGTGTGTGTGTGGGTGTGTGTGGGGGGGGGGGGTGGCTTCTCTAAGAAGTGTGACTTGATGGCCCATTTCAACGTAGTAGGCCTATTCAACTTGTGTGTGTGTGTGTGTGGGGGGGGGGGGGGGTGGGTGCTCCAAGCGGTGCTCCAAGGGGTGCTCCAAGAGGCGCATTGATGTCTGTTGTAGGTGGCAGTCTTGGAATGGAATGCATTGTTGTGACCCACCCGACACCCCCTCACCTCCTGTGGGGGGGGGGTGCTCTAAGAAGTGTGACTTGATGGCCCATTTCAACGTAGTAGGCCTATTCAACTTGTAGACTCTGATTGTGGACTATGTTTGGTTATGTACGTTTAAAGTCAATACACAGCAACCAAAGTTTCTTCACTAGACTTGTATTTTCCATCTATGGTTCATGTTCCATCAGTGACACATTATGAGTGATGATGAAAAACAGATGAATTAAAAGTAGTTCATGAACAAGGTCATATTACAGACAGTGGGTATTAATCCGTCACACATGCGTCATGTTCCATTGTATGAATAACCCAAATTAATGTATTAATAAAAATAGTGCATGAACAGGCCAAGACCCCCCAAAATAATCCTTTTGGACTGGTTCCGCAGATACATGTTGTGATAACAGCCGATTGACAAGCTCGTTGTGAGCATGTAGATCAGCTATGTTCACAATGGTTGCCTCTTTCTAATATGATTTGCCAATTTCGCCAATATTATTTTGACTGGTTTTATAATAGCCGCCTAGCAGTGAAGGTATTTTCTATTATATTTAATGTATATCTTTTGTTAAAGCCTTAAACAAAAAATAAATATAATAGAAAATACAACTTTAAGGTATTACTTTTTTTACTTTACCATCACCTGGGGGGGAGGGGGCAGATTTCACCTAAGAAACAATGCTTTACCATACCATAAATGTATCTAAATATGTTAAACATTAATGCAATAAGAGTAATTGTCAACATCTCTAATTACCACGAGTAATTCAATAAATTCAATAAACAACAACATATCAAATACCATCCAAAAGCCCATCAAGAAGTAGTAAGGAAACACCGTATCAGATATAACAATTAACAAGCTGACTGCAATCCCCGTCAGCCAGACAGGGCAGCAACAGGCCACCCTGTACTGAAGAGCTTTGAGTTTGTACCTCAGAAACACCACAGGGTGAACCACCGCTATGTAACGCTCCACACAGATACAACACTGGAACGATGGGATGGAGAATAAGAAAAACAAAACAAAATCTATTAGCCATGTCCAAAAGGAAGTTGTATGTGAAGAGCCAGGCAAAGTACAAGACATCGGTCAAGGTACAGATACGATCAGGTTGAGATAGAAGAACGCGGAGGCGATCGTCCCACCAGCTCCACTCAGTATCAGCCACAGAACGTAGCTGTTGATGGGCAGTCCCAGGATGAGCTTGATGGAGTTGATAGTAATCTGTAGGGCCAGACCGGTGTTGTCATCTGATGAAAAAGAGGGGATGGAGGAGTTGGTGCCATTCGCCAGTGTGTCCTTCATTCTAATGCTCTGTGTGTATCCTCGTAACCGATACAGAAGATGGATTTGAACACAAGTTGACCTGATATAACAATGACACAAGTTAACATTTTCAACAACTCTTCTCAATGTTCTTCTGAAAACAACAACTATTCAAATGAACAGTGAACACCAGTGTAAATTATTTTGATTTAGTCTTAGTCTTTTGAAAACACACATTTTTAGTCTTCTGAAAGTATTTGTTGTTAATCTAGTCTAGTCTTAGTTGTTTAGTATTAGTAAAATACATAGGTTTGAATATGTAATACATACACAGATTTATAATAATTTTATTTTTTTAGTGTCAAATGACACAATGAAGAAACATATTTCTTTTTCAGTAATTTGATACTTAAAAATAAAACGAGACATGTTTCATGTACATGACCTTGATCTTATGGCCTGCTCTCCTGAAAAGGTACGGTATATACAGTGCAGACTGCAGATATGACATCATTCAAGGCAAGCTGATCTACAATGTTCTTTAAAAATAGATCCACGGAACACATAACTCTTAAGTCTGAACAAGTGAACAAGTTATCGTCTTCTACTGTCTGTACAACATCAAAAAGATAAAGTGCAATTCTCAAAAGAATCAACAAAACATCTTGGCTGTAATATTGCCATTGCACACAATCACAGTCACATATTATGATTAAAATAAAAACAGATAAATTAAAGGTATTTCATAAACAGGTCATATTATAGACAGTGGGTATTATAAATCTTCCATTGTAAGAATAATCGAAATTAATGAATAAACAATTGTTCATGAACAGGTCATATTATTTAGACCAGTGGTTCTCAACCTTTTCAGGCCGCGACCCCCCAAGAAAATACTATTTGAACTGGTTCCGCAGATACATGTTGTGATAACAGCTGATTGACAAGCTCGTTGTGAGCTTGTAGATCGCCTCTTTTCACTATAGGCCGTAATAACCTTTCCGCTGAGTTTTTCTACTCTTCAATTCTATTTTTTGCTGTTTCTAAATTCTTGTATAATGTGTTTATTATGCTTTGTGTCTTGAACTCTTAATGCCTCATATTTATTTGTTTGCCACCCTGTCTAGTTTAGTCTAAAATAGGCCTGCGTGTGACATTCAAATAATGCGTGGCGCTCGATGATGCAGAAACTACCACAGATGGATGTTCAATGCAAAATTCTGACCAAGGCATCAACATGTTTGAACTGAAACGAGACTCATTGGAGCTGCTGTCACCACAACCTCTAACGTTAAAGGGGTAGAAGCCATGCAGGCATCCACACACCAAGCCGTGGTATAAAGACGTCTTCTTTTTAAAAGAAAACAAACATTGTGATCTGATGTAGACCCTCAGGTCAATCTCACACAACAGCAACAGATCCAGACTGGCCATATCCTGGATGGACGCTGAATCTTCTCACATTGTTTATTACACAGACATGGAGAGCCCTGTGACTGAACAAACACTCTATTACAATGAATATATGATATCAGAATTATAGAGCTTTAACCATTTATCAAACAAACAAACAAAGGTCCCATGCTCAACACAGGGCCTAAAGTGATTTCACTTATACACCCATACAGGGCGCCACACCTGCTACATACTGTGTCACTGTTCATATGCAGCAAATGATGTACACATGAAACAGAGTTCCCCTTTCTAGTTGATTCATCCAATAGGAAGCTCCACGCAATGTCTCTCTTCAAAGACAACTCCAGCCATGACAATAATTCCACAGTATTCGGAATGGGTTACAGTAGTTTGTTGTTGTCATATGTTTGGTTCTCTACGTTTAAGTCAATACACACTAGAAAAAAAAGGCATTTTATTTTCCATCGATGTTTCATGTTCAATCACAGTCACATATTATGATTAAAATAAAAACAGATGAATTAAAGGTATTTCATAAACAGGTGCATATATTATAGACAGTGGGTATTATAAATCTTCCATTGTAAGAATAATCGAAATGAATGAATACAAAATGGTTCATGTTCATTTAGACCATTGGTTCTCAACCTTTTCAGGCAGTGACCCCCCAAAATAATCCTGTTTGAACTGGTTCCGCAGATACATATTGTGATAACAGCTGTTGTAGATCAGCTATTTTCACGATGTTTGCCTCTTTCTTATTATTATATGCCAATTTCGCCAATTATATAGTAGCATATAGTTTGTTGATCTATCTTACTGTTGACGCAGTATTTTCTATTATATTTAATTTCATTCTTTGGGGGGGGGGGGGGGGGGGCAGATTTCACCTGAGAAACAATGTTTTTCCATTAAACAACCCTTATTAGTGTGGTTGCCCTAAAAGACTATTGTAATTGTAACACTTTATTATTTCTTTCTTTCTTTTTACTGGAGTAACCTTTTTTTTTAAACTCTACTCCTCCCACAGTTTTAACTGTATGCACTTGACCCATATGTCAAATTGACCGGCTTCATCGGGAAGGATGTGCTTGTATTTTTTTAAGAGAAATGTTGTATAGTTTAATTGATATGAATTTATTAGTGAATAGAATTTCCCCATTGACATGAATAGGAAAATGCGATTTTTCGCATTTTGTCACATTCAAGTATTTTTTCCTCAGAGACTGTAAGCACTATAGTTACAAAACTTGGAGGGTAGGTTCATAATAATTACTAAAATGAATCAACTTTTAATGTTATCGGTCGGCCTCATGGTAGCGCTATAACAGCCCACTTTACATTTGGCTTATAACTCTTGAACCGTAGGTTGTAAAATCAAAATTCTATTTTCATCCATAGGGGGCGCCGCAAATGCGAGAAATGTAACCGTTTGTCGCAAAAACATGATTTTTGGGGTATAAATCCCCCCCGAATTACTTACGCATGATCGCAGGGGTGACGTGACATTGTAATTGGCTGGCAATATTAGTGGGAGGGGCATATGTAAGCCACTGCGGCAACCACACTTTGCAATTTTTTAAAATTGCGACCTTTCTAGTTACCACAAGTAATTCAATAAACAACAACATATTAAATAGCTGAATAAATGAAATAGGTTTCTCTGACACAGTGGCAGAATTGGATTAGATTTGTTGCGACCGAAGGTCGCAGTTATAACTATGAAACCTTGCGTTTTTTGTCACGTCATGTCACTCACAATCTGTCACTCAATTTGTCACTCACAATCGTCACTCACAATCCTGGGCACTATATATGCCCAGGTCTTGTGACATCACTATGACATCATCAGAGATGATAGTAAATCAGGTATCATATCATAGTAAATGCGACCTGCTGTCGTAATTAAGCCCGGAGATCCCTGATATTAAGCACATATGTTAAACTATGAAATCTTGCGTTTTGTCACTCAGAATCCCCATACATTTTTGTCACTCAAAATCCCCATACATGGGGAAAGCCCCCATATATTATGCCCAGGTCTTGTGACATCACTATGACATCATCAGGGATATTAAGCCCATATACGGGAATGTCCCCATATATGGTCGCACATTGTGATATCACGTCTAGTCACGTCTCCAAGACACGCTATATATGGCCATCAACCCTGGCCATGGCCATGAACCCTCCTGTTTTTCATTGTGCAGGTCAAAGTTGATCCCATGCCAAAGCGACAGCACTGGCCCAGCAGTCTGCTGATTTTACCTCATTACACCCTGTACACTCAAGACACGCTCCATATATGGCCAGTGCACTTCTTTTTTTATCCCACAATATTTGCAACCCAGTTTTTTCACCCAGTGCCAATTATCTAATTTAATCCTGGGCGCTACACTTCCTCTGCCAACCTGGAGGGGCAGTGGACTGACCTCATGCCTCCTTCAATGCATGAGCAGTCCAAGCTGCTTCTTTTCACCTGACGGGGGGAATTTCCCTGCATGGAAGGAACACGTTATTCCAACCAGTTCCTTTCCCCTCCATCAGGTGCCCCGGCTGGCCAGGGGGAGGTAGTTTTAGAGACCAGGATTACTGCATGTTTTTTGTGAGGGTACCTACCCTAGGGGACATGGGGAGAACATGCAAACTCCACACAGAAAGGCCCTTTCACCAACCCCACCTCGAGTATGGGCACTGATGACGCGGAAGAGAGGACACGACACCAGCGCCCACAGCGTCCCGAACGGGAATCGAACCCAGGACCTTCTAGCTGTGAGGCGACAGCACTACCGACTGTGCCACTGTGCCCCCTGGCCAGTGCACTTCTCGCCCTCAGTAAGACACCTGAGGGCGAGAAGTGGCCAGTGCACTTCTCGCCCTCAGGTGTCTTACTGGTATGAGGATTGGAGCCTTAAGCTGCGTTCAGACTTGGATGGTTAGAGCGGCACGATTACATACAAAGTCAATGCAAAGACGATAGTTGCGCGAACGGGAGCGGCGCGACCTGGCGCAACACCAACGGGACGAGCCGAGGCGAATATACATATTCAAGTCTGAACGCACCTTTATACCAACCTGTGACCTGTGCCACACAGAACAGGTCTGATAATTCTGCGTTCACACGGGAAGATGCAAAGATACAGTCTACCATTCATTGTCAATGGAAGCCAGCATGAAGATACAAAGATGCATCTGACGTTTGTGGCTGCTGCAAAAGCTACAAAGCTACACATTGAAGCGGAGCTGCTGGGTTAAACTTCCGGATGCAAAGCTACATAATCTGTAGCTGCAATGATACACGTCACTACGGATATACACGCTTGATGACGTCAACACGATTTTTTCAACCCCAGATTTTTACAAAGCGACAACACGTCAAACTATGTTGTGATCTTTGCATATTTTGCATCTGCCCGTGTGAACGCAGCATTAGAGATCTATCGTGCTTTCAGAGCCCCTTGAAGCATGGTAGTTTCCCAGATTTGTGGAGGTAGAGCAATGGATGGACAAACGCTGAAATCATGGATACTGTACATACGATGGTATCAGCAACTATGGTGGAATAATTCAGTAGTGGAAACACAACAATGGGAATACAGCTCATTATAGTCACTGACATTACTACCAAGCTGATCAGAATGATTCTAAAAGCTATTCTCTTCAGGCCGTTTCCCTCCCCACTGTCCCTCTGTCCTTCTCCTGGTCCAGGCTGTTTCAGAGCTCTGAGGACAGAGAGGCAGCAGAAACACACCACAGAAATGCACACCACCCAAAAGCCCATCAAGAAGTAGTAAGGAAACACCGTACCGGATAGAACAATTAACAAGCTGAATGCAAGCCCCGTCAGCCAGACAGGGCAGCAACCTGAGAAACACCACGGGGTGAACCACCGCTATGTAACGCTCCACACAGACACAACACTGGAACGGGATGGAGATGGAGAATAAGAAAAACCAAACAAATGGACCCCTGGCCCATTGATCAGGCACCATGTGCTACAAATGAGTGTGCTTGTAGCTCTCCACTATATTCTAAATTTAGGGCCGTAATAACCTTTCTGCTCTATTTTTTGGTGTTCTCAAATGTTTGTTTATAATTGTGTTTATTATGCTCGGTGTCTTGAAGTCTTAATACCTCATGTTTATTTTGTTTTCATTTGTTTTGCCATCCTGTATAGTTTAGTCTAAAATAGGCCTGCATGTGACATTCAAATAATGCGTGGTGCTCGATGCAGAAACGACCACAGATTGCATTGGATGTTCAATGCAAAGTTATGTCCCAGACATCAACATGTTTGAACTGAAGCGAGACTCATTGGAGCTGCTGTCACCACAACCTCTAACGTTAAAGGGGTAGAAGCCACACACCAAGCTAATAATAATCTTTATTGTTCTGAAGGATATTCATCTTCAAAGTTATGTTCAAACACCCACATCAAAACAACAAATAATGTAGGGGCGGCGGTGGCTCAGGGGTAGAGTGGCTGGATGGTAATTGCAAGGTTCCCAGTTCGAACCTGGGCTCCCCCAGAGTTAGTGTCGAAGTGTATTGAGCAAGACGCTGAACCCCTAATTGCTCCTGATTTGCTGGTTGGTGCCTTGCGTGGTTTCCGCCTCCAACGGTGTATGAATGTGTGTGTGAATGGTTGAATGTAATGTACAATCTACGTAAAGCGCCTTGGATAAAGGCGCTATATAAATGCACCATTAACCACATGAGACCAAGACAATACAAAAATATGAGGTCCCCACTGTATCATCACCTTTATTTATACTCGGAAATACAGTTGAGGGCAAGCCCTCATTTTCAATGTAGCCGAGGTTACAATTCACAAACACAGTCAAAACAATACATCAACACAACATTATAAATCCGGATAAATTACAAAGGAACTTAAATGCAGAACAACCAGTAAAATAAATCAATTGAAGCAGGAGCAATCACGGTGAAAAATGTTCTGTATACTGTATAGAGCACCATCACGGTGGGGCAGTTTGATGGCTGAGGGGACAAAACTCCTACTAAAACTGACCATTTTCCACAGCAAGGTTCTGTATCATTGTCCAGATGGCATGAGTTTAAAAATCACACCCGTGTGAACTAAGTGGTGCAACTCCGTGTGGCGGTCCCCGGTGGGTCACTGTACTGTACTGTACTGTACTGTACTGTACTGTACTGTACTGTACTGTACTGTACTGTACTGTACTGTACTGTACTGTACTGTTACACCTGAAATCATCATATATACAGTATGTGTGTGTTAGGCTGAGCAGTTATTACATTATGAGTTGCTACAGGCTGCACTGTTTTGAAAACCAACCAAATGCTTTTTTCGTGCTCAGACACAGCCAGGTAGCCAGGCAGCCATGCAGGCACACACAAAGCTACTTAATGAAGTGGTTGCACCACTTCAAAATCACTACAGAGGAGTGTCATTTGATATTGAAAGTGCTAACCTTAAGCTGTGGTATAAAGACGCCATATCCTGGATGGACACTGGATTTTATGATATTGTTTATTAAACATACATGGAGAGCCCTGTGACTGAACAGACACTCTATTACAACGAGTATATCAGAATATAGAGCTTTATCCTTTTAACAAACAAACAAACAAAAGTCCCATGCTCAACACAGAGCCTAAAGTGATTTCACTTACACACCCATAGGTCCATAGGTAGCGCCACACCTGCTACATACACTTGTCACTGTTCATATGCAGCAAATGATGTGCAAATGTAACAGAGTTCCCTTTTCTAGTTGATTCATACAATGGGAAGCACCAAGCAACGTCTCTCTTCACAGACAACTCCAGCCATGACAATAATTCCACAGTATTCATAATGGGTTACAGTAGTTCGTCCTATGTTTGGTTCTGTACGTTTAAAGTCAATACACAGCAAACAAAAAAAAGATCTTTCATCACTAGATTTTTATTTTCCATCGATGCTTCATGTTCCATCAGTGACACATTATGAATGATGATGAAAAACAGATTCATTGAAAGTTGTTAATGAACAGGTCATATCAGACCAGATCAAGTCATTTCCCCAAATTCAAGGTACCAAAAGTTAACTCTGAACTTGGTAGATCTGCTTTTAGCTTCTGTGGCCTTAATGGAATGACCTGCAAACTACATTAAAATTGACCACATTGGTACCCCTGAGTCGTTTTAAAACCTTGGTGAGCATACAGATCCCAACAATATGTAACTGTTTTTAGATCGTTTTGAAATTTATCTTAGCTTTTATTTGTAACCATATGTAATTCACATATACCCTTTGTTTTTCTTTTCCTGATCATCTGATGTATTGTGATGTTTTATATGACACTGAAAATGAGTTTAATTACTCAGTGTAATTTCGAGAATAAATACAACTTGAATAGACAGTGGGTATTAATCTGTCACACATGTGTCATGTTCCATTGTATGAATAATCCAAATGATTGAATTAAACAAAGTTCATGAACAGGTCATATTATTTAGACCAGTGGTTCTCAACCTTTTCAGGCCACGACCCCCCAAGATAATCCTATTTGAACTGGTTACGCAGATACATGTTGTGATAACAGCTGATTTACAAGCTCGTTGTGAGCATGCAAATCAACATGAGCATGCATGTTCACAATCTTTGCCTCTTTCTTATATAATTTGCCAATTTCTCCAATATTTGACTGGTTCTATAGTGGCCTATAGTTTGTTGATCTTACTCTTGATGCAGTGATGATCTTTTCTATTATATTTAATATTATACCTTTTTTTTTTAGGTTTTTTTTTTACTTTACCGTCACCTGGGGGGGGGGGGGGGATTTCAACTGAGAAACAATGATTTTCCATTAAATTTTCCAAAAAAAAACAAATCTACATATGTTAAACAATAATGCAATAATTGCAGAGTAATTGTCAACATCTCTAATTACCACAAGTAATTAAAAAACAACAACACCATATCAAATAGCTGATTAAATGAATTAAAATAGGTGTATCTGACACAGTGGCAGATTTGGATTACATTTGTAGGATTAGAGCCTAGTATCACACACAGGTCTGGTAATGTTGCGTTCACACGGGCAGATGCAAAGATACAGTCTACCATTCATTGTCAATGGAAGCCAGCATGATACAAAGATGCATCTGACGTTTGTGGCTGCTGCAAAAGCTACAAATTTAAGGTGAGCTGGGTTCAACTTCCAGATGCAAAGCTAGAACTGTAGCTGCAATGACACACGTCACTACGGACACACGTTTGATGATGTCAATGGCTGTGTGAGCAACAGATTTTACAAAGCAACAACACATTATGCTGTTATCTTTGCATCTTCCATGTGTGAACGCAGCATTATAGATCTATCCTCATGCTGACCTGCTTTCAGAGCCCCTTGAAGCATGGCAGTTTCCCAGCTTTGTGGAGGTAGAGCAATGGATGGACGAACGCTGAAATCATGGCTACTGCATATACGATGGTTTCAACAACAACTGTGTTGGAATAATTCAGTACTATAAACAGAGTAGTGGGAATATAGCTCATTATAGTCACTGACATTACTACCAAGCTGATCAGAATGATTCTAAAAGCTCTTCTCTTCAGGCCGTTTCCCTCCCCACTGTCCCCCTGTCCTTCTCCTGGTCCAGGCTGTTTCAGAGCTCTGAGGACCGAGAGGCAGCAGAAACACACCACAGAAATGCACACCACCCAAAAGACCAGCAGGAAGCAGTAAGGATACACCGTACCGGATAGAACAATTAACAAGCTGACGGCAAGCCCCGTCAGCCAGACAGGGCAGCAACAGGCCACCCTGTAGCGAAGAGCTTTGTACCTGAGAAACACCACGGGGTGAACCACCGCTATGTAACGCTCCACACAGACACAACACTGGAACGATGGAATGGAGAATAACATAAACAAAGCAAAAGTAAAGTTAGTAACCTTGAACAAAATTGAGTTGTATGTGAAGAGCCATGCAGAGTAAAAGACATCGGCCAAGGTAGAGAGGATCACAGATACGATCAGGTTGAGATAGAAGAACTCGGAGGCGATCGTCCCACCAGCTCCACTCAGTATCAGCCACAGAACGTAGCTGTTGATGGGCAGTCCCAGGGTGAGCTTGACGGAGCTGAAGGTAATCGGTAGGGCCAGATCTGAGAATGTGAAGGGGAAGGAGGAGTTGGTGCCATTCGCCAGTGTGTCGTTCATCTTCAGGCTCTGTGTGTGTCCTGTAACCAAGACAGAAGATGGATTTGAGCACAGTTGACCTGATATAACAATGACACAAGTAGTGATGGGAGATTAATCGGCAAACACATCGGTATCGGCCGATTTGAGTTGTTTTTAGATTAATCGGCATCGGTTTGATTAATCAATCAGACCGATTAATTAATCGGTCCGATTAATAGGTCTGTCTTTAGTCTTTACAGATAAAGAAGCCCAAAGTAACAGCTTGAACAGATCTACAAGCTCACATATTAAATATAAAGGTATTAAAGTTAAATCTGACTTGCCCTGTCACATGTATTTTTCAGAATGGACAAAATTATTATATCTTTTTTTAATACAGAATGAGATCATATCGACATCGGTAATATCGGTTATCGGCCATAACAGCAATTCATTATATCGGATATCGATATCGGCCAAAATGTCCCTGGCACATTCCTAGACACAAGTTAACATTTTTAACAACTATTCTCAATGTTCTTCTGAAAACAAGGTTAAAGGGATCTCACCTTTTGATGCCAGCAGAGTGTCTCAGATCTCTGCGTTGGTGTTTTGGTGAAGTCTCTTCGTCCGACGGTCACTTTCTTCCTGATGAGAGCAGATCCTCCAAATGATGAACTCTGTGCTTTGCCTTCTCTAACTATACCTTTCCCTGCTCCTCCTTCCACTAATATTTGTTTGCACACCTGCGCTTCAAAGCATTTTCATACTGTTTTTGAATCCATGGAAATTTATAGTCACTATGCAAACTTCACCTTTAGATCATTTATCAACTCATGACACATTAAGCTGGCACACAAGGTGGCCCCTGGTTTAACTATGATACGATAGATAGATAGATAGATAGATAGATAGATAGATAGATAGATAGATAGATAGATAGATAGATAGATATGTGGAATTCATGAATTATGCTGTATTACCGGTCTTGTGTGTGTGTGTGTGTGTGTGTGTGTGTGTGTGTGTGTGTGTGTGTGTGTGTGTGTGTGTGTGCGTGCGTGCGTGCGTGCGTGCGTGCGTGCGTGCGTGCGTGCGTGCGTGCGTGCGTGTGTGTGTGTGCGTTTGGTGGGGGTGGGGGTTCTGTACACGATGTGGTTTTATAATAATGAAATCCCAACATGGGTTCCGTTACAGCAAAGCCCCCTGCATGCATTTCTATCTCTGGGACCCCCAATTTGTATTGTAAAATCTATGTTAACACCCTGAGCGGCATAAACGGAGGTCTCCGTCCTATCAAATACGCTCAGCGCTCAGGACGGAACATTAATGATAATTATCATAACCGAGCGCATCACTCCACAGGCTGGGAGCACCTGTTGGGCAACATTTGATGTAATTTACGGTTGGGACTATGTTTGGTTATGTACGTTTAAAGTCAATACACAGCAACCAAAGTTTCTTCACTAGACTTGTATTTTCCATCTATGGTTCATGTTCCATCAGTGACACATTATGAGTGATGATGAAAAACAGATGAATTAAAAGTAGTTCATGAACAAGGTCATATTACAGACAGTGGGTATTAATCCGTCACACATGCGTCATGTTCCATTGTATGAATAACCCAAATTAATGTATTAATAAAAATAGTGCATGAACAGGCCAAGACCCCCCAAAATAATCCTTTTGGACTGGTTCCGCAGATACATGTTGTGATAACAGCCGATTGACAAGCTCGTTGTGAGCATGTAGATCAGCTATGTTCACAATGGTTGCCTCTTTCTAATATGATTTGCCAATTTCGCCAATATTATTTTGACTGGTTTTATAATAGCCGCCTAGCAGTGAAGGTATTTTCTATTATATTTAATGTATATCTTTTGTTAAAGCCTTAAACAAAAAATAAATATAATAGAAAATACAACTTTAAGGTATTACTTTTTTTACTTTACCATCACCTGGGGGGGAGGGGGCAGATTTCACCTAAGAAACAATGCTTTACCATACCATAAATGTATCTAAATATGTTAAACATTAATGCAATAAGAGTAATTGTCAACATCTCTAATTACCACAAGTAATTCAATAAATTCAATAAACAACAACATATCAAATACCATCCAAAAGCCCATCAAGAAGTAGTAAGGAAACACCGTATCAGATATAACAATTAACAAGCTGACTGCAATCCCCGTCAGCCAGACAGGGCAGCAACAGGCCACCCTGTACTGAAGAGCTTTGAGTTTGTACCTCAGAAACACCACAGGGTGAACCACCGCTATGTAACGCTCCACACAGATACAACACTGGAACGATGGGATGGAGAATAAGAAAAACAAAACAAAATCTATTAGCCATGTCCAAAAGGAAGTTGTATGTGAAGAGCCAGGCAAAGTACAAGACATCGGTCAAGGTACAGATACGATCAGGTTGAGATAGAAGAACGCGGAGGCGATCGTCCCACCAGCTCCACTCAGTATCAGCCACAGAACGTAGCTGTTGATGGGCAGACCCAGGATGAGCTTGATGGAGTTGATAGTAATCTGTAGGGCCAGACCGGTGTTGTCATCTGATGAAAAAGAGGGGATGGAGGAGTTGGTGCCATTCGCCAGTGTGTCCTTCATTCTAATGCTCTGTGTGTATCCTCGTAACCGATACAGAAGATGGATTTGAACACAAGTTGACCTGATATAACAATGACACAAGTTAACATTTTCAACAACTCTTCTCAATGTTCTTCTGAAAACAACAACTATTCAAATGAACAGTGAACACCAGTGTAAATTATTTTGATTTAGTCTTAGTCTTTTGAAAACACACATTTTTAGTCTTCTGAAAGTATTTGTTGTTAATCTAGTCTAGTCTTAGTTGTTTAGTATTAGTAAAATACATAGGTTTGAATATGTAATACATACACAGATTTATAATAATTTTATTTTTTTAGTGTCAAATGACACAATGAAGAAACATATTTCTTTTTCAGTAATTTGATACTTAAAAATAAAACGAGACATGTTTCATGTACATGACCTTGATCTTATGGCCTGCTCTCCTGAAAAGGTACGGTATATACAGTGCAGACTGCAGATATGACATCATTCAAGGCAAGCTGATCTACAATGTTCTTTAAAAATAGATCCACGGAACACATAACTCTTAAGTCTGAACAAGTGAACAAGTTATCGTCTTCTACTGTCTGTACAACATCAAAAAGATAAAGTGCAATTCTCAAAAGAATCAACAAAACATCTTGGCTGTAATATTGCCATTGCACACAATCACAGTCACATATTATGATTAAAATAAAAACAGATGAATTAAAGGTATTTCATAAACAGGTCATATTATAGACAGTGGGTATTATAAATCTTCCATTGTAAGAATAATCGAAATTAATGAATAAACAATTGTTCATGAACAGGTCATATTATTTAGACCAGTGGTTCTCAACCTTTTCAGGCCGCGACCCCCCAAGAAAATACTATTTGAACTGGTTCCGCAGATACATGTTGTGATAACAGCTGATTGACAAGCTCGTTGTGAGCTTGTAGATCGCCTCTTTTCACTATAGGCCGTAATAACCTTTCCGCTGAGTTTTTCTACTCTTCAATTCTATTTTTTGCTGTTTCTAAATTCTTGTATAATGTGTTTATTATGCTTTGTGTCTTGAACTCTTAATGCCTCATATTTATTTGTTTGCCACCCTGTCTAGTTTAGTCTAAAATAGGCCTGCGTGTGACATTCAAATAATGCGTGGCGCTCGATGATGCAGAAACTACCACAGATGGATGTTCAATGCAAAATTCTGACCAAGGCATCAACATGTTTGAACTGAAACGAGACTCATTGGAGCTGCTGTCACCACAACCTCTAACGTTAAAGGGGTAGAAGCCATGCAGGCATCCACACACCAAGCCGTGGTATAAAGACGTCTTCTTTTTAAAAGAAAACAAACATTGTGATCTGATGTAGACCCTCAGGTCAATCTCACACAACAGCAACAGATCCAGACTGGCCATATCCTGGATGGACGCTGAATCTTCTCACATTGTTTATTACACAGACATGGAGAGCCCTGTGACTGAACAAACACTCTATTACAATGAATATATGATATCAGAATTATAGAGCTTTAACCATTTATCAAACAAACAAACAAAGGTCCCATGCTCAACACAGGGCCTAAAGTGATTTCACTTATACACCCATACAGGGCGCCACACCTGCTACATACTGTGTCACTGTTCATATGCAGCAAATGATGTACACATGAAACAGAGTTCCCCTTTCTAGTTGATTCATCCAATAGGAAGCTCCACGCAATGTCTCTCTTCAAAGACAACTCCAGCCATGACAATAATTCCATTCGGAATGGGTTACAGTAGTTTGTTGTTGTCATATGTTTGGTTCTCTACGTTTAAGTCAATACACACTAGAAAAAAAAGGCATTTTATTTTCCATCGATGTTTCATGTTCAATCACAGTCACATATTATGATTAAAATAAAAACAGATGAATTAAAGGTATTTCATAAACAGGTGCATATATTATAGACAGTGGGTATTATAAATCTTCCATTGTAAGAATAATCGAAATGAATGAATACAAAATGGTTCATGTTCATTTAGACCATTGGTTCTCAACCTTTTCAGGCAGTGACCCCCCAAAATAATCCTGTTTGAACTGGTTCCGCAGATACATATTGTGATAACAGCTGTTGTAGATCAGCTATTTTCACGATGTTTGCCTCTTTCTTATTATTATATGCCAATTTCGCCAATTATATAGTAGCATATAGTTTGTTGATTTATCTTACTGTTGACGCAGTATTTTCTATTATATTTAATTTCATTCTTTGGGGGGGGGGGGGGGGGGGCAGATTTCACCTGAGAAACAATGTTTTTCCATTAAACAACCCTTATTAGTGTGGTTGCCCTAAAGGGCAACCAGACTATTGTAATTGTAACACTTTATTATTTCTTTCTTTCTTTTTACTGGAGTAACCTTTTTTTTTAAACTCTACTCCTCCCACAGTTTTAACTGTATGCACTTGACCCATATGTCAAATTGACCGGCTTCATCGGGAAGGATGTGCTTGTATTTTTTTAAGAGAAATGTTGTATAGTTTAATTGATATGAATTTATTAGTGAATAGAATTTCCCCATTGACATGAATAGGAAAATGCGATTTTTCGCATTTTGTCACATTCAAGTATTTTTTCCTCAGAGACTGTAAGCACTATAGTTACAAAACTTGGAGGGTAGGTTCATAATAATTACTAAAATTAATCAACTTTTAATGTTATCGGTCGGCCTCATGGTGGCGCTATAACAGCCCACTTTACATTTGGCTTATAACTCTTGAACCGTAGGTTGTAAAATCAAAATAATTTTTTCCCTGATTTCCTTGAGTCATGACGCATCTCCTCATATAGGCCACGCCCATTTGCGTCATGATAGATTTTCCGCCATTTTGAATTTTCTCCAAAACACACTTTTTGCTCCTCCTCCTACAGATTTTGTCCAAATCTCACAAAAAATGGTACACATGATCTCTGGACCTTTCCGGTTAAAACACCATCGGCAGAATTTTGGTAGTGCGTATCGTTCGGCCGTAATCGTCGTCCGAAGTTAGTAGGAGGGGCCTATATCACAAAAAATGCCATAAATCACGAACGGAATGTCCAATCCATCCCAAATTTGAATCACATGTCTGGGGTGGTTCAATCAACCAAGTACCAAAAGCATCCATAGGGGGCGCCGCAAATGCGAGAAATGTAACCGTTTGTCGCAAAAACATGATTTTTGGGGTATAAATCCCCCCCGAATTACTTACGCATGATCGCAGGGGTGACGTGACATTGTAATTGGCTGGCAATATTAGTGGGAGGGGCATATGTAAGCCACTGCGGCAACCACACTTTGCAATTTTTTAAAATTGCGACCTTTCTAGTTACCACAAGTAATTCAATAAACAACAACATATTAAATAGCTGAATAAATGAAATAGGTTTCTCTGACACAGTGGCAGAATTGGATTCGATTTGTTGCGACCGAAGGTCGCAGTTATAACTATGAAACCTTGCGTTTTTTGTCACGTCATGTCACTCACAATCTGTCACTCAATTTGTCACTCACAATCGTCACTCACAATCCTGGGCACTATATATGCCCAGGTCTTGTGACATCACTATGACATCATCAGAGATGATAGTAAATCAGGTATCATATCATAGTAAATGCGACCTGCTGTCGTAATTAAGCCCGGAGATCCCTGATATTAAGCACATATGTTAAACTATGAAATCTTGCGTTTTGTCACTCAGAATCCCCATACATTTTTGTCACTCAAAATCCCCATACATGGGGAAAGCCCCCATATATTATGCCCAGGTCTTGTGACATCACTATGACATCATCAGGGATATTAAGCCCATATACGGGAATGTCCCCATATATGGTCGCACATTGTGATATCACGTCTAGTCACGTCTCCAAGACACGCTATATATGGCCATCAACCCTGGCCATGGCCATGAACCCTCCTGTTTTTCATTGTGCAGGTCAAAGTTGATCCCATGCCAAAGCGACAGCACTGGCCCAGCAGTCTGCTGATTTTACCTCATTACACCCTGTACACTCAAGACACGCTCCATATATGGCCAGTGCACTTCTTTTTTTATCCCACAATATTTGCAACCCAGTTTTTTCACCCAGTGCCAATTATCTAATTTAATCCTGGGCGCTACACTTCCTCTGCCAACCTGGAGGGGCAGTGGACTGACCTCATGCCTCCTTCAATGCATGAGCAGTCCAAGCTGCTTCTTTTCACCTGACGGGGGGAATTTCCCTGCATGGAAGGAACACGTTATTCCAACCAGTTCCTTTCCCCTCCATCAGGTGCCCCGGCTGGCCAGGGGGAGGTAGTTTTAGAGACCAGGATTACTGCATGTTTTTTGTGAGGGTACCTACCCTAGGGGACATGGGGAGAACATGCAAACTCCACACAGAAAGGCCCTTTCACCAACCCCACCTCGAGTATGGGCACTGATGACGCGGAAGAGAGGACACGACACCAGCGCCCACAGCGTCCCGAACGGGAATCGAACCCAGGACCTTCTAGCTGTGAGGCGACAGCACTACCGACTGTGCCACTGTGCCCCCTGGCCAGTGCACTTCTCGCCCTCAGTAAGACACCTGAGGGCGAGAAGTGGCCAGTGCACTTCTCGCCCTCAGGTGTCTTACTGGTATGAGGATTGGAGCCTTAAGCTGCGTTCAGACTTGGATGGTTAGAGCGGCACGATTACATACAAAGTCAATGCAAAGACGATAGTTGCGCGAACGGGAGCGGCGCGACCTGGCGCAACACCAACGGGACGAGCCGAGGCGAATATACATATTCAAGTCTGAACGCACCTTTATACCAACCTGTGACCTGTGCCACACAGAACAGGTCTGATAATTCTGCGTTCACACAGGAAGATGCAAAGATACAGTCTACCATTCATTGTCAATGGAAGCCAGCATGAAGATACAAAGATGCATCTGACGTTTGTGGCTGCTGCAAAAGCTACAAAGCTACACATTGAAGCGGAGCTGCTGGGTTAAACTTCCGGATGCAAAGCTACATAATCTGTAGCTGCAATGATACACGTCACTACGGATATACACGCTTGATGACGTCAACACGATTTTTTCAACCCCAGATTTTTACAAAGCGACAACACGTCAAACTATGTTGTGATCTTTGCATATTTTGCATCTGCCCGTGTGAACGCAGCATTAGAGATCTATCGTGCTTTCAGAGCCCCTTGAAGCATGGTAGTTTCCCAGATTTGTGGAGGTAGAGCAATGGATGGACAAACGCTGAAATCATGGATACTGTACATACGATGGTATCAGCAACTATGGTGGAATAATTCAGTAGTGGAAACACAACAATGGGAATACAGCTCATTATAGTCACTGACATTACTACCAAGCTGATCAGAATGATTCTAAAAGCTATTCTCTTCAGGCCGTTTCCCTCCCCACTGTCCCTCTGTCCTTCTCCTGGTCCAGGCTGTTTCAGAGCTCTGAGGACAGAGAGGCAGCAGAAACACACCACAGAAATGCACACCACCCAAAAGCCCATCAAGAAGTAGTAAGGAAACACCGTACCGGATAGAACAATTAACAAGCTGAATGCAAGCCCCGTCAGCCAGACAGGGCAGCAACCTGAGAAACACCACGGGGTGAACCACCGCTATGTAACGCTCCACACAGACACAACACTGGAACGGGATGGAGAATAAGAAAAACCAAACAAAAGTAAAGTTAGTAACCTTGAACAAAATTGAGTTGTATGTGAAGAGCCATGCAGAGTAAAAGACATCGGCCAAGGTAGAGAGGATCACAGATACGATCAGGTTGAGATAGAAGAACTCGGAGGCGATCGTCCCACCAGCTCCACTCAGTATCAGCCACAGAACGTAGCTGTTGATGGGCAGTCCCAGGGTGAGCTTGACGGAGCTGAAGGTAATCGGTAGGGCCAGATCTGAGAATGTGAAGGGGAAGGAGGAGTTGGTGCCATTCGCCAGTGTGTCGTTCATCTTCAGGCTCTGTGTGTGTCCTGTAACCGGTACAGAAGATGGATTTGAGCACAGTTGACCTGATATAACAATGACACAAGTAGTGATGGGAGATTAATCGGCAAACACATCGGTATCGGCCGATTTGAGTTGTTTTTAGATTAATCGGCATCGGTTCGATTAATCAATCAGACTTAATCGGTCTGATTAATCGGTCTGTCTTTAGTCTTTACAGATAAAGAAGCCCAAAGTAACAGCTTGAACAGATCTACAAGCTCACAATATTTTAATATAAAGGTATTAAAGTTAAATCTGACTTGCCTAAGCCTGCAGTGCAGACACCCTTCAGAATGGACAAAATTATTATATATATTTTGAATACAGAATGAGATCATATCGACATCGGTAATATCGGTTATCGGCCATAACAGCAATTAGTTATATCGGATATCGATATCGGCCAAAATGTCTCCGACACATTCCTAGAAACAAGTTAACCTTTTTAACAACTATTCTCAATGTTCTTCTGAAAACAACAACTATTCTAATGAACAATGAACACAAGGTTAAAGGGATCTCACCTTTTGATGCTAGCAGAGTGTCTCAGATCTCTGAGTTGGTGTTTGGGTGAAGTCTCTTCGTCCGACGGTGATGAGAGCAGATCCTCCAAATGATGAACTCTGTGCTTTGCCTTCTCTAGCTATACCTTCCCTGCTCCTCCTTCCACTAATGTTTGTTTGTTGCACACCTGCACTTAAAAGCATGTTCATATTCCATTGGATTCATGGAAATGTAAATAATCTTTATGCAAACTTTGTCCGTAGTTGGATAACCTCGGGCAACACCTATGTACCGATAATTTGTTTATTAACCCATGACACAACCCATGACCCTGCAGGTTAAGGCTGAACGATTAATCGTTTTCAAACCGAAATTGCGATTTGAAACCACACAATTAGCAAATCGCAAAGGCTGCGATTTTCTTTCTTTTTTATCATAATATTCAACCCGGAGCGCATCTGATCCAGTATTTACAACACGGCTGTACTGTGGAGTTGCACCACTTACTTCACATGGGTGTGATTTCAAAATATATACATCGCAAGTCAAATCGCAAACGCAATATTGGTCATAAAAATCACAATTCGATTTTTTTCTCAAAATCGTTCAGCCTTACTGCAGGTGTAACTATGATTGATATTCATAGATATAGATGGATGGATGGATGGACCCCTGGTGTTCTGGGGTAGCCATGCTCCAATATACAGTACAGGTATATACAAATTGGGAGTCACTGCTTCGATTGGCCCATTGATCAGGCACCATGTGCTACAAATGAGTGTGCTTGTAGCTCTCCACTATATTCTAAATTTAGGGCCGTAATAACCTTTCTGCTCTGTTTTTCTACTCTTAAATTTAATTTTTGGTGTTCTCAAATGTTTGTTTATAATTGTGTTTATTATGCTCGGTGTCTTGAAGTCTTAATACCTCATGTTTATTTAGTTTTCATTTGTTTTGCCATCCTGTATAGTTTAGTCTAAAATAGGCCTGCATGTGACATTCAAATAATGCGTGGTGCTCGATGATGCAGAAACGACCACAGATGGATGTTCAATGCAAAGTTATGTCCCAGACATCAACATGTTTGAACTGAAGCGAGACTCATTGGAGCTGCTGTCACCACAACCTCTAACGTTAAAGGGGTAGAAGCCACACACCAAGCTAATAATAATCTTTATTGTTCTGAAGGATATTCATCTTCAAAGTTATGTTCAAACACCCACATCAAAACAACAAATAATGTAGGGGCGGCGGTGGCTCAGGGGTAGAGTGGCTGGATGGTAATTGCAAGGTTGCCAGTTCGAACCTGGGCTCCCCCAGAGTTAGTGTCGAAGTGTATTGAGCAAGACGCTGAACCCCTAATTGCTCCTGATTTGCTGGTTGGTGCCTTGCGTGGTTTCCGCCTCCAACGGTGTATGAATGTGTGTGTGAATGGTTGAATGTAATGTACAATCTACGTAAAGCGCCTTGGATAAAGGCGCTATATAAATGCACCATTAACCACATGAGACCAAGACAATACAAAAATATGAGGTCCCCACTGTATCATCACCTTTATTTATACTCGGAAATACAATACAATGTAGCCGAGGTTACAATTCACAAACACAGTCAAAACAATACATCAACACAACATTATAAATCCGGATAAATTACAAAGGAACTTAAATGCAGAACAACCAGTAAAATAAATCAATTGAAGCAGGAGCAATCACGGTGAAAAATGTTCTGTATACTGTATAGAGCACCATCACGGTGGGGCAGTTTGATGGCTGAGGGGACAAAACTCCTACTAAAACTGACATTTTCCACAGCAAGGTTCTGTATCATTGTCCAGATGGCATGAGTTTAAAAATCACACCCGTGTGAACTAAGTGGTGCAACTCCGTGTGGCGGTCCCCGGTGGGTCACTGTACTGTACTGTACTGTACTGTACTGTACTGTACTGTACTGTACTGTACTGTACTGTACTGTTACACCTGAAATCATCATATATACAGTGTGTGTGTGTTAGGCTGAGCAGTTATTACATTATGAGTTGCTACAGGCTGCACTGTTTTGAAAACCAACCAAATGCTTTTTTCGTGCTCAGACACAGCCAGGTAGCCAGGCAGCCATGCAGGCACACACAAAGCTACTTAATGAAGTGGTTGCACCACTTCAAAATCACTACAGAGGAGTGTCATTTGATATTGAAAGTGCTAACCTTAAGCTGTGGTATAAAGACGCCATATCCTGGATGGACACTGGATTTTATGATATTGTTTATTAAACATACATGGAGAGCCCTGTGACTGAACAGACACTCTATTACAACGAGTATATCAGAATATAGAGCTTTATCCTTTTAACAAACAAACAAACAAAAGTCCCATGCTCAACACAGAGCCTAAAGTGATTTCACTTACACACCCATAGGTCCATAGGTAGCGCCACACCTGCTACATACACTTGTCACTGTTCATATGCAGCAAATGATGTGCAAATGTAACAGAGTTCCCTTTTCTAGTTGATTCATACAATGGGAAGCACCAAGCAACGTCTCTCTTCACAGACAACTCCAGCCATGACAATAATTCCACAGTATTCATAATGGGTTACAGTAGTTCGTCCTATGTTTGGTTCTGTACGTTTAAAGTCAATACACAGCAAACAAAAAAAAGATCTTTCATCACTAGATTTTTATTTTCCATCGATGCTTCATGTTCCATCAGTGACACATTATGAATGATGATGAAAAACAGATTAATTGAAAGTTGTTAACTCTTTGAGAGTTTCAAGGATTTCTATATAGTTTTTAGACTTCTCTATGGCAGAATGGCGTTTTTGAATGATTTATTGAAAATTCTCTGCTGTGAATGTGTGACAACGAAAGACCTTCAGAGAAAGCTTGGCTTGTCTGCTTCCAGGAAAAAAATGAACTGAGTTGATAAAATGTTTAGTTGTGGTGTTGGAAGCCATTTAAAAGAGCCTGCATTTACACTGGGTAGTGTTTCTAGGACAACAAAAAAAGTTATGACCGGTTGAAGTTTTATTTTCTAAATAACTTTTTTTCTGCTGGGCGTACATAGCCATGCAATATCTCATTTTAAAGGGTGAGTTGTCTAGTTCAATTAAAATAAAATAAAAAGTTTCTCACATGTACCACTGTAGATATTTTGCCATCTATAAATAGCATGGTCAGTCATGATCAATCTGACCTATCCAGCTAAAAGTCCCCCTAGCTCTGAAATGGAACATCATATAAACTCAATTCTTTTTTGGGGTAAAATTAGACATTCTAACGCACATTTTGATATATACCATGTTTACATAGTCTTACCAGTACCGTGTCTATTCATGCATGTATCTCAAAAACCTGTTGTGAAGAAACAGTTTTGATAAAAAACTCATCCAAGGACATTGTTTTGATATGACTTTGTGCCCATGATATGTATCAAAATATAGACTTGAATGTATACTGTATTATAACAAAAAAATTGGGTTCTTACCATCTACCGTTACAGAGTAAATCACAGTTGAAACTCGCTTAGTCAAACCATAAACCTCAGACTAGTGAACAAAATAGCCATGACAGGTCTAACTCATTGTAAAAGCTTGTCTTTTATTTTTTATGACTACTAACATAATACAATTATAATAAATATTACAGAAAATAAATAGGCCTACATACAAAACAGTTGTCCCCAAACTCCCCAGTGTCCCCAAACCACTGCATTCCAGTTGTTCTTGACGGTGTGTGTGTGTGTAGGCTAAATTAAAAAAAAACAACAACTGAAATGAATGAATGCATCCGGTTCAGTGTCGGAGAACTCCATCGCAGTCTTGACTCTTCGTCTTCATCATCATCATCATCATCATCATCCTCCTCCTCCTCCGATGCCAGTTCTAAATATATAAAAATAAACATTTAGCTGTAGTCAGCCCGGCCAATAGCCAGTTGGGGGGGGGGGGGACGTAGGCTATCTGACATCATCGTCATCATCATCATCACACGGAGACACACTAAACAATGTACAATCATGATTGTATACAATATACAATGAATGCAATTATCATGCAAGCTCAGACGTCAATGAAACGTCATACAGATCTTATATAATACGCTACTGTTAGCTTCACTCCCCGTCCCCCCTCCGATCCTTGTAGCAACGTCATCATAACCACGCGTTGCTTCAGTAAACGATGCATGTTTGTTCTCCGTCTTTGTAGACAGTAAATAAAAGGAGCGAACATTACTCTAAAGATCAGATCGCCTATAAGGCACGCTACAATATAAAATACTTGTACTGCCATGCGTGCATGCCTGCTACGATACATTTGTACTGCACCAACCAACCGATCGACACCAACCCCCCCCTCCAGCCCTTAGCCAGCACCAATGCACCGACCAACACCATTAGCCAGCACCTTCGGTGCTGGCTAATGGCTGGGGGCCATCGTGGTGAGTCATTCTGGCGTCATGATCTGACTAGTAGTAGTAACTAGAAAGGTCGCAATTTTAAAAAATTGCAGAGTGTGGTTGCCTCAATCCCCAATATAGGACCCTCCCAGTAATTTCTTAATCATGCTTTCATGTTGCACCACTTCTGTTTTCCCATGCTGTCAAAATCCTGTCATTTATAAATGTAAGTGAGCACTATACTAACAAATCAAATTCTACTACCCAATCTGTAGCCATCCAATCAGCGATTGGGTTCCACCATTGTATCAAATATCCCTGCTTCTTGCCTGTCATCTTGTCATTGTCCTTTCAGTCAGCATCCAATCACCTCCTCCATCTCCAGCCGCACCTCAGTGCTGGAGGTAGTTCATCTGCACTGTCAGATGCATGGGCAGGGGGATTGCTCTCCTATTGATGTTTATTTCAAATCGGTGTGATTTCTTTTATTGAAATGTATTTAATACACAAAATGACTTTACAAGGTTGTCATACGGACAGACACAGACAGTGTCCAAGATCTACTGGTATTGTCGCTCATTGTTCTGCCTAAATTGACCACATTAAGAAGAGCTCCACCATTTCACACATAGTAAAGGATTTGTCTTGTTCCAGCATTCAGCAACTGTCCTCGACCGTTTCAGTGTCAAATAGTGATTCTTATATGGACCAATGCACTGAATGCAGTAATGTTGTTTGAAAAAGCAATCAATGAACATGTTTACTCAAAAATGACCAGATGTTTTTTGTAGGTCTCAAAATACAAATTTCGAACCTTATTGTTCTCATGTGAATTAGTGTTGTGGGTAAATAAGACTGTACCCTGTTTATATAGTAATTGGTTAACATATCAGAAGTTATCTTGTACCATGTCTTCTGTTCGTAGCATGAACCAAAATATGCACACATCTGGTAACATACTCACAATAAAAGCATGTCAGCCATTACCAGTGAGAAAATACCTGTAGTAATGTATGACTAAAAGATTAAGTACTTTATTTTTCCATCTTAAGAATATATGAATTACCTTGTAATTAATTTTGTATAGGGTTATACTTTGTGTGTATATGTGTATGGGCTTATGCAATAATGACATAGCATTTATTCCAAAGTTAACATTTTTGTCCAGCTTCAGTTTTGATGAACCCTTCCGATTGTGAATAGTAATTTCAAAAGAACCCAAAACACATCTGTATTCATTGTAAATATTTAGACAAAATAATTACCAAACATATAGATTCACATTTCAAACACATAGTAAAAATATAGATTCACATTTCAAACACATAGTAAAAATAAGTAGAGACAAAGCACAGCAGATATAGTTTAAACAGTTTATTAACAAAAATGTATTATTTGTACCTTTATTGAAAGCAACACTATTTTATATATATATGGTTGTATTTAAAGGTTATATATAATGGTAAGTATAATAATGCCAGTAAACCGTTTGTTTTATTATCGATATATTATGTTAGACGTTATAATGGTTAATGTTACTACTATTATCAAAAGTTATATTCTAACCTTTTACTAAATTAAACATTTTCCAGAGTGAAGCAAAAAACCTGCCTCCTATTTCAGCCAATTTAGGAGTGCACAGGGAAAAATTCTTGCACCGACCCCTTTGTTAAAAAGGCGATCAAGCACGCTCCTGGAAAATATATTCTACAAACAAGCTAATAAATCTAACTTTCTGAAAGATAGGTAAAAACTATAGGGTTGCAACTATATTGAGAAAATGTATTAGTATAATTAAGCACTTAAGCCTATTAAAGGTAATTTATTTTATTAATACATTATTTAAAGTTTAGAATTATTTTAACCATGTTATTATGATTATTAATCTCCTAAACTACTTTAGTCCAATAGTGTTACAGCCCTAAAAACAAATGGTGAGTAAAACATTATGACATCTAAAAAAAATCCTGAAAAGTAGAAAAGGTTAAAGGCAGAAAGATTCAAACATCTGTCAGTGCTGTAGCATCACTCAGCAGCTTCTGAAAAACAGAGAAAGAAGTGTTAGTTTTTTCCAAACACAAATGGTTCACAATCAACATGAATGCAATGGTATTCGCATGAAGAAACAAATTTAGTTACTATTTACCGATGAAAAACAGAAAAGTGTTAACGACAAAATAAGGCAGTAATAAGAATTATACTCTCAAATCTTACATTTACCATCAAAAGGTCAATAATAATAATAATAATACATTCGGAAACTTGTCCTCACAGGTTAAACTGTGAAAAACCGTTAAACCTTGAAAAGCACATTAGTAATGTCACAAAAATATCTTTTTACCACCTAAGAAACATTGCAAGAGTCAGACCTTTCCTCTCATTGGAGGACCCTGTATAGACCATCTACAACTAATCCAAAATGCAGCAGCCAGAATTGTAACAAACACCAGGACCACATTATCCCACTACTATAAATAAAGATTATTATTACTATTATATTTTCTCATCGGACACCAGAGCATGGTCACCGTCTGGCTATGAAGAACATAACCGGTGCGAAAACATGTCTGTGGAGCGTGTCAGATGAAACGTGTTGCGGTGGTTATTATTATTATATTTTCTCATCGGACACCAGAGCATGGTCACCGTCTGGCTATGAAGAACATAACCGGTGCGAAAACATGTCTGTGGAGCGTGTCAGATGAAACGTGTTGCGGTGGTTATCATTATATTTTCTCATCGGACACCAGAGCATGGTCACCGTCTGGCTATGAAGAACATAACCGGTGCGAAAACATGTCTGTGGAGCGTGTCAGATGAAACGTGTTGCGGTGGTTATTATTATTATATTTTCTCATCGGACACCAGAGCATGGTCACCGTCTGGCTATGAAGAACATAACCGGTGCGAAAACATGTCTGTGGAGCGTGTCAGATGAAACGTGTTGCGGTGGTTATCATTATTATATTTTCTCATCGGACACCAGAGCATGGTCACCGTCTGGCTATGAAGAACATAACCGGTGCGAAAACATGTCTGTGGAGCGTGTCAGATGAAACGTGTTGCGGTGGTTATCATTATTATATTTTCTCATCGGACACCAGAGCATGGTCACCGTCTGGCTATGAAGAACATAACCGGTGCGAAAACATGTCTGTGGAGCGTGTCAGATGAAACGTGTTGCGGTGGTTATTATTATAATATTTTCTCATCGGACACCAGAGCATGGTCACCGTGTGGCTATGAAGAACATAACCGGTGCGAAAACATGTCTGTGGAGCGTGTCAGATGAAACGTGTTGCGGTGGTTATCATTATTATATTTTCTCATCGGACACCAGAGCATGGTCACCGTCTGGCTATGAAGAACATAACCGGTGCGAAAACATGTCTGTGGAGCGTGTCAGATGAAACGTGTTGCGGTGGTTATCATTATTATATTTTCTCATCGGACACCAGAGCATGGTCACCGTCTGGCTATGAAGAACATAACCGGTGCGAAAACATGTCTGTGGAGCGTGTCAGATGAAACGTGTTGCGGTGGTTATTATTATTATTCTCGCTCCTATGCCACCAAAATGTGGTACGCCCTACCAACAGTCATTAAGACATGCGAATCCCTTGACTCCTTCAAAACCGCTCTCAAAGGGCACTTACGGACGGCTGCAATTCGAAACTGGCCCCTGTAAAATCGGAATCCCTCAAACACGGACGCAAGGACAACACAAGAGACGGTCGCGGCCACACAGCCAACTCAAGGTATGGCCACTGAGCCGACTTGGGGACCCAACGCAAGGACAACACAAGAGACGGTCACGGCCACACAGCCAACTCAAGGTACGGCCACTGAGCCGACTTGGGGACCCAACGCAAGGACAACACAAGAGACGGTCACGGCCACACAGCCAACTCAAGGTACGGCCACTGAGCCGACTTGGGGACCCAACACAAGGACAACACAAGAAATAGTCACGGCCACACAGCCAACTCAAGGTACGGCCACTGAGCCGACTTGGGGACCCAACGCAAGGACAACACAAGAGACGGTCACGGCCACACAGCCAACTCAAGGTACGGCCACTGAGCCGACTTGGGGACCCAACACAATGACAACACAAGAAATGGTCACGGCCACACAGCCAACTCAAGGTACGGCCACTGAGCCGACTTGGGGACCCAACGCAAGGACAACACAAGAAATGGTCACGGCCACACAGCCAACTCAAGGTACGGCCACGGAGCCGACTTGGGGACCCAACGCAACTCCTCCAAGGAAATCAAACAAATGAACGGAGCTGAACGTGAATCCCCCCCCACCGCCCACCAATCAATCAATCAAATTTTCTCATCGGACACCAGAGAATCGTGTGGCTTCACTACTCATGATCGGAGGATAATACGCAATACACAGGATTGTGGTAGCTGTAGTAAGTACGCAGCACTCCAGACTGTAGACATTGCTGTGGTCTGGAGATGTACATGTGATCCAACAGCGTGTTCTTGTCTGTGGTCGCCTCCTTGATGAGTTGTGCATATCCTCTGGAGTCTAGCAGCCTGCTTATGGGCCCACCAAAAGTGGGCCCTTGAAGTAGATCTTCATTAAAATCTCCACAGAGTACGATGGGATGGTGGTCCATAATTTCTAAGCCGTCCAGGAGGGCCTTCAGGTTGTCCAGGAACGGGTCACCGTAACGTGGTGGTCTGTACACCGCAGCGATCAGAAGCTTGACAGGGGACTCGATCTTGACGACCACAAACTCCATGTTTGTCACATTGAAAATGTTCCGCCTTTCACTAGCCTGGAAATGGTCCTTCACATACACAGCCACACCGCCGCCGTTCTGTTCTGCACGGTCAGGGTTGCTTGCGTATGACACGTGTCTGTTGCGGCTGAACATGGTGTACCCATCCAATTGCAGACCGTCATCCACAACAGAGCCAGTGAGATGGGTTTCTGTCAAGCACAGGACATCTGCAAGTGGAAATTCGTGATGTTGCCTGATGTCCTGAATGTGAGCCCGTAAGCTTTGCGTGTTGTGATGGACAATCGTCAGCGTTTGCGCTTGGCCCATCCTCTCTCGAAAATGCAACAGTGGCATGACACTGTCCAGTGAGGCGGTCTTCATGGATTCCAGGGCGGCTGTGATTTCCGGATCAGCGTAGATTTTCTTCTCATCAAAGTCGATGATGTGCAATCCTTGCAATGACGTTGTCCTACTGAGGGCAACGTAGGCCATGCCTGGTTGGAAGATCCGTTTCAGGGAAACCACGGCGGATTGCGTAGTCATGCCTTGGACTTTGTGAGCTGTGCAAGCATATGCCAACTTGATGGGAAATTGCCTGCGAATCACTTTCTGGTCACTCAGGTATTCCTCCACCCTTATGATGTGCACTTGCTTAGCGCCAGGTGTAGTTGTGCGATATTTCAGCCCGGCATCAGGCTTGTCTAGCAGAAGCCAAAGCTTGGCTACCGTAGTGCCGTCCTGGTTCACCAGATACTCTACACTATCGATCTTGCCAAATGTCCCGTTGACAAGGCCATCTTCCACATCTATGTTCCTGATGATCATGACAGGGGCGCCTTCCGCAACTTGCAAATTGTCAAGAAGGTCCTTTTGCTGTCCTGTACAGGCTCTGTTAAGACGAGTCATCTGGTGATTCCGTTCATCTCTCCTGTAGTCTTCTGCAGGTATGTCAACGATGTGGGTGTGGAGCTCAGACAAGGACTTGATGTTGTGTGCCGCAACTTCTTTGTTGGTTGCGAAGATGTGCACAACATCCTTGGGACAAAGGTGACGCTCAGTCACTCTCTGAGCAAGAAGATCTTTGTCTGCAACACTCAGCGGATCCTTCTTCCCTTTGACTCTCAGCCGATTGAGAAGTTCTGCGTAGGGCACATCATCTTTCTGTCGCATGATCTCCGTCAACGTGATCATCTGAAAGTGTTCGTGCAAAAGGTCCGGTTTGCATTCCTCGAGCACGCAGAGCGGTTTCCCTTGTGACGTTGGAGGGAGCTGGTGAAAGTCACCTACTGCAAGCACAGACATGCCTCCGAATGGCATCTTGCTGCCTTTAATCTCTTGCAGTCTCCAGTGGACGAAGGCAAACAAGTCTTTGGAAATCATCGACACCTCATCAATGACGATGATCTGCGCATTCCCCAGCTTCGCTCGCATGTCATCCAATCTATTTCCCAAGCCTGTGTAGGGGGGTTTGAGGCTTCTTGGCAACTTCAACAGGGAGTGCAGAGTGTTCCCTGAGATGTTGTATGCTGCAGTTCCAGTGAACGCAGACAGCAGCACTGTGGGCGTAGATGGATCAGTGTCTTCAAACAGTCTGGGGAGTCGACGGAGAATTCTTGTTCCTTCACCGTAGACGCACCTTATCATGTGTGATTTGCCAGTTCCAGCACCTCCAGTGACAAAGTAAAAGAACGGGTCGGGGTTCTGCTCGTTCACGCTCTTCAAGCACCAGTCACGTACAGAGTGAAAAATGGAGGCTTGTGTCTGGTTGAGGTTTCGACACATAGTGAGCAGATGATCCAGGCTCACCTGTGGGGCCGATACAGCAACATGTCCAATATTAGGCACGTCTTGAGCACTGAACTCTGGCACGTCGTCTCGTTCCTCATCATCCAGCGGAATTTCATCTTGTTGGGCAAGACATTCCAATCGATCGAGCTCATTTTCTGCTGCAATGTCGGCCCACGCGTCTTCAGCAGGGCCATTCTTCAGGAACTCCTCCATGGCTTCTTCGATCGATTCACTGTGTTTCTCGAACTTCTTCCTGTTCCTAGCAACAATTATATTGGCTCCCCAAACCTCATCTGTTCCAGGTAATCTCACAGACGCGTTGTGGTAGAACTCTGTGTAGGAGGGGAAGGTTTCGGTTTTCAGCGATGTTTGGTAGCGATGGGGAAGGTAGACTTTAAGCAGGGTGCCATAGTATTTTTCGGGTTCCTTCTGTTCCGAAAATTTCGCATATCTGATGACTGCGGGGTAGCCAACCTTTTTGCGCTTCCTCATGGTTCCCATGTTGTCGGAGAGCTTTACGCAATCCTTCTGTGTAGCTTCGTCACCGTACACAACCCTGTAGTCGGATGCAAATTCAGCTAGACACATGTTGTCAAACTCGGGGGATTTGGGTCTGACATTGTATCTGTCCAGACAATGTGTCATCCATACGTGTTCTGAATCGTCTGGTCTTTTCTGCAGCGTGCTGAGCGGGAGGCTCATTCTCATGGCATTGTCATCCGTGGGGAGGAAGATAACTTGCCGGGAGCATTTCTTCAAATGCAAACTGCAAGTCCGGGCGACTGCCTCCTGTGCGCTAACCTGTCTGTTTTTGACATAGGAGTGAACCAGTTGGTTCATTGCATCCCTCTCGCTCACTTTCGTGGGGTCTATTCCAACCACTACTTGCTTGAGAAGTTCGCCCATCTCACTTTCGGCCTTGGATATGTAGGACAGCATGTAGGAGATGCAGACATAGTGGTCCAGGACAAACTGGATATCCATGTTCGCATTCCAGGCCTTCAGCAAAACTGGGTTGTAGTTATTCACAAAGCCGTCCTTCACTCCACGCTTCATCAAGAGGACATGTGTCTTCCTCATGTCTTGAAGAGAGGCATTGTACTCTTCCCGAGTCAAATTGCACTTTGCCAGCAAGTCCGCTAGGTCAGTCACTTCTGATGTGCCATCAATCAGCATATCAAACAGTGGTTTGAGTTTGGCCATAGAAGCTTGCGTCTGTGCCGTCCGTTTTTTGCCTAAGCCTTTTGCACCGTCCTTTGCCTCCTTTCTTGCACTCTTATTTGCTGCATCATTTCCAGCCGTTGCGCCATCATCCAAATCTTTTTCAAGTTCTTCCTGAATTGGATCAACTGGCGTCGGGTTTGTGATCCACGTTTTGTCCACTGGTGGTTTTGGGAATCCAAACCTGCATGTCTTGCGACCTTTCCTACACGATTTGGTATGGTTTCTGCTGTGCATCTGAACCTCTGTGACAATTTTGTAGAGTATGGGATCTTCGTTCGGATCAGGCAGCTGGCACTTAATGTAGCGGTCTGCAAACTCGCAAATCTTCTCGTCCGAGTCTTCTCCATATACGGGGGCGTCGGCTATCCACATTAAACAATGCAAATGGGGGGACCCTCTTGCTTGGAATTCCACGCGATGGAACCAATCGATGACGCGTCCAATTGGAAGAGCCTCCTTATCAAACAGCACGTTTCTATAATACGAACTAACTCGCTTGTCAAACATGCGCATGGTCGTCACTGCATTGCTTCTGAGGATGTCGCATTTGTCATTCCAGTCCAGCTTGTCGAAGTCCACTATTTGGCCTTGCTGTGCTTTGATTGCCTTTATAACCTCCGGCCATCTGAACTCTGCAGCACTTATGGTCAAAAAGAAGGTGGGTGGACCTATCTGACGGACCATGGCAAACAAATCCAACATGGTCTTCTGCCAGTAAGCTGGAGTCCCCCTCATTGGCGACATGAATCTTGTTGCGTCGCGGTTTTTGACCAGTCGCTCGACTTCAGACTTGTTCTGCAACATCTTGTTGTTGATCCGGCGACCATCTTTGGTTTTGGGTTTGCCTTTTCTCAATTGGATTGAGATGGTGTTTTTTGCCAAGTGTGTCTCTGAGACAAACTGTGCAAAGAAGAGATAGGTTTGGTCTCTTGCAAAACGTGCGTCAACACCGAAAAGTCTCGCGTTGAAGTACCTGCTTGGGGACAGTTTGACCCTTCTCTTCCGATCAAACGTGTTCTCTCCAGTGGGAAACAATGTCGGGAAGGCCTTTGCTTCGAGGTTAGGGACTGTGCTGTAGCTGACAGGCTTGTTTCCTTCCGCTGGGGCTATGGTGAATATGCCATCTCCATATGTCATCATGTCCTGCCCAATGTCGTCCGGTTGCAGGCAACTGTCTAGGCCATGTCCAGGTCTCAGCACATCTTGCTCATCCTCAGCACTGGGTGGATGCTGATCCACTGTCCGTGATGAGTCGAGAGCTTCCGTAGAATCAGCCACTTCCATCATTTCGGCCTCATCACAACTGTCCATGCCGTCGTCTGTGGCCGTCTGTTCAGAAGCGGGTAGTTCTTCAAGCGGGTCTACCACAGCTTCACCACTGATGTCGTCCTCGTCTCGGATTGTGATGTTCCTGTAGTCGGGGTGTGTCTCAATGAGTTTCCTCAGAGCCAAAACCACATTCCTCACATTGACAGTGTGAAACAAATGATGGCCTTTGTACCGCATACGTCGCTTCAGCTTCACTCTGTACAAACCAGATGAGTCGAGCCTTCTGGGTAAGGCGTTTATGGTGGTTTCCACGTTTGAAGGTACACACACCACAGCACCATGTACAGCTCCTTGTTTGCCTTTAGGGAGAGTGAGAATCTTGGCAAATGGGATGTCTAATGCTGTCATTTGTCTTTCCAGAACATTCAGTTGGCAAAGCTCTGGAGGAATGGCTGCTAGCTCCAAGTTGTTTGCAACAGCTATGTCTGGCATTCTTCCTGCTAGTACAATTCTGTGACAGCATTTACATATCCACTCTCTATGTCTTTCTTTGGGTACAGTGCACTCTTCTGGGCCTCCACATTCATCGTCACAGAAATGAACGTATTTTCCAGTCAAGCATGCTGCAACTACGTCAGGGTTTGTCTTGTACTTTTCCCGATGACAAGGGTCCACTTGACCAGAGAACAGCGCCCGGTGACACGTTGTGCACACAAATGTTGGTCCATCTTCTATGTCTGCGTGGAATTTCGCTATACAGCAGTCTTGGAGCTGCTTTTCTTGTAAAGCTTTCCTTGCTTCCTTTTCAACGCGCCTATCTTCTACTCGCCTCTTGTTGTCTTCAACGCGCAGTCTGAGCTGCACTCGACATAACTCCATGTACCTTCTTTTTAACTTCAAGGCTTGGCGCATGTCACGGCGCATCTTGAAGAACGCGTCTGTTTTGCATTTGTGGGCCATGTAAAACTTCATGTGTTGCCTGAGCTTTTCCCTGAACTCCTCATCTACATGGAACCTCCTGTTGACATATGCCTTGCTAAATGCCTTGCGCTTCCCCCTGAACTTCTCATCTGTATGATACCTACTGTTGTCATATGCCTTGCTAAATGCCTTGCGCTTCTCTCTGAACACCTCATCCATCTTGTACCTGTACTTGTGCTTCTGCAGTTCCTTCCCTTTGAAATCCAGATCTTTGCTGTATTTGCTTTGGAAGTATGCGCTGTTGTATCCTTTTTGCTTAGCCTTGAATTCTGTATCTATGATGCACCTCTTTGCCCTGTACTTCCGGATATATTCCTTATTCCTGGCCCTAATATCTTCAATTGTGTTTGTCTGTCTTCGAGTTGTTGGTTTCTGTGAACCTGTTTTTCTGCTCAGTTTCCGTCGCCGGCGTTTGTTCAGTTTGTGAAAAGTGTCAGATGAAGTGTTGGACCCCACTTCTGTGGGTGATGAAATGCCTGACTGCAGAGAAGGCTTGGTGCTTGATGGCCCAGTGTTTGTTTCATGTCTGCTAGTTGAGGGTGACGGGGCATTTGTCTCTACATGGGGTGATGGGGCATTTGTCTGTACAAATGTCACTGGCATGAAGTCAAACAGCATTCTGTCAATCGGTATGGAATGTACGCTGACAGTTAGATGGTCAATTTTAGCAATTAGATCATCCAAGTGAGTGAAGGTCATCATTACTGCTGTTCCTCCTTTCCACGGAGCTAAAGGTAGGCCATCATCATTTCTGCTGTGCGGGTCAAACATGCCATATCTTCCCGACGCGTCTCTAAATACAGCAATTGTGTATGGCGATATTGTAAGCAGTGCATGTGTCACATCTGCAGACAAACACTGGAGTCTTGCATGAAGATTCAGCAACCAATGCTGCTGTCTAGTATCTCCTGCTTCTCTCATGTATCCCGTCTCCACATTCGATTTGATCACAGAGTAGTGATTGTGTTCCGTTTCCACATCGAGAGGCGTTTCCTCCATCGACAGGAATTTGCTCTGAAACAGGTTCCGTCTTTTTAGTCTATTGATTGTTCTTCTATACAGACGGTCGCCCATGTCCAGTATCTTGTTGAGATCATCCCTCCTCAACTCAAGTCCCTCATTTTGCTGTGCCAGAAATGTGAGAGACATGCATGTACACTGCTTATTCCTTGAAAAATTGGGATATAAATTATGAGCCTGGCTTCTGGATGCTTGCACAGAGATCACAGCAGATGGTTGAACGAGTGGTTCATGCACAGGGTCCCTGTTGGAAAGGTCAATGGCATGCCGAGCTTTTTTTGGAGAAGGCTGCACGAGTGGAGAAATGGTCTCCTGTTTCTTCTCATCGACTTCCTCGACTGAAGCGCTACCGTTTGGTGATTGTGAAAGGTTGGCCTTAGCAGGGCTATTAGCCCAGAATTTCTTTTTAGCCGCAGATCTCTGCTTCGGACGAGGCATGATGTCACAATGTTATGTGACAAAATAATGACTAGATCTAAACGTGTTAAAAATCACAATTTACCTGTAAATATGCAGTCTGTAACCAAGAATTAACTTACTTACCGTTAAATATATGTACTCTCTAACTAACCAAGAATGAACTTACCGTTAAATATATGTAGTCGCCAACTAACCAAGAATGAAATTACTTACCGTTACTATATGTAGTCTCTAACTAACCAAGAATGAACTTTCTTACCGTTATATATGAAGTCACTGGTGTAGCTGTTCAGATCTGATGACCTAAGCAGTAAAAAAAAATAGTTCAGACTAGAGACTACATTTTGACTTGTTTCATTGTCTTTTAGATAACAGTGGAAAAGTACAATTGGAGTGAAGAAATATGTTAATATGTTTACTGAATATTCTGTAAACCACAGAATAGAGCATGATATACAATGACACTCATCTGAAATAGGCAAAATTAGAATAGCAATGTGGTATTACCGTATAACACAAAAAAGCAACCCCAATGACAAACTGAATTTAGTAGTGCAACCACTAACTAACGTTACAATTTATTTCTAAGAGTAGGAAGGTAACATTTGTAAAATGTGTGGACACAGGATGCAATTAAAGTGGTGAAGTGTTGAAAGCTAATAACATGTAGTGGCATGGAGGCATGTCCCATTATGTAAACTAGAGTAGACATCACATAAGGTCAATGTCCTAACATCAATCATCGTGGTTTGTTAATTAGCAGAGTTCAATGTAACAGTATTTAGGAGACATATTTAAAGACCTCCATGTAAGTTATGTGAAGTCCATAAGATGGTCACATAGGTCATCAGGTCACATAGGTCATCAATTTCACCATAACACTGCCATGCTGGAGTGACCGAGTGTGAGTGAGCAAGTGGCCAAGATTTTTGCTTTAGGATTCTTTACAATTAACTGAATGATGTCAAAGAAGTGTCCATTTGCTAACAATACAAAAGTGACAAACCTAGTGACGGACCAGTCCGGGTCACCACAGCCTGTGGTGACCAGTGTCTCCCTCTCTGGAACTGTAATTTGACACACACACACACACACACACACACACACACACACACACACACACACACACACACACACACACACACACACACACACACACACACACACACACACACACACACACACACACACACAGTTAGAGTATAGTATAACATTATTACACGAGTCTTCACAGTGATGTAAATAGGTTTTCAATGTAATAGGTCCTGGGACTCAGGGGTGGTCTGTTAGATGGGTCCCAGGGACATTTGATGAGTCCTACTTCAACAATGTTAGAGTACAGTACTGCAGTGGTTGTCAAAGTGGGGTCCAGAGACCCCCATGGGTCCTTGAGGAAGTTCCAGGGGGTCCCCAGCTAAAATATATAGACTGGAAGCAGATGGTCCCTTGTATCTGTATATCTGAGAACATACAAATGGCCACTGGGTCCATTTGTACACAGTTAAATTGACATTGGTTTTACAATATAGATTGGGGTGCCAGAGAAATGTCATTAAATGGGGGTCCAAGTCAAGGCCTAATACATGCCAGTTTGACATCTATTAGGCCTGGGACTAGTTTGACATGGATTAGGCCTTGGACCCCAGGTCCTTGAAATTCAAATAATTGAGAATCACTGAGCCATACGAATCTTGTATGGGTGTTGCTGCACTGGCATATATTTTCAAATGTTGGTCTGTATCAATTTGGGGGTCCTTGATATGAAAAGGTTTAAGAACCACTGCAGTACCCCACACACACACACACACACACACACCAAAATATTTTACAAACATAGCAGATGTACAAGCTCACAAGGCGTATGTAGTAGGGATGTGAAACGACTCATATTTGGCAAATAAGTCAAGACCGCAAATCAATGTGTCGATGGATTTTTTTCCTTTTGTGTTTTGCTGCGCAACTGTTGAGAACGCAACTATGCAGTCATTTAAGCAACACAACGTATGCAGCAGCATCCATATGTTTAGTTCAACCACACTGAACCCAACACACACACACACACACACACACACACACACACACACACACACACACACACACACACACACACACACACACACACACACACACACACACACACACACACACACACACACACACACACACACACACACACCTCGGTCATAGTTTTCAACAAAAACAACACTGCCACTGGTCTATTTCACGAGGCGCTGCTGCGCAGTATAAATGTTTTACAAACATAGCACAAGGGCTCACACGACGTATCATCCACGACGCTGTGAGCTCCTCGGTCTGCTATCTTAGGTGTGTGACATGCTAGTTTGACATGCATTAGGCCTCAGACCCCCAGGTCCTTGACATTGAAATGGTTGAGAACCACTGCTCAAGCTGTAAAGATCTTCTCGTTTGGGGGTGCCTTCCCTGGCATATATTTTAAAATGGGGGTCTGTATGCAATTTGGGGGTCCTTGACATGAAAAAGTTTAAGTACTGCAGTACTGAGTACAGTATTGCATTCCATGACCCCCGGAGGGTGACATGATTGCATCATTAACAATTAGCCATCATCCGCATTCTGAAGGGAACATTTGCTGAAAGTAGCAGATCTTCAAGTTCCCTTTTGCACAACCCAGATCGCTGGAAAGAAATATCACTCCGATATCAGAACAGCCCAACATATATATATTTTTTGTACAAAGTAACAGATTTACACGCTCCTTTTAGCACAACCTAGACCCCTGGTATAGAAAAATCACACCCGTGTGAAGTGAGTGGTGCAACTCCGTGTGGGGGTCCCCAGGGGGGCAAGTTCCTGACCCACAGGAACGCACCCAGGGTGCCGGCCCGATTCTGGTGAGCCGCCCCGTGTCCGAAACAGTTGAGAAGTGACAGATTTACCGTGTGGGGGTCCCTCTACTGTACTGTACTGGCACACCCGAAATCACCATATATACAGTTAATATGTGTGTGTGTTGGGTTGCGCACAGGTGGTGAAAAACAACCATGCTGTTTTCGTGCTCAGACACACCCACCCAGCCAGGCAGGCACCCAGCCAGGCACCCACACACATAGCTCTGTAATGGAGTGGCTGCACCACTCAAATAAATATCACACCGATATCAGAACATCCCAAAAAGCCACCTGGTTATAGAACCAGTGTCCTGTTCTTCAACCAACTAAACCCAGTAGAGCAGTGGTTTCCAAACGTTTTCATGTCAAGGACTTCCAAATTCACACCAATTAGCCTGCGGACCCTCATTTGAAAATATATGCCAGGGACCCCCATAACCAGGGCAGGAATTTCACGGCGGCCACGGCGGCCATGGCCGTCGTTGCCCCTCTCTTTTGCCTTGTGCCCCTCGAAAAAGTATATGCCCAGACGGCCACAGTGGCCGCGGTGCCCATGTGCCCCGACCGGCGCCCACAGCAGTTCATTTTACCATTTTTCCTCTGCGCAATTTTTCAGTCATTACGGTAACCTTCCCCAAACGTCTCGCGCAGACTTGTATTGTCTGTAGGCTATTGTAGTTGTGTTGCCATTTGCCAAGTGGTTTAATTCTTTTGCGTTACTTTGCCTCCTCCCTCCTCCTCCTCCGCTCCATGCACGCATAGACGCACTGACAGCTCTCACTCACACTGACACTCAGCGCTTCAGGATTATTATCACACAGAGCCCGTGTGTTAAGACCAACGTGAATCGTCTTCATGGACATATAAACTCACAAAACAATACCACGCAACAGCATAGACTGCAGGACTCCTCCACCATTTACCACGCTATCGTCTGCTACGTTAGTTGACAGTAAATTGTTTAAACAGCCAACGCTGGCCACTACACGGCTAATATCGCTAGCCAAACGCTAGTAGCCAAGCACCAGAGCGCGCTCACTGTACACCACGCGCTCGCTTAATAATCATTCATTTCTGTATCAATGCGGACATAACGTGGTAAATGTTCATAAGCACACAATTGTACAAAATGCTTTTTACACTTGACTTATCTCCAGAGTCCTCAGTCCTGCAGCCCCACAATGCCATATGCCAGTCTAGCCTTAAAATCTACATTTATATGTTATTCAATATATTACTTTAGCACAAAATATAGGCTTTTCTAAACCAAGCCCTCATTCAAAAGTTATGTAAGTAATTAAGTAAATGTTATTTATAAAGCACCTTTTGAAACAAAGTTAGAAGGTGCTGAACAATTTGCACAGTATAAACAATAGAAGAAAATAAAAACAAGGAACATATCACACAGTTGTGACTATAGCAGAAGAAAAACTAACAAGGCAGAACAGAAACATAGGGCTATAAAAATGAATGTAGCCTATTTAAGAATAACTGTTCTGAAACAATGTTCGCCTTTAAATTAAAAAAAATGTAATCATCCTTAACCTTTAAGCTAAAATAATGATGACCGGGGACTTAAAATCATTGTTTTAATTGATGGCCTTCATGCCCTGGCACTTGGCCTTGTGCCCTCAAAAAGTTGACCACACTAAAGGCCAAGTGGCCTTGCCCCTAAAAGGATGAAATTCCAGGCCTGCCCATAACTCCATAAGAAGATTTTTTTTTTTACAGCCCTAGCAGTGATTCTCAACCCATTTCATTTCAAGGACCCCCAGTTTGACATGCATTAGTCTACAAACCCCCATTTAATGGCATTTCTATCTCTGGGACCACCAATTTATATTGTGAAAACAATGTTAATTAATTGCAAATGGACCCAAGTGGAGCCTAATGGGTTCATTTGGTTCCATTTGTATACTCTCAGAGTTAGACCCATAAGGGTCCATTTGGTTCCAAATTATCATTTTGCTGGGGACCCACTGGAACTCCCTCAAGGACCCCTGGGGGTCCCCGGACCCCACTTTGGGACGCCCAATTTATATTGTAAAATCAATGTTCATTTAACTCTGAGAGCACAAATGTAACCAAATGGACCCGTAACGGGTCCATTTGGTTCCATTTGTTACGGGTCCATTTGTACACTCAGAGCTACAGACACATAAGAGTCCATTTGGTTCCAAACTATCATTTTGCTGGGGACCCCCTGGAACTCCCTCAAGGACCCCTGGGGGTCCCCGGACCCCACTTTGGGACCCACTACAGTAGAGTACAACAACAAACTTTATAACCAACACCAGGTTACCCCTTTTAGACCTGAGGATGATTCTACAAATGCCCTCTAAATTTAAACAGTTTTCTGACCCCGATCTGAAAATATGTTGTTCCAGGGACCTCCCAGAATCAAAGATTTGAGTTAAAAACATTCGCTCTGATAGAATATATAAGGATTTGCACCACATTTTCACGATTTTTCAAAAATAGCAGATCTACAAGCTTGCTATGAGCTTGTAGATCTGCTATTTTTCAACAGCTAAAGTATAACAATGCTTAAAACACCAAAAGGGGTTACCGCCCAGAATGGGTTATACAACCAATGCCCAGTTATGCATGGGATAGTGCGGGTACAGTGACTGACCCCTGGTATAGAAAAAAATATCACACAGAACAGCCCAACATACGTATATTTGTTTTTTACATAATTAATTAGCTAGCATCACCATTCTGAGGGGAACATTTGCTGAAAGTAGCAGATCTACAAGCTCCCTTTTGCACAACGTAGACCTTTGGTATAGAAAGAAATCAGAACAGCCTAACAAGCCACCTGGTTATAGAACCAGTGTCCAGTGCAACCAACTAAACCCAGTAGAGCAGTGGTTCCCAAACTCACACCAATTAGCCCACGGACCCTCATTTGAAAATATATGCCAGGCCCAGGGCAGGGACCCCCATAAGAGAAGAATTGTATGGCTCTAGCAGTGATTCTCAACCCGTTTCATTTATTGCATTAGTCTACCGACCCCCATTTAATGGCATTTCTATCTCTGGGACCCCCAATTTATATTGTAAAAATCACACCTGTGTGAACTGAGTGGTGCAACTCCCCCCCCCCCCCCTCTGTCTCTCATTAGCAGGCAGAAGTGCAGCACTATCTCTCTCTCTCTCTCCATTTCTGGCACAACAGCGCCACTTGTGGTAGTCATTGGTACTCGTGCTCATAGTGACATAGTCACATAGGTAGTCACATAGGTGAACACACGGACACGGACATTGCTGTTCGTTGGAGTGGTTGCGCCACTCAAAAATCAATGTTAATTGAACTCTGACTGTACAACATGGAACCAAATGGACCCTGGTTCCATTTGTACACTCTCAGAGTTACAGACCCATAAGCGTGCATTTGGTTCCAAACTATCATTTTGCTGGGGACCCCCTGGAACTCCCTTAAGGAGCCAGGTTAACACCATGTTATACAACCAATGCCCATGCAGTTCACCCACAGTGAACACACCATGTTTAGTACACACAACCACCAGTCACACACACACACACACACACACACACACACACAACCACCAGTCACACACAACCACCTGTCACACACACACACACGGGGGGGGGGGGGGGTCCGCGGAGTACGGGGGGGGGGGGGTCCGCGGAGTTCGGCGCGGGGGTCCGCGTTAGTATGCGTGGGAGGATACAGTGACAGACACTCAGTGTTACCGTCTGTTAACCATTATCAGCACTCCGCTGTTATTCTCAAAGTAGTTACCCTAGACTAGAGAATTCTGAGGCAACGTGGCGACGACCGAATTATTCTCTTTTTTTTTTACAACACGTTCTAACTCCTACATGGATTTAATTGTTTATAACGTCGGATGAGGTCTGATGCGGCCATGCAAAAATGATTATGGCGTGTAGACGATGGATTAACCACACACACACACACACACACACACACACACACACACACAGTCAACAAAAACACTGCCATTACCAGTGTCTTTAATTAGCTGTGCAGTGTGAAGGTTGTAGCTTGGTTATTTTACCAAGACGACGTCTTCAAACCAAGTTTCAATACAACACAAAGCAGCATTGGTGTGTGTGTGGTGTACTGGTTATGCCGGTGGCGTTAGCTGGTGTGTGTGTGTGTGTGTGTGTGTGTGTGTGTGTGTGTGGTTATGACGGTCAAACTAGGTGGTTAGGTGGTTTGAAAACTTTTTTTTACCAAGAAAACAATTTTGATTAAGAAAAGGATTTGTTGTGAACTTACCTCCGATCTTGTTCCTGTAAGCCACAGAAAAGGACACACAAAAAAACAGCAAAACAAGAATACAAAAAATAGCAGTTGTACACAATAGATATATCCAGAGAAGTTGCAGTGGCGGGTCGAGTCAGTTTCCCTCAAAAACACGTCTGTTGTCGGCTCAGTGTCTGAGAGAAATGAGTGACGGAGAGAAATATTCAAACAACGCCAACAAAATTCGCCAATTGGAACGCAGCTCCTCAGTGTGAATTGATTACCATACAAGCTGTACTCAGTTCATTGATTGTCCGTAAAGTGAAGACGCACATGTGTCTGTCTGGCTGAGTGACAGTCCGTCCGTCCCCATTAGCCCGCCTACTGTATCCGGTTATTTGTGCACAGACAGGTCGTCAAACGGAAGACCATTTCCGTATCCTCTTCAGACAGGATACAACATTTCACAGAAGCGATTTAAGTATTTATTAACAGTTTGCAGAATTACAGTACATTTCAAGCACAATTCAATCCAAAAACTTAACTAAGGACGAGACCATACATTACACTTGTTTACAATATGGTCCACCATGTTCAATTCATCAGAATTATTTTGTGAAACAGTCAACTAAAAAGAAAGAAATACGCCTTTAGCTCTTGGCTGGGGGGTTATCATCATCATTGTGGGAATAAGAGGTTTTGTAGGCCTTTTTCCTCGTATTTACGGCTCAAATCGCGCTGGATAAACCTAGCGTGCATGTTTAGTGGCTCAATAGTAAATCCATGTCGCCACCTGATTAAAATATGAATGCTTCTAAAGACCCTTAAATAGACGTTGTTGACATTAGTGATATGCGAGGGGGGGGGGTCTCTTCTTCTACACGCGTAAATAGAATGTGACTGAACGGTGCCAGACGCCTAACTATCGCTACTGCCCCCTGGCGGCGGATAAGATATAGAGCCGTCCATTACAATGTCAAATCAGGTCTGTGATCGTGTGTAAATAATTGGGAAGGGATTCATCCCCAAAAAAACGTATGCATAGATTATTTTTCATAAATAATGATAACACAGTAGGCCAGGGAGATTTTTTTATGAGACTGGTCTAGGCAATAATAATAATAATAATAATAATAATAATAATAATAATAATAATAATAATAATAATAATAATAATAATAATAATAATTGTGCTAGCCAATTACACGGTCAAGTTACCCCATGTGTAAGTATTTCGGAGGGGATTTATCCCCCCCAAATCATGTTTTAGCTACAAATGGTTACATTTTTCGCATTTGCGGCGCCCCCTATGAACGAAAAAAAGCCCTCCCAGTAATTTTGCCAGACAATTACAATGTCACGTCACCCCTGTGATCATGCGTAAGTAATTCGGAAGGTATTTATCCCCCAAAAATCATGCTTTTGCGATACACGGTTACATTTTTCGCATTTGCGGCGCCCCCTATAGATGAAAATGGAATTGCTTTCGGCTCTGGGTTGAGTAACCCACCCGTGACAAGTGATTCAAATTTGGGATGGATTGGACATTCCGTTCGTGATTTGTGGCGTTTTTTGTAAAGTAGGCCCCTCCCACTAACTTTGGAAGCCGATTACGGCCGAACGATACGCACTATCAAAGTTCTGCCGTTGGTGTTTTCATCGGAATGGTCCAGAGATCATGTGTACTGATTTTTGTGAGATTTGGACAAAATGTGTAGGAGGAAAAGCAAAAAGTGTGTTTTGGAGAAAATTCAAAATGGCGTAAAATCTATCATGACGCAAATGGGCGTGGCCTATATGGGGAGATGCGTCATGACCCAAGAAATCCAGGGAAAAAATAATTTTGATTTTACGACCTACGGTTCAAGAGTTATAAGCCAAAACGTAAAGTGGGCTGTTATAGCGCCACCATGAGGCCGACCGATAACATTATAAGTTGATTAATTTTAGTAATTATTATGAACCTACCCTCCAAGTTTTGTAACTATAGTCCTTACAGTCTCTGAGGAAAAAATACTTGAATGTGAGAAAATGCGAAAAATCGCATTTTCCCATTCATGTCAATGGGGAAATTTTATTCACTAATAAATTAATATCAATTAAACTATACAACATTTCTCTTAAAAAAATACAAGCACATCCTTCCCGATGAAGCCGGGCAATTTGAGATATGGCTCAAGTGCGTACAGTCAAAACTGTGGGAGGAGTAGCGTGTCAAAAAAAGTCTTACTCCAGTAAAAATAAACTAGAAAGGTCGCAATTTTAAAAAATTGCAAAGTGTGGTTGCCGCAGTGGCTTACATATGCCCCTCCCACTGATATTGCCAGCCAATTACAATGTCACGTCAGACCCTGCGATCATGCATAAGTAATTCGGAGGGGAATTATACCCCAAAAATCATGTTTTTGCGACAAACGGTTACATTTCTCGCATTTGCAGCGCCCCCTATGGATGAAAATATAATTGCTTTTGGTACTTGGTTGATTCAACCACCCGCGACATGTGATTCAAATTTGGGATGGATTGGACATTCCGTTCGTGATTTGTGGCGTTTTTTGTAAAGTAGGCCCCTCCTGCTAACTTCGGACGACGATTACGGCCGAACGATATGCACTATCAAAATTCCGCCGTTCGAGTTTTCATCGGAAAGGTCCGGAGATCATGTGTACAGATTTTTGTGAGATTTGGACAAAATCTGTAGGAAGAAAAGCAAAAAGTGTGTTTTGGATCAAATTCAAAATGGCGGAAAATCTATCATGACGCAAAGGGGCGTGGCCTATATGGGGAGATGCGTCATGACCCAAGGAATCCAGGGAAAAAATTATTTTGATTTTACGACCTACGGTTCAAGAGTTATAAGCCAAAACGTAAAGTGGGCTGTTATAGCGCCACCATGAGGCCGACCGATAACATTATAAGTTAATTAATTTTAGTAATTATTATGAACCTACCCTCCAAGTTTTGTAACTATAGTGCTTACAGTCTCAGAGGAAAAAATACTTGAATGTGATTTTTTGCATTTTCCCATTCATGTCAATGGGGAGATTTAATGCACGAATAAATTCATATCAATTAAACTATACAACATTTCTCTTAGCAAAGTACAAGCACACCATTCTGATTTTTTCCGGTCGATTTGACATATGGTTCAAGTGCGTACAGTCAAAACTGTGGGAGGAGTAGCATTTCAAAATAAAGGTTACTCCAGGTGAAAGAAAGAACTAGAAAGAGGCAATTCTGGGAAATTGCAAAGTGTGGTTGCCTCACTCGCTGATATAGGCCCCTCCCAGTAATTTTGCTAGCCAATGACAACGTCAAGTCACCCTTGTGATCATGTGTAAGTAATTCAGAGTGTTTTTTCCCCCCTGAAATCATGTTTTTGCAATAAACGGGTAATTGTTTTTGCAATTGTAGCGCCCCCTATGGATGAAAATGGAATTGCTTTTGGCTCTGCGTTGATTAAGCCACCCTTGACATGTGATTTGGATTTGGGATGGATCGTACATTCCGTGCGTGAATTGTGGCATTTTTTGTAAAATAGGCCCCTCCTACTAACTTCGGAAGACGATTACGGACGAACGATACGGAAGATCAAAATTCTGACTGTGCTGTTTTAATCGGATAGGTCCGGAGATCATGTGTACCGTTTTTTGTGAGATTTGGACAAAATCTGTAGGTGGAGGATCCAAAAGTGTGTTTTGAACAAAATTCAAAATGGCGGAAAATCTATCCTGACGCAAATGGGCGTGGCCTATATGGGGAGATGCGTCATGACCCAAGGAATCCAGGGAAAAAATAAATTTGTTTGTATGACCTACGGGTCAAGAGTTAGAAGGCAAAACGTAAAGTGGGCTGTTATAGCGCCACCATGAGGCCGACCGATATAATTATATGTTAATTAATTCTTGTAATTATTATGAATCTCCTCCCCAAGTGTTGTAACTACAGCCCTTACGGTCTCAGAGAAACAAATAGTTGAATGTGAGTTTTCCCATTTTCCCATTCAAGTGAATGGGGGAAATTAATTCACTAATTAATTCATATCAATTAAACTATACAACATTTCTCTTATCAATCAACAAGCACACCATTCCTGATGAAGCCGGTCGATTTGACATATGGCTCGAGTATGTTCGGCAAAAACTGTGGGAGGAGTAGCACTGCAAAATAAAGTTTATACAGAATAAAATGAAAAGAAAGAAATAAAAGGTAAGGGAAACAATAGTATGGTTGCCCATAGGCAACCACACTAATAAAGTGTTACAATTACAATAGTCTGGTTGCCCTTTAGGGCAACCACACTAATAAAGTGTTACGATTACAATAGTCTGGTTGCCCTGTTAGGGCAACCACACTAATTATCCAAGCATCTATTTGTAGCGATCATCTTATGATTTCTGATCACTATAGAAGGGCATTTTCTACAATAAGATTACCTCAAAACATTCCGGGTTGATCGTCTTCTTCAATGGTTTCCCGGTATAGCTCATCGGACGACGATGGGGAGACAATGAAAAAAGGAGGGAGGGAGCAGCGAGTCTCGCTGTAAGCACTGGACCAGGGCTACTCCGCCTGGAGAAGGCGACTGGGACGCGTATGGATCAATACTACTACCACAAAACTAGCTCAAATAAATAGTACTGCTTTCAACTTTTTCTGCTAGAAAATCGCTCGGGCGAGACGGCAAACAGGCAAAACAATGAAAACTATGAAGACTCCCTCTGCCCCCACTGTTTACAGGGGGTGGGACCAGCTTCCAATGGCAACACGTACACGTGTGTCACGTGACACGGGTTTTCTGGGTAATGTAGTTGGAATATAAGCTCAGGAATTTAAACAGCGCTTCGGAGCATATTAATATGTTTAGATTAATCAAAAAAGAGAAAGACGCCAATTGGCGTCATTGCTCATTTACGGAATTCTGATGAAGACGCCAATTGGCGTCTTTGCTCTTCTAAGGGTTAATGAACAGGTCATATCAGACCAGATCAAGTCATTTCCCCAAATTCAAGGTACCAAAAGTTAACTCTGAACTTGGTAGATCTGCTTTTAGCTTCTGTGGCCTTAATGGAATGACCTGCAAACTACATTAAAATTGACCACATTGGTACCCCTGAGTCGTTTTAAAACCTTGGTGAGCATACAGATCCCAACAATATGTAACTGTTTTTAGATCGTTTTGAAATTTATCTTAGCTTTTATTTGTAACCATATGTAATTCACATATACCCAACAGGCCACCCTGTAGCGAAGAGCTTTGTACCTGAGAAACACCACGGGGTGAACCACCGCTATGTAACGCTCCACACAGACACAACACTGGAACGATGGAATGGAGAATAACATAAACAAAGCAAAAATAAAGTAACCTTGAACAAAATTGAGTTGTATGTGAAGAGCCATGCAGAGTAAAAGACATCAGCCAAGGTAGAGAGGATCACAGATACGATCAGGTTGAGATAGAAGAACTCGGAGGCGATCGTCCCACCAGCTCCACTCAGTATCAGCCACAGAACGTAGCTGTTGATGGGCAGACCCAGGAGCTTGATAGAGCCGATAGTAATCTGTAGGGCCAGAAATGAGGATGCGGAGGAGACGGAGGAGTTGGTGCCATTCGCCAGTGTGTCGTTCATCTTCAGGCTCTGTGTGTGTCCTGTAACCAAGACAGAAGATGGATTTGAGCACAGTTGACCTGATATAACAATGACACAAGTAGTGATGGGAGATTAATTGGCAAACACATCGGTATCGGCCGATTTGAGTTATTTTTAGATTAATCGGCATCGGTTTGATTAATCAATCAGACCGATTAATTAATCGGTCCGATTAATAGGTCTGTCTTTAGTCTTTACAGATAAAGAAGCCCAAAGTAACAGCTTGAACAGATCTACAAGCTCACATATTAAATATAAAGGTATTAAAGTTAAATCTGACTTGCCCTGTCACATGTATTTTTCAGAATGGACAAAATTATTATATCTTTTTTTAATACAGAATGAGATCATATCGACATCGGTAATATCGGTTATCGGCCATAACAGCAATTCATTATATCGGATATCGATATCGGCCAAAATGTCCCTGGCACATTCCTAGACACAAGTTAACATTTTTAACAACTATTCTCAATGTTCTTCTGAAAACAAGGTTAAAGGGATCTCACCTTTTGATGCCAGCAGAGTGTCTCAGATCTCTGCGTTGGTGTTTTGGTGAAGTCTCTTCGTCCGACGGTCACTTTCTTCCTGATGAGAGCAGATCCTCCAAATGATGAACTCTGTGCTTTGCCTTCTCTAACTATACCTTTCCCTGCTCCTCCTTCCACTAATATTTGTTTGCACACCTGCGCTTCAAAGCATTTTCATACTGTTTTTGAATCCATGGAAATTTATAGTCACTATGCAAACTTCACCTTTAGATCATTTATCAACTCATGACACATTAAGCTGGCACACAAGGTGGCCCCTGGTTTAACTATGATACGATAGATAGATAGATAGATAGATAGATAGATAGATAGATAGAAAGATAGATAGATAGATAGATATGTGGAATTCATGAATTATGCTGTATTACCGGTCTTGTGTGTGTGTGCGTGCGTGCGTGCGTGCGTGCGTGCGTGCGTGCGTGCGTGCGTGCGTGCGTGCGTGCGTGCGTTTGGTGGGGGTCGGGGTTCTGTACACGATGTGGTTTTATAATAATGAAATCCCAACATGGGTTCCGTTACAGCAAAGCCCCCTGCATGCATTTCTATCTCTGGGACCCCCAATTTGTATTGTAAAATCTATGTTAACACCCTGAGCGGCATAAACGGAGGTCTCCGTCCTATCAAATACGCTCAGCGCTCAGGACGGAACATTAATGATAATTATCATAACCGAGCGCATCACTCCACAGGCTGGGAGCACCTGTTGGGCAACATTTGATGTAATTTACGGTTGGGACGTCATCCAAAGTGATCCCCCCCATTGTAGTGGATGAGATCGATAATCTTAAAACGTGAATAACTATTGATCTAAATCAATCCGTCCAATTCTAACAAAATATTATGTTTTTGACGGCCCATTACGGTCCCGTCGCTAGTCGTGTTAGAATTAATCATAGCTCCCGTTGTTGTCGATCGCCTCGGGAGTGTTTTGGCTACATCTAGCTACTTCAGCTATATTCAAGATGTCGCCTGGTGCACCTTGAAATGCGCTCCGTAGCTGCAAATCGCTGGGCGCCCTGATTTAATGGTCCTAAATACCAAATGGAGTTACATTTGGTTCCAAACTATCATTTAGCTGGGGATCCCCTGGAACTCCCTCAAGGACCCCTGGGGGTCCCCGGACCCGACTTTGGGAACCACTGTCATTGAGCCTATAAAACGTCACTCACCCCGTTTCCAAATCGCATGCCACTTCGCGAAGGACAAATCACTCGAGTCACAGCTTCCTACATCCGCCCACTGTATGTGACAAGGACAGGAACAGCAATCAGTCCTTAGACTAATGCATGTCAAATGGGGGGGGGGGGGGGGGTGGTCCTTGAAATTAAACGGGTTGAGAATCTCTGTTCGAGCTGTACAAATCTTCCCTTATGGGGGATCCCTGGCATAGCTTTTCAAACCGGGGTCCGTGGGGTAATTAGTGTCAATAAGCAGCTTAATGGTGAATGGTAAATGGTGCATTTATATTGCGCCTTTATCCAAGGCGCTTTACAGAGATTGCGCATTACATTCACCCATTCACACACCGATGGCGGCGGAAACCACGCAAGGCACCCACCAGCACATCAGGAGCAATCAGGGGTTCAGAGTCTTGCTCAAGGACACTTCGACACTAACTCTGGGGGAGCCCAGGTTCGAACTGGCGACCTTGCAGTTACCATCCGGCCACTCTACCCCTGAGCCACTGCCGCCCCTATAACGAGTGCCCGTGCGTGCATCCTCGGGTTGAGTTACATTTTTTCTGGAAAAAAAGTTATTTTCTAATATATATATATTTTTTCCTTACAGAGTATTCCTTAGAGATTATGTTTTCAGTAATTGCCAAGCTCAGGCATGTTCTGATTTTAGATATTTAATCAAAAAACAGAGATGGTAACTCATTTTTGGTCAACTATGTTACGGACAAAAACTGTAAAGTTTTAACTTTGGATAAATGTCAGATTTTTAAACAAATCATTGTTCTTGGAAGAATATGCGTCCGCTTACCTACATTTTCAATTATAATCCCCAATTATTAAAGGAAATGTGTTCCAAAAAATGGGACTTTGCCCCCTGGGTAATAGGACCCAAAAGCAGAACTCAGAACCAGATGAATACAAACTCAGGTATTTATTCAACCTTATTACATGGCTTGGTTGAATGCTTGATTCTGATTGGTCAATCGCTTAATTCAGCTGTGAATTATGTGTCGATAATGACCGCTCCGCCTAATTCAGGGAGTGTAACCACCTCGGCTTCGCCTCGGTGGTTAAACTCCCTGTTGGTGAATTATCTCCCGACAATGACCACTTAGCCAGATATTATCCCTTACTTAAATTCACAAAACAGGTGAAAAAACAAAAATAGGCTTGGGGCTGTGTTGGGCTATGTTGGGCTGGTTGGCAGGCAGGCAGACGGCGTAGAACACTGGGGGCACAAGGAGACGAGGAATTAGAATAATGTTGATCGCAAGCAAAAAAACATAGAGCTCAGAGGCACAGTAACTTTACAGATCGGCAACTGACAAACTGGCAAGGGCTGGAGTGAAGAGCCAGGGTTTTTATCAGCTGGGCTTGATGAGGAGACGACCCCAAGGTGTGCAGTTCCACAGGAGGTAGATTATAGCACGTCACAGCCCAGGAAGCCAGTCACACGCCCATGCCAGGGAAAAGGAAAAAAACACAACAGAAAAACAGCCAGCCCATAACAGTTTAGGGAGCGTTCCTCCTAACAGAAAGATCACATATCACCATGAGCAGCAACACAAAACAATCAGCACTTATAAGCACAGATGGGACAATATACGGTACATATGGTATGTATCACTCTCAAGTATAGGTGGAGACTTTCTACAGTACAAGCGCATATACTGCAGTTCAGTCAGACAACTCAATTTAGAGTATATATTTATTGAGCAGAATTGAGCATAGATATATGAAGCATAGATTGACGTCAGGGCTCTGTCCCTATTCATTCCCTGTAACATTAACATTTTAGTTCAAATATAAGCCAAGTATAGAATTACAGGGAATGAATAAGACCCCCATGCAGGGGGATCTATAGAAACAGAGCCTGTATACAGGTGGATGCTGGGGAGGCGATGCTGGGATTTGCAAAAACTTCATGAGCAGCAGGTTAGCAGCGAGCGAGGCAGGGAGACAGCAGCAGCAGCGGCGCACGACCGCACAGCGGGAGAGAAGCCAGGAAAGAGCAGGTAGGCAGATAGGTTTAAATAGCCTCTCTGATCAGGTAAAGAGTGCATGAGACTAGTCACCTATTCAGGTAGGCGTGCTCACGGGTTGCCTGCTTGAACTAGCTCCGCAGGCTTCGCATCATATTGTATATAATCTCACAATCTCAATCTCCCTGATGATGTCACACTTTCAACATACTGCTCGCTAATGTACACGTTTCCTCGCAAGCCATATGTTGTTTAATTATAACGTGTTGTAGCACCCACACTGTGGAATGAACTTCCACCTCATGTCAGAGCTTCTCAATCCTTTGTCTGTGTTTAAATCACGTCTGAAAACTCACTTGTACTCCTTGGCATTTGAACATATGATTAAGAGTTGCTGCTTCCACTGCATTGTGTCCTTATGTTGCCCTGTTTATGTACTGTCGTTGTTGTTGCTTTTTTTTCTTGATATTTTAGTATTTATTTGTGTACAGCACTTTGTTTCAACCTTGTTGTATAAAAATGTGCTTTATAATTAAAGTGGATTGGATTGGATAATTATAACGTCTTGTTATAGGTGAAAGTGCAGTGTGTGTGCCCTGCACTCGTTGCCCTCAGCACTGTCACCAAACATCAGTAATTACCTGAATACATTGCAAAGATCAGAAGGCTTCTGGTGATCCTGGGTGACACCCAGCCAGCTGTTAGCAGTCAGAGTCTTCTTTGTTCTCTGCATACTCATCAGAAAACCGATGCCTGCTGAGGCTGCACTTGAGGGTTTTTTTTTTTTCGCCCTTTATTCCATAGTATTTTTATTTTTTTACCTTGTGCATTATGCAGAATATGCACGCACCTGGCTTGGACTGTGGCATTACTGGCACGGATCATTTAACACCTCATCCACATGGATAGGCCTACTTATATAAGACAAGAGTTACACACAACACTTCATCCACATGGTACTTATGTAAGACTAGAGTAGAGTTGGATCAACAATCCAGCCCTTGATGCCGAGTGCCAAGCCGCATGAAGGGAGGCATTGGGTTCCAATTTTAGAGTCTTTGGTATGAACCCAGACCTCCCAGTTTTATCCATCGTTCTATCCACTAAGGCCACTTAGCTGGTTATATAAGACTATAGAGTTATGCAATAGGTACTTAGTACTTACCTGTATACTACTTACGTAGGTTACACCAAGACTCCTGTGAAGACAGCTAGAGTGAGTGAATTACAGCCGTACAGATACTTTATTATATATGATTCATTTGTCATCATATATTACACATCATTTCAAATATAAATTGTGTTACAAAAATAAAACATACTATTATCATCATCATCATCATTTTAGATATAGTATAGTGAGCTCCTCAGAGTGATATCAAATCCCAGAAATGATGTTGACTTGTGGATAATTGCCCTTTCCACACAACAGAACATATAGTATTTGTGCATAATTTCAAAATATTAGTGTTTGTTAGCACACTATGGAATCAGATAAATTGAAATGTGAGTTAAATTGTTCAGAATGGAGGGCAATAGAGCAGATACATTGGTGCTATTATATAGCGCTCCTACGCAGTGATACTGTATCTGTTAAGACTCTAATAGTTCAGATGCCTGCATAGTGCAACATTAAAACTGACAAATATTGGATATTATGGATCACAGTTTCCACTAATAGCACTGTAGGGAAACTGTAAATGGTAAATGGTGCATTTATATAGCGCCTTTACCATCCAGCCGCCATCCAGTAATTATTTCGCCAAAATTGAGCATGAAGAGATGATATGAATGTCTCTCATATCTCCGCATTGTTTTGCATATGCCATACAGACATTAGCGGAAATGCAATTCCTTTTCCTGGGGGCTCTAGTCTTTAGCACTCTTCACTCTTGTGCATTGTTTCAGCTGTTCCAGGGAACCGCCACGGTGAGACATACTATGTCTGTGTTACTCAGATCGAAAAATGAGGATACATGTAAATTATGTTGTTTCATTTATTCATTCATCTGACCTTTAGTTTGTCACTTATCTGTAACAATGTATAGGCTACTCATCAGTTTGTCTCCACGAAGATGCTTGGCTGATTAAGAATGCTCCTATATTTCACCCCCCTCCGTATCGAAGTATTGATGATACGGATGATGTTGATATTAATTTTGTATTCATCTTTAGGGCCGCAAATCACACCTTAGAATGCACAAGTGTCTCAAACACAAAGTGTCAAAGTTGCTGCCATATTTTGATGGCAGCAACTGCCCGTCACAATTCCAGCCCCCTCCCTATCTATGAGCGGCGGTGGCTCAGGGGTAGAGTTTCCTGATGGTAACCACAAGGTCGCCAGTTCGAACCCGGGCTCCCCCAGAGTTAGTGTCGAAGTGTCCTTGAGCAAGACACCCCTAATTGCTCCTGATGTGCTGGTTGGTACCTTGCATGGTTTCCGCCGCCATCAGTGTATGAATGTGTGTGTGAATGGGTGAATGTAATGCACAATCTATGTAAAGCGCCTTGGATAAAGGCGCTATATAAATGCACCATTTACCATTTATCTATGTATTGGACAGTATTTGGATGTGTATATTCATGTTGTATTCATCTTTGAAGTGAGTGCGGTAAAGGTAGGATTTTCCTGGTTCCGAAGTAAGCAGCAACCTGCTTCCCTACAAACAAGACAAGGTGCTTTATAGCCTGTGAATGGGGGATGCAGTCTGCTTTATTCAGAAACGTGTCCTTTATTTGATGTGTTATGCAGGCCAGTCAGCCTCGCAATTATAGCAATTTCCTCCTCGCTGCAATGATGATATCATACCTTCTCAAGACTATTGAGACATTTAGAAAGTGAATTCCCTGACACCATTTTTTTCAGTGGCTGCATTCCGCCACGCGGGAGTCATCAGTTGAGTGGGACAGGTCAACATGTCCCACCTGGCCGGCTAATTTCAAAAGTGTCTGTACAACAGTGGTTAGGTTAGGTCGAAATTAAAAAAAAAAAATTTCTAAATCATGACAATTTTTGGAAAGATTTGAGGCACATTTTAACGATTTCTCAAAAATAGCAGACCTACAAGTTCAGCGTGCTATGAGCTTGTAGATCTGCTATTTTTCAATAGCTAAATTATAACATAATGTATGTAACCACCAAAAGGGGTTCCCGCTCAAAATGGGTTCAAGGATTATTTGATACTATTTGGATATCAGAGGGGTCAATGCCGGATGTGTCAGACATTATTGTGGATCGAGCAGTTTGAGCCAGCTAGAAAATCGAATGGATACGACGTCAAATACAGTACCAGTGGGAAGTCTATAAAAAGCATTTATAACATGAAAGGCATGAGACACAGCAGGGGACTGATGTGCACCGGAAGCCGGTCTTCAGCATTCAACCATAATGTTCATCATGCAGAGCCAGTTTGGAATTACGTAGTCTCTGCCGGCTGTCTCTCTTGGGTTTTCGTGGGATTGATATTTTGAGAGTGTTAAAAGTTTAACCCATTCAGGCCTGACGTCGAAATAATAAAAAAAGTTTTCTAAATCATGACAATTTTCTGAAAGATTTGAGGCACATTTTAACGATTTTTCAAAAATAGCAGACCGGCGCGCTATGAGTTTGTAGATCTGCTATTCTTCAATAGCTAAATTATAACATAATGTATGTAACACCAAAAGGGGTTCCCGCTCAAAATGGGTTAACACAAGGATCCATCAATTCACAGGAACTTTTCACATAATCAACTGTAAAAGTTGTGTACGCCTCATTGCACAAAAGAACAACTTTTATTGTAAAATGTCAGCAGCGACTAGACCTTTTCCAAAAGACTCCCCGAGGCTTCATGCATGATGCATAATCGTGCAATTTATATCCTTTAATTTGAGCAAAATGTCAGACGGAATGAAATAATTCTCCAAATTATGACAGATCAGGTCAGTTATTGTAGTGTGTGAGTGTGAGTGTGTGTGTGTGTGTGTGTGTGTGTGTGTGTGTGTGTGTGTGTGTGTGTGTGTGTGTGTGTGTGTGTGTGTGTGTGTGTGTGTGTGTGTGTGTGTGTGTGTGTGCGCGCGCGCGTCCATGCACCGTGCTTCCTCATTCAGGCTGCGGTATAATATCCCTTCTTCAAATCGACCGAGTCATGTTGCTTTGAATTAAACACCCATCTGCTTTTCGCTAATTCATCTTCCGTGAGTAAAAAACATAAATGGACCCTGGTGGTGTCACTGGGCGGGCGGGGGATGGCTCTGTCCTCAGCGCTGACATCCATAATCAAACACTGACATCTGTCATTGTTCCCTGGGGGGGGGAAGGGCTTGTCTTGTTATGTTTATATGCTTCTGATGGAGGCATAATTTGCATAATGCACACAGATGTGTCAGTGTTTTTTTTGGGGCGGGGGACTCTTAGAACTGTGTCCTGGCGTGCTCTCCTTAAGTTTGGTTCAGGGCACACTCCTGCAAACTTGAGAGAAGCCTACCAAATAATGACAAAGACATGCAAACAGGCTGTGCATAAATATCCATCCCACATGAGAGGTCTGGTTGTACAGACTTTTAATCTTTTAACTCCAAAATGACTAAAATATACATTTTTCAGGAAATAAAGAAAACCTTATATTTTGAAAACAAAGCAATACTGCGTCATACTACTTTTCGTAAAGGGTGTTCAATCGCACTGAATTATGCAAAAAATAAAAAAAAAGTTAGGTGGTTTCCTCCCGACAGCAACAATATACTATTAAATATTATCTGCTGGTTGTGTTTGTGAGCTGACCACCCAGGTTCTCCGATTTCTCCGTTTCTGTGACACCAAGATACTTTTAACTTATATCAGTTTATTATCCATTAAGGCATGAGCCATGGTTTATTCGTCAAGTACGCATGGCTGGGTTGAGCGTTGTATACTCCGTGAGAGCTGCATGTGGCCTGAGTGAAAGCTGGAAACTGAGTGAGGACAGTGGACTGAGTGACTATATAGGGTTATATAGGGACACACCTGGACTGCGATTGGCTAATGAGTTGAGTGGTGTGATGGCAAACACATGTGTCTCTTTAGGGATGCAAAGAATGGGGAATGTCCACCAGAGGCTGCCATTTGGACAGCATGGAGATAATTCACAACAATACAGTATGCTACTATATTCATCATGTGGTTTGACTTTGAATCACAGCAGTGCATCCATGTCCACCATTTTCCATGATTTGTCAATCTGATTTGGCTCTTGCTGATTTGATGCGATCAAAGTGATCAAAGAGCAGAGCATGGTTGGCTGTCGACACCGCGCTACAAAACGATGCTTTGAGCCGTTGTTATGGTGGGGAGAGAGTTAAGACCAGAGCTTCCTATACGCAATACGCTGATATTTATCAAATGCCAAGAGGCCTGTAATTTAATTTCACTCCATATCATGCCGTCGCCAAATGAGGTGTGAGAACGTGAAATGTATGCACCGTGACCAATACCGTGGCTTAATTGTGCCTTCTTGATCGTGGCAGTTGAAAAAACACTTCAGCTCTGTACACTGTGGGAGTCAATTGGTCAGATGGTTCTCAAGAAATGCGAAGGACTGACACGCACGCACACACGCACACGCGCGCACACACACACACACACACACACACAGCAAATGTATAGAAGGATATTTCATTTTGAGAATACATCTTTCATATTAAGCCACATATTATTATTATAAATAGTAAAAAATAGTACACACAAATTATTTCCATGCTACCCACAATAAGTGGACGTCATGCAGTGTGGCATTTCAATCAGCATTTCAAAGAGTTGGCCAGGTAACAAATGGCTCTAATGCGCCAGTCGCCAGCTCAGCACGTTAAATGCACAGCAGCATATCCATGCTGAGCACCGCCGGGTTTCCCTCGTCAAATATATTACCCCTGCATCCCTCCTCCTTAGCGCCACACTGCGCTACTGGCTATTTATAGTACAAACATATTGATCACTATGGCTGCACCGCCCTCTATCACTCTGTCCAGAGAGAGAGAGAGAGAGAGAGAGAGAGTCGAGAGAGAAATAGATTTTATTGTCCTATGCGTTTATTGTGTGTGCGTGCGTGTACGCGCGCGTGCGTACTGCCCTCTCATTTGCTTCCAGATGGCGTTAACTCTGATTAAACAGACTCATGGGACCATAAAAGAAAAATGTGCAAAAAGAGGCAAAGGATCTCACCAATTCCACCACATTAAGAGTGCTGGTATGGAAGTAAGTGTAAGGTTTTCTCCCGGCTCACTAAATGCGGTTTACAGGGGAAAACAATTAGCATTTAATTGCATATTAAATTGTTTAATAGCAAGGAAGGAGAGACATGTTTGTTTAGAGTTTAAGCTCTATTAAGACGTGACGAGCATGTCATGTTCCCTTCGACTCTAAAGCTGGAGGAAAAACTTTCAGTTGGGAATATTCAAGAGGGAATGGGAAAATAACTCGCATGAGAAGTATTGCATACATTACAGTAAATATAGTAACATATTATAAGTGCTAATTCATCTCTGAAAGTCAGAGGACAGGACAAGAGCCAGTTTATTAGCAGGCAATGACATCATTGCCTCTTTATCGTCACAGAAATCACAGAAAACTGCAGTTACATTCTGCATCACATGTATTTTACGTGTGTTTGTCCGCCTTCCCACAGCAAACCAGTCGTCCAATTGCCTCCTAACTTGACAGAAATATCGCTCGCCCGTCTGGCCTTTGAGCCATCTACCTTTCTCCCTTTCAATTGGCACACAAATTGTAGAGGTTTCCAGGTATAGGCGCTGCTTGGAAGTTAGGGGTATGGGGGAGTGTGGGGTTCAGGGGAATCAGGTAGGAGTTGATGAACATCGTGAATAGCAAGGAAACTGTACACTATCTTTGACAACCAGTGGTGTAATTGATCCCTTTTTTCCCCCCCAGGAACCACAGCATTTTAATGACGTCACGTCACGGCACGCGCATTCAGGTAAACAGTTAAACCTGTTGTTGTAACAACAGATTGCAACAGGTGCAAAGTTGTAGCCATTTGATTTGGGCACGGTACTTGACACGGCGCAAAAATAGGGTCCCGCGCCCACCACCAGTAAACCTAGAACACTGGGCACTATTGGTGCGTCTTGGAAAGACTCGTGACCCGAGGTTAGGTGCGTCTTCTCTTGAATCTAGGGGGACGCGTTCTAATGTGCACGAGCGTGCACCGTTCCGTTCCTGCTCGTGCACGTCGCAATTCTTTGGTACCACGGCGTGGTACTGCGTTCTACGAGCATGACCCCACTGTGGACAACCACTCGGATTCATTTGGAGATTGTCGGAAGGTTTAGTAGGAGGGAGTGATTCATGATTCATCTTTCCCAAGAAAACTACCAATAAACGTTGTGCCTCGAGGCACACGATGGTCAATAGACGTATTGCTCTGAAATAACAAAAGTTCAGCAAAGTATTGGGAACTACCGGTATCCGACATGTTTACTGTGTGTTCTCTTCTATTTCCTTTGTCCTGCAGTGACCTAACCTGACTAGAGGTGCTAGAGAGCTAGAGGCGGGATCAAGGCATACACAGTCCTGCCTTGATCCTGCCTCTAGCTGCCGCTGATTGGCCAGGCCGTTTGGTGGCCGGAGCATCGAGTCTGCCTGAGAGTTCCCAGATGGGAGCAGGAGGGGGGGGAACCCAGTGTACTCTCTGCTGCCCCATCTGGCGGAGTCAGGTTAGCAGTGACCTGCACCATGCAAACACTGTCAAGGGTAGACCTACGTAGTGTTGTATCTTGTGTCAAATATCGTTGCGTTGAATGTGATGTATTTTTACCCTGCTGTAACTACAGTACTTTTTCTTACCCGTAACTATATTTTAAGTGCACTGTGCTGCCTTTGGCAACTGCATGCCCCCCGTGGGATCAAGACAGGTCTTATCTTAGGAAGGGGCCAAAAACACCCCCAACAAACCTTTTCTCTTGCGCTATTGAGTACAGGGCAGTTTTTGGCAGCAAATTTAGATTTTAGTCTTAGTCATATATGGGCCCTATTATGCGTGTCTTAAGTACCAGGTCTTATGACTTAACTTAAGACCTGGAGGCGTGGTCAATGCTGTTTGGCCACTCAGAATAGCCAAATGGCATTGATCACGCCTCCAGGTCTTAAGTTAAGTAATAAGACCTGGTACTTAAGACATGCATAATAGGGCCCATAGTCTCTTGAATAGTTTTCATTTAGTTCTAGTCACATTTTAGTCACCTGGAATATTTTAGTGTTAGTCTAGTTTTATTGGATTAAATATCATAAGATTTTAGGCCGACTAAATCTACAGTTGATTCAATGTATTTTGGCGGGGCCTTGATGCCGTCATAAATGACGGCATTTTTACTTGCTGAAAATAGCCGATCTACAAGCTCACAACGCGTCAGGCTGCGACACGTTGTGACCTTGTAGATCGGCTATTTTCAGCATGCAACCAATTGTAAAATGACTTATACTGGATCTCTTGTCCACTAGTCCCGTCCTAACATTTTCGTCTAGTTTTTATTTGTTGACAAAATTGTCAGTATATTTAGTCTTAGTTTTAGTCATCATAGCTTAGTTTTTCTTTAGTTTCCATTTAGTTTGTCAGTGAAAAATGGCAGTCGACGATTTAACATTTAAAACTTAAAACTTAGTTTTAATCGACGGAATCAACACTGATACAGAGTCCAACTGGCAAAAACTTCTAGTGCTTTGTGTGAATGTGTGGGGAAAAAATAAACAAGTCATACAGGAATAAGTCGTCAGTGTTCTACATTTGGCCATCATTTCAAAATGCAATCAGCACACAGTATGCACTTGAAAATCAGGTATGCAGCACAATTCGTCTCCAACCCTGTAGTGCTGAACATATTCCATTGGTACTGTTTACACAATTAATGACCCATAACAAATCTGCTGTGCTCACACCATTTCGAAAACAAACAACATTTCTAAGCAGCATGTAGGAATTTTCTGTTAATGCATCAGTCATGGTTGATATTCCTTCTGATAAACAAGAGCTTTCTGTTGTTAATCCTGCATGTTATTATTTGTATTTATTGGAAAGGCCTTTCCTCTTAAATATTCATCCCACGTTTTTGCACCCCATTTTTTCACCCAGTGTCAATTATCTAATGTAATCCTGGGCGCTACACTTCCTCTGCCAACCTGGGGGGACAGCGGACCTACCTCATGCTTCCTTCTATGCATGAGGAGTCCAAGCTGCTTCTTTTCACCTGACAGGGGGGAGTTTCCCCGGCCGGACGTAGCACATGGAAGGAACATGTTATTCCGACCAGTTCCTTTCCCCTCCATCAGGCGCCCCGGCTGGCCAGGGGGAGGTAGTTTAGAGACCAGGATTACATTTTTGTGAGGGTACCTAGACTACCTACCACCTTGGACGGCCTTTCCATAATTAGTTTTTATTTCACACTGCAACTTTTGATTACTATGACAACTTAAAAACTGTCCGGGGTGTTCACAAAAGCCAGACTAGATGATGAAATGACCCAAAAATGATTTTGAAAGTGAAATATCCCGTTTAAATTATGTTGATCCAAAAATTGCAATAAGTGTTTAATCTTTCAGTCTGCTGAAAGTTTGCAACATTTTATTGCAATGTTGCAATGTTTGCAAGTCGCAGCATTAAAGGACCACTTCACCACTTTTCAACCTATCGTCATATAATTTGTCCTCACTAATGTTAATGATAAAATGACACAATTGTTTTCTACATGGTCTGTGTCTCATAGGAGGGCTGTGGGCAGTTCAGAAACCCGTCCACCAGTGACATCATCGATGGGAAATCCAAGCTAATAAAAACTGCAGGCTTTCTAATCCTGAAAAGTTGCAATGCGATAATGGAAGCCATCGTTCTCATGATAATACAAATCTAAATCTATATTTAAAAAAAAATCTGCCTAACGATGATGTCACTGGTGGATGGGTTTCTGAACTGCCCACAGGCCTCCTATGAGACACAGACTGAGTAAGACATGACTGAGTGGCATTTTATCATGAACATTAGTGAGGACCAATTATATGAGGATACGTTGAAAAGTGGTGAAGTGGTCCTTTAATAGACACACCATCTGGAATGTCTCCAAGCAGCATGTCTGTAGCAAGAAGATCGTCTGATAGTGCTAAAAGAAAATGCAAAAAAAAAAATACTAAATGCTGAGTCAGAGGATTTTGTACAAACTATGATTCAATAATAGGTCAAAACAAATCGGTATGTTATAGCAACTCTTGTAATCTACTGTTCGTTTCATATTTATTTTATTCTATTTTGAAACATAGGCCTATGCTATTTGCATGTAATGTCTGTTTTGAACTCTGTATTATTGTTGAGGAGGCTATTATGTAAAAAATTATTTCACTGGCTGCAATTATGCCTGTATTGTGTAATAAACAAACAATAAAAACCTTGAATAAATCACCACCTCAGTATTGGATTTTGATTAAAAACCAAGTGTTAAGTACGCAAATAATCCAGTGTTTAGTCATCCTACAGGAAGCTAGATAGCCATGCACAAATAACTGAGGAACAAAGTATGATAATTAACAGTGTTAAATATTGGCCTTGAAGAAAATAACGATATAATGCTTTTGGATTTTAAAGGTTGCATCAAATAGGAACCATTTGAGAACAAAGGAAACTAATTCACAAAGAGTGAAGGACAATAATGGTTCCCATTACTTTGTAGACTCAAAGTTGGACTCGCCTGTCCACGTCACAAGCTGAAATGTCATTTGATGAATGATTGAATGCACCTGCCTTAAGCTGCCCTTCTCCTGCATGTAAAATACCAAATGCCATTTACTGTGTTTCACCGCATGTTGTAGATTTTTGAGAAACGTTGTTTGGGACCAAAGTGTTGGACATGCAGAATGTGTTAAACAGGCAGAATACAACATTGCCAATTGCCATCCTCAAGAGCCCTGCTGCCAGAATCAGCATTTATCGCCGTACCGTAATATGTCAGAATCATCGCATTCACATACTAGGAATGTGCTTCGCTGAGGTAACCATTGCTCAGCAAGCAGTCATCATTAGCCACTGTAGGTTTGGAATCTGCTGAAAGATTGCCGTCTCAGGATACCACTGATGTGGTTGACTGTACGACATTTTCTTTCAGATGTTTTCCATTTTTCAAATTACTATTTTATTCTATAGTATGCGGTGTCACTGAGCAGTATGGGTGGGAGGATTGAGGGTTTTCTTTCTCTTTTTTGTCCTTGTATTTTTTCTTTCATTTTTTGTTTTCTATAAAAGAACAATGTAATTCATATCACAATGTTTTATCTACAACAATTTATAATCTGTTCTCAATAAAAAACAATTTGACAAAAAAAGATTGTCGTCTTTTGCTGATTGATTATTTTGCCTATTGAAATATTCTGGAGGTTTCCATTAAAGTGCCAGATGTCAGCAAAGATGTCATCTTTCTCTATACAACCTGTTATGTGCCATTTTAGGAACAATAGCCTTTGTTTTCAGTTTCAGAAAATATCCAATGGAATCCAGTCCACATGAACTATGCAACAGTGTTGATTTCGTCGACTAAAACTAAGACGAAAAATGTTCGTCGACTACCTATTTCACTGATGAAAACTAAATGGAAACTAAATGAAAACTAAGCTATGATGACTAAAACTATGTAAGACTAAATATACTGACAATTTCGTCAACAAATAAAAACTAGACTAAAATGTTAGGAAGGGACTAGTGGACAAGAGATCCAGTATAAGTCACTTCACACTTGGTTGCGTGCTGAAAATAGCAGATCTAAGCTCACAACGCGTCGCGCTGCGGCACTTTGTGAGCTTGTAGATTTTCAGCAAGTGTCATTACGATGGCATCAACGCCCGCCAAAATACATTTTAGTCGACTGTAGATTTAGTCGACTAAAATCTTATGATATTTAGTCGACTAAAACTAGACTAACACTAAAACATTCCAGGTGACTAAAATGTGACAAACTAAATAAAAACTATTGAAGAGACTATGACTAAAACCAAAATCCAAATGTGCTGCCAAAAACAACACTGATTCACAGATATCAGTGTGCATGTTGCTTCCCTTTTGTCCTCATTACTGTACCATAGCTGTTTCTGTGCATGCTTTTGCTTTGAAAGTTAAATATCCCTTTAAAGTCAATAATGATCTTGTGAAAGAAACTTCATGTACAGTAGAAGAATTGGATGGACAAATATGTTTATGCACTGCTAATTCCTGTTAATACCGGAATGCCCACTCACTCGCACACAGTGGTTGGTAAATGGTGCATTTATATAGTGCCTTTATCCAAGGCGCTTTACATAGATTGTGCATTACATTCACCCATTCACACACACATGGCGGCGGAAACCATGCAAGGCACCAACCAGCACATCAGGAGCAATTAGGGGTTCAGTGTCTTGCTCAAGGACACTTTAACACTAATAACTCTGGGGGAGCCCGGGTTCGAGCTGGCAACCTTGCGGTTACCATCCAGACACTCTACCCCTGAGCCACCACCACCACTCAACCTCTGGTTGGTTCCGTTCTCCCAAGAAGCCAACTATGAAGCGAGAGAGCTAAAGTACGTGACAGTGTTTAGCAAAGTCTGGCTGCTAGAGGTGGTCGTGTAATTGATCAAGGTTGGCAAAGCTCGCCGTGCAGCTAATGAATCAAGACAGTCGACCGCGTTTAATTACGTCTTCAAGAAGGAAATCATTAGAGTTCCTCGGAGGTAGATGAACTCTCCAAACGGGACCCAGCTAGGTCGTACGATAAGGACCTTTATCAATGGGGTCTAATCTCTGACCATTACTTATGCATGGAGGGGGGGGCTGAGGGCCATCCCTTTCCAGATCCCCTGGCGGCTAACAGTTCACTAACAGGCTACAGAGCATAGCAGTGGCCTGGTTTTTGGGACCCACTGAAAACTCTCCAATTCATTTTACCCATGGAGATTTACAAAAATATTTGTATCAATAAGCCATCAATAAGTTGGTGATTCATGGCCATAACACCTTTGATTCTGTAAAAAAGGGGAAAAAAAGAAAAAAGAAAATTTAATTGTATGGTGTATACTACATTTAATAAATACTCTTTGTTTAGCATTTTTCATTTTCATTTTTTTCACAGAATCAAAGGTTTTATGGTCAACTGATGACTCACCACCAGGATCCCGGATGGCTTGATTCTAGGCTTAAAATAATTGATATAAATATTTTTGTAAATCTCTATGGGACATTTTTCAGTGGGTCCAGAAAACCACGCCCTCTGCTACAGTATGCTCTATAGAGCGTCGCAGACTCGCAGTCCAGCGCCCGATGAGCAGCCTGGAAGAGAATTTCCAATTCCTTTTTCCCACAGACGTTTCAGAAAGTATTTATATAAAGACCTGTAAGCCTCGGACAAAGCCAACTCAGATGGTGACAAGTTGACAACTCATGACAATAAACATAATTTTTTGGGCCGAACAAATAATTAGAAAGAAGAACAAAATGGCAGGGTAGAACACTGTTTTTTCAAGTTCTTTTGTTTATTGACATGATTTGGCACCATCCAAGTTGGCTTTGTCCGAGGCTTACAGGTCTTTAACCATTTTGGGCGGGAACCCCAATCTGGAATTCATAATTCTATAAGTAATGTGTGCTACTGTGCTCATCTTGACTTTCATTTGGAGGTGTCTGTAGGGTGTGTGTGACTGTCTTCCACTCCAGGCTCCCACACCCGGTCCCATGTGGTGAGGGCCTGGCCATTTGCTATGTGCCTTCCTGTGGCTATTTGTATGACAAAGGAGTTTGTTGACATGAAGGAACAGATCAAAGGACTTGTCACTAAAATGTATGCTTATTTCTGTTGACACCCTACACTCATGTAAACTGCTTAAAAGGTTGACCAAGATGGGACTCTTGGTCAGTCGGGCGCGAGCCTTGTGGATGCACGTCAGGCCATCTCTGGCTGGCGTGAGCTTTAACCTGTATGCATTGCTGCGCTGTGTACTTGTGAAATAAACAACATCATCTCGGATCTGCTTCTGCTGTCTGCCGTGTGTCACAACTTTTCTCCGGGGCTCTCATGGTTCAGATACATCAGGTGTTTTAAAGCATTATGTTATACTTTAGCTATTGAAAAAAAAATAGCAGATCTACAAGCTCTCAGTGCCGCGCTATGAACTTGTAGGTCTGCTATTTTTGAAAAAACGTGCCTCAAATCTTGTATATTATTACAGAGTGAACATTTTAACTCAAATCTTTGCTTCTGGGGATGTCCCTGGAACAACATATTTTCAGATGGAGGGGGGGCGGACTCGGCGGAGGCATATTACATATAATTTGTGGGGTCCTTCACCGTCCTTGACATGAAATATTGAGCACCACTGATACAGAAACATAAGGTTTTTCAGAAAACTGTCAGGATTTTGAAGACATTTTTAAAATGTTGACAGGCCTAAATGGGTTAAATAATCTGAAACGACTAAGGGGTACCAATGTGGTCAATTTGAATGTAGTTTGCAGGTCATTTCATGTATTGGGGCCACATAAGCTAAAAGCAGACCTATCAAGTTCAGAGTTCACTTTTGGTACCTTGCATTTGGGGAAATTACTTGATCTGGTGTGGTAGGGTTCAGACTTCAGAGTAGGGCATAAGAAAAAAAATAAAACATTATTCCCCCCCCCCCCCCCACATATCATTATTTTTGCTCTATGTGTGTGCGTGTGACGTGTGTACTGTGTACAGATCGGAGTTCAGCCATTAATTCATTAATTGACAACATATGAGTGTGCCTTTGAAGTTTGTTCTCATAGCTGCGGTGTCCCACTGATTAACTGGGTGCGCTGCACTGTGCCAAAAATGAGAAAAGAAGCGCAAACTTTTTTCCCCATTCCCCAAAAAGATACCCGTCCTTTCCGGTTTAGTTTTACGCGCGGGGCGCGTCAATCTCTCATGTAAACTGTCTGGTTGTTGTTTATTTACTGGAAATAAAAAACGTCTGGGTTTCCGGGGCCATTTACTGCGTGGCTCAGAAATGATTATGAACAAGAAAGTTGCGTTGACCCAGAGCCATATGCGTTGACCATGAGGATTTTATTGAGGACTTTGTCGAGTTGTTGTCGAAGAGAAGAAGGAAAACAACATGTCCTGAACGTCCAAGGTAATAGCAATGGCTACTATTATTGTGTTCTGAATGATGAGCCTGCTGCTGTCTGTGCTAAATGTTAATATTATAGACCTACTGTCTTATAGTGTCTTCTATTGTGTTGTGACGGTCGGGCTGCTGTGCCACTGTAGCCTACTAGGCTACTACTGACTGTAGTGTTAATGTTATATTTTGTATATGGCTGGCCCGGGCCAGCGGGCCGCTGTGCTGCGCGGTGTGTGCTCCTTTCTGGTCTCTGGCTGTTATGTGCCAGTGTGCCACGTGCGTGTGTGCCTGCATGGCTGCACGTGTTTACTATTATATTTGTATGGTTTGATAATCAGCGCCTACACTGTGTGTGGGGTGCATACTTAGTTTAGACTAGTCATTTGTTAGACATGGGTTAAGGTTAGGTTTAGGTGTGCTGCCCCGTGGGAGGTTCTGTGTGTAGCCTACCTACAATATGTCTTATATATGATTCTGTGCCATATTGGAGTGGCCACCATGTTGTTTAGCGCAGTGGTTCCCAAACTTTTTCATGTCAAGAACCCCCAAATTGACACTTATTAGCCACTTATTGATGTGCAGTGCTCCGTAGGCTATTTGAGCACTTAAATGCTCCGTTTGTACTCACCCATTAAATAATTCCAAAGACGTGGAGTGAGATATTGTCCTCTACTTTCATATCCATGTGAAAGTTCTGGCACAATTTAGTCAAATATCTCCACTTTTTCATTTGCTGCACCCGGACGTCTTTCTCTCCGGGCAAAGGGGCCCGGAATGACAGCTGGACTTCATTTATCAAAACCTCCTCTGATCACCACAAACGTCATTTGGCAGGTGCATTGCCATACTAAGGTGCTGGGGAATTAATCACACCACCTGCCAATTGTGTGACCCACACTTTTGTGTTTCCCTGATGACGTTTGTGATGAGAAGATGTGCATGCATGTGCACATCTTGTTACCGGGGCGGACTGTTTTTTTTCTCCAAATCACCGAAATCACTGAATGCTCCTTTTAAAACACTTCTGGGGTAATTTTTTTTAAAAGATTATTTATTTGATAGTGTACAGTAAGCTGAAATGGTTGTGGGGCACCAAGTTAGGGCCCATGCAGTTTGCGAATGTGAGGAGGGTTGGTCACCAGAAACATTTTTTTTATCAGCCACTTGGAAATGTAGGTTCCAAAGAGATATTCCATATTCCTAATAGAGTATCTACGTAGTGGTATTAGCCAGGCTGCAGGTTTCACTTTCTGAAAACTGCATGGAATCTGGATTATGATTCATAACTACTTTTTATGTATGTGATGTATTCTTGCTTAATGTAAATCGCTCTGGATTAAGAGCGTCTGCTAAATGCCTAAATTGTAATTGTAAATTGCATGGGACTACAGTTATGCATAGAATTATGCGTAGAACTTTTAAAATTGTCTTTTGGCAATGGCATTCAAAAAAAGACATACGTAGAAATGCCCTAGATCCATTGTGTGTGTTAACTTTTAAGTTCAAGCTTCTAGCACGTCAACTGATGTCCCCTCTGGTCACCTCCTCGGAGTGTGCCTCCATTGAGTATGCATGAGGTCATCCTGCAGGGCAATTCCACTTACATCAGCCTTTACTTCTTGACTTACTATAGGAGCTGTAGTACGCTTAAATAGAGGCTGTCTGGAATTCCAAAAGTGTGTGTGTGTGTGTTAATATAAGGGGCCAACGGCCCGACCACATCGTATGGAGTATATCTTTGTCCTTTCCTCTCCAGGGACCCGAAGTACTGTGTAGTGTTGATTCCTCACCCACCCTCGGAAGCGTGTTTGCTTGTGTGTTTGTGTGCATGCCTGTCTGTACTTAGGCGACCTTGACTGCTGTATGTCTCCCACCAAATCCCTCTTCTGTCCCAGAGGTCCATCATTCCACACACGCACGCACACGCACACACGCACATGCGCACGCCGCACAGCCACACACTTTCTAAAGGTGAGCAGAAGCCCTTGAGCAGACAGCTTAATAGTGCTCCCGGCTACAGCTAATCTGTTCGTTCTTTCTTTGCCTTGTCATTCAGCCTTTCAGCCTGCTGATAGAAAAAGCTGATTTCCATTTCCCAGAGATATAATTGCCAGTTAAGCTAATATAGACTGAAATACACCTTTTGATCCAGCCCAGTTTTTATGTTTTATGGTTTATTGGCTCTGTATGAAGCTAGCCATCTATGATAATACGGTCTGTCTGTGTGTGTCTGTCTGGCGGTAATTTCTCAAACCGCTGAACCAATCATCTCCAAATGTGGTATGCACACTACCAATGGGCCACAGAAGTACCTCTACTTATTTTCACCTTTTTATTATTTTTTAATATATATATATATATTTTTTTTTAGGGGCCCTCCTACAGCTTTTGTCCCCACACGTCTCAATATTTGCCATTGACAATGAAAGGAGAAATTAGGTCATATGTGCCTCAAATATGACGTACATTTGTGGCAACACAAACATTAAATTCCATTGACAATGCTCGTCTACATCATATGTAGACGAGTAAATTGGCTAACCAATCATATAAATTCAGTTGTTCGCGAGATGATGTATGATGATGATGTATATAATCACATGGGTGTGATTTTTTGAATATTAGTCAATGGGGATGAAAATGTGAAATCTGTTCGTCCTGTATGTGGACATAATTATATGTGACCTATAGCTAAGTCCCTCCCCAAACTGCTATGGTCCAATTACAGCTAAGCATAACATGGGTTAGAGAAACCTTTCCACCAATAGTTTTCCTGTATGATAAAACATTGTTTTAAAAAGTAATGTCACATTTTCCAGCACATATGGCAGGCCAGGATTCCGAAGGTCTGGTTCCAAAAATGAACCAGTATTTAATGTGTAAAATCCATGATATTTACATTGGAATGAATGAGCCCGGCTGGAAAGTGTCCAAGTGGGAGTGTCTAAGTGGGAGAGTGCGGGGCTTAGCTAAAGGTGAATTGGTTAGATGGTTCCCGAGATACGCAAACTACAGACGGACAGCAAGACAGAGATTTCGATCTCTATCTGTCAGTTAGAAATAATAGAGACGACACCGGAATTCCCCTCCCATCCACTTGCATGGAGTTGATCACCCAGCGCATACTCCCTCTTTTCACCCTTATTCTAAATTAAATTAAATTGGTGGGCTCCGCCCATTTTGGGCCTACCTACGTCATAGAATTGCATTCATGACTTCATGCAGGGCCAAAAGCACGAACGAGCACCGCTAGTCGTTCATGTGTGCGTGAGCAATTCTATGACAGTTCGGCTCGGGCTGCATTACCTATACGATCGGCCAGCACATCCATTTGGCTTCAATGATTCCTCTCTGTGGCTGGGGCTTGCTATCTGTCAATCCTTGTCCCTTTTATGCCCATATAGGGAGATCCCTGATGTCATCAATATATGGAGCTAGCCTGGAAACCAGACAAATGTGCCATTGAATATTTTGTATTGCCCTCGGCAGATTTGGTCTGGCACCGCTCAGTTGTGATTGGATTTCACTCCCTCCGGAGTAGTGAGGGACCAATCGTGAACCATTATGTAAATACTTTCCTCCCAGCCAGTGACTCTTTCACTGCTTGTGCAGAGGGGCGTGCCGCTCTTGAAACTTTAGAAAATAAACTGTATTTGTCACATATCAAGTTTATAGGCCTAAAAGAGTGGGTTTGAAATGCAAGCTCCCAACATTTTGGTAAAAAATTTGTAAATGGTGCATTTATATAGCGCCTTTATCCAAGGCGCTTTACATAGATTGTGCATTACATTCACCCATTCACACACACATTCATACACCAATGGCGGCGGAAGCCATGCAAGGTACCAACCAGCACATCGGGAGCAATTTGGGGTTCAGTGTCTTGCCCAAGGACACTTCGACATGTAGACAGGAGGAGCCGGGATTCGAACCGCCGACCCATGGATCATTGGACGACCTGCTCTACCTCCTGACCACAGCCCCGTATTTTGCATAGAGAATGAAAGAAACAAGAGAGAGTAGTCGGAAGACAAGACGTTGGATTAAAGCTATGCCATACTGCATGTCCTTTACAGTAATTTTGTTTTTAGTTTGTCATCTGGTTAGAACAACTCGGGGTGATCCTCCATCTCTTTATTGATCCTCTTCTCCACCAGGATTGAAAGCTGTGCGTCCGTCTCCGGAATACTGTAACTCACAAACACCTGTTTCTTGGTCTTCTTGGCTAACCTCTGGGCCAGTGCATTTGCAGAAGTATCGGACGGCTCCCCCAGGAGCAACGCGGACAATGGCGTCGAGTCATATTTGCTGTTCATCGACACGGCCAAGTTGGAGAGGACCGGCCTCGAACCGACCCATAGCATGAACTGACCACTCAGTTTCATGACGTGGAAGTGTATCTCTTGTTGCAACATCGTCTCTGAGAAATTGTGCACTGTGATTGCATCAAGTGCAACGCCATTTCCTGATGCGCTCATATTTGTGTATAGGAGGATGATATTTATATCATATATATTATTATATTATGACGTTGCTATGTCAGTTCAGCGACAATAAACAGCAGATGGTTGTGGGTGAATGCACTATGGAGAGGTTTTCCCAATCCTTTTATATGACTTTGCAATGATGTAGACGTGACGTAGATATCCATTTATGGGGGAGGGAGGACATCAATACTTTGAATGTTAAAATAAGTCATTATGGGGCACACTGTACATGTGCCAACTTACCTTGTTGTTTAAACCCACAGTTTTATGTCTGTAAACATGTGATGTGACAATGTATTTTCTTTCTTTCTTTCTTTCTTTCTTTCTTTCTTTCTTTCAGGACCTAAATAAGTGTTCTAGCAGCTTGCTACCAGAGAGTACCGTCAGCACATTACGGGTTCTTTACTTTTCAGCCCTTCATGCCAAACGAATGCATTTAGTGCCTGAGAAAATCAAGTGTAAGCATACATTGATCTGTGAGCGTTAATCTGTGAACTTTGGCCTGGTTCCACATTGAATAATGTCTGAAATAGTACAACTTGTATTAACTTTATAAGGCATCGGCCCATGATTCAACACAGCCTATACCCTCCTAGCCTACTGTACAGCAGTTGTTATGAGCAGAGAGAAAGAGAGATTTTGATTTTAAAAGGTTCTTTGTTAAGCACTGCCGGGTAATGCAGACCAACTACATGCCAGTCTTAAATATATAATCACAAAAATGAAAAAAGTAATCACAGGAGCAACACCAGCCTGATCAAAAAGCGAAGAGCAGTTCATCATCGTCCCCCACTGTACACAATACTCCCCATATTGCCCATTTTACACCATCTTATAATGGGCATATTCGACTCTGAGCCGTGCCTTTGCCTTTACCAGTCCAGTCAGTATGAGCACAGGGTCCACACAACCCTCCTCCTGAGCCAGATTTCTTCGGCTTATAGCCAGAAGGCCAGCTCTGCCGTTGCTGACAAAAAGTTTACCATGTGTGTGGATATCTTTTTTTCGCCACTGAATACTTCAGAGAGAGACAGAGGCAGACTTAATAGGAACCTCCGTTGAACTCGGCCCATTTGTTAAATTCTTCTTCTGCTTTTTTTTGGATGGATGCGTTTTGGCACGTCTCAGCTGACATTCATAGTCCGACACAGCTCACAGAGAGATGACATCCACCGGGCCATAAATCACACAACAGTGGTTCACACACACCCAGCTCAGGCTCTTTGGAGAGCCGTTTAACCCAATTCGCGCCAGCATTAATTAATCTCTTGATAGCGTATTGCCAAGGTTTTATTGCGCGTAACACTTACTTTGAAGAGCCAAATATCCGTAACCGGATGTTACAATGACAAACTGCTGTGTGTGGTGGTGTCATGCCCGGATGTTGTTGTCTCGGTCGGTGTTGGAAAAACCCGACCACGAGTGTCAGCCCGCCTGCTACAGCCCTTTGAAAACCCTTGTATTCACCAGAAACGGCCCCCTCAATGTCCTTTCTGAGATACAGAGCTTTGAATACAGGGTTTATAATGGAAGTGGATGCGCGTGCATCTTCAAAATTGCCGCGGCCAGTGTCCCACTTTGTGTTGATGCGGGTAGCAACATTAGCTAGCGATACGATCGGATTAAAAGATGGATTAAAGAATACAAGCCCTCAAACACGAGAGTCTTGTGTTTGGCGGGCTAGGGTACTAATTTAAACCTTCGTGTTCCTCGTTTCTGGCGTACTCCGTGTTAAGAGTCAAGCATGCTGTGTGCGTGCGTGCGTGCGTGCGTGCGTGCGTGCGTGCGTGCGTGTGCGAGAGCACAGCACACACAGCTCTACTAAACTGACACGCCCTACAAAATACCATTTACTGCTTAGTGTCGCAGAGAAACAAAGCCTACCATTGAACATTACCATGATTTACTGGTCTATATACGATCATAGCCGGCCGCTATAGTGTGCATAAAATGTGCTTTTTGTGGGCCAAGAGACTGTTAACCTTACCACTGTGCATCGTACAGGGAACAGTTTTAAGTGGGATATGAAGCTAACCACCAGCATTGTATTGAAACTGATTGCCAAAAGCGGTGGCGCGTGGATTTTGCAGAGCAAAGGGCTTCTCTGCCCAACGCGTCACACATGAAGGGCCCACTCTCTCCATTACACCGCACTGGTCCCAACCCCCTCAACCGCACGGCCTGCGCCTGCGTCCACAATGTAATTGTGTGTTTGTGTCAGGAAATGTGTGTCTATATTATCCCTAGCATGTACATTCTCCCATATATGTACTGTAACTACAGTACAGATGTAGCAATCCCCACTGGGGCTCGCTGGATGGTACTGTAGGTTATCAGCGGGGCAAAAGGCCACCCGTGGCGCAGCGGAGCTCGACGAGAGCTGCCATGTGTCGATGTGGGAGTCACGTCTCCGCTGAATATTTTTTGCACTCTGTGTCAACTACCCCCCCTATACCCCACCCCACCCCTCTCTGTCTCTGTCTCTGTCTCTGTCTCTCTCTCTCTCTCTCTCTCTCTCTCTCTTTCTTTCTTTGTCTCCCTCCCGCGTGACACACTTTCTGTTCACGAAATGTCAGCAGTGTCTCTCTCGAGAGAGGAGATGAAGAAGAGCGAGGACCGATGAGGAGGAGACGGTGGAAGCTCTTATCCTGCTGTTTCCTCCTTGGTCTTGAAGATTATTTTTAGCCGTTCCAACTGTCAAGCTCTAATGGGACTGGGATGGACAGAGAGAGGGAGAGAGAGAGAGAGAGAGAGAGAATCTCTCATTGTGCTTGAGAGCTTCGCTAATAGCTCATTGTTCTTTGTTGCCATGATGAAGCCAGGCAGAGTTGAATAGAAGATGTCACACTGACAATGCTCTGCTTATATAGCCTGCAATGCTTGTGCGTTTGTACTTGTCCATGCTGCTATGGGCTGCTGGTGGATAGCGTTGCAAAGAGGTGCACTGTCTCACATGTCATACTCAACATTTCCACGTCATAAATGCATATATTCACAATCCAGCCTTTTCAAGCTAATGTACATATTTGGGCACATGTAGGGTGTTAATGTAAGCCGGGGTGTTCTCTTGGCTTAAACGGTGTCAGCGATGGATCCCACCATGAGACACAAATCTGGCGGTGCTCATCGTCTGTTCCCCCCATCTGCCATTGTGTGTGCGTGTGCGTGTGCGTGTGCGTGTGCGTGTGCGTGTGCGTGTGTGTGTGTGTGCGTGCGTGCGTGCAGGCGAGTGGGCGGCTGGGTATGCATGCAAAAAATTGCATGTGCACAAAACTAGAAAAAGTGCCCTTCTGGGCACAGGTCTCCACCAGGACGATAGGAGTGTGTGTGATGTTTGGTAAAATGTTTAGGAGTGATATAAACATGTTTGTTTTTTGCAACAATTTTCTTCATTTTGTTGAGGAAATGCAGAGCCAAATCACTCCTAGCATCTCTGAGGATAGAATTCTGGATGAGCAGGACATGTGCAGCATTTTGTACAAAACGGGCCACTCCTGAAGACTTTGGAAGGCAATCTTAGCCAATCAGTGTAGAATCTGAGAAATCAAACAGACTCGTCTTGATCACATGACTACAGAGATCATGTATACCGATTTGCATGAGATTTGGATGAAATCTGTGCAACTAATATAAACAATGTGTTTTGCAGAAATCGGCCTCATGGTGGCGCTATAACCGGCAGATGTGGAGGGATGCAGGGAAAATGTTTTTCCATGGCCTCTAGGGAGTGCGCATACAAAGTTGTACACAGATCGATGCAGTTATAGGTAAAAACAGGAATTTCCCTATTATAGCGCCACCATGAGGCTGGTTTGGAAAATAAATTGTGTCATGTCGTCCTCAGCCTAGTGGAAATGTGCGTGTATAATTTCACGGAAATTGCACACTGTGTTTGTGATTTGTGGCATTTTGTTCGAAACGGACCAATCATGTGAGCTTTGAAAGCGAATCTTAGCCAATCAGGAAGGAAGATGATAAATGGTGCAGATCCGTGTTGATCACATGACTATGGAGATAGTGTATACCGAATTGTGTGATGTATGGATAAAATTTGTACGAGTAATCTACAGAAATGTGTTTTGCCTAAATCGGCCTCATGGTGGCGCTATAACAGGCCGTTGAGGAATATTTGGGGCAGAGGTTCGTCGTTGGCATCCAGAGAGTGTGTGTGCAAAGTTTGGCATGGATCGGGCCAACGGTGCCGGAGATTAGCTGATCACGGAAGGAAGGAAGGAAGGACGGACGGACGGACGCACACACACACACACACACACACACACACACACACACACGGACGGAGTGCAAAACATACTCTCTCCCCATGCCTTCGGCCTGGTGGAGACAACAACAGACTAAACAACATGTACACTGTTTGTGTGTAGGAGATTGCTTGTGGTAAATGGTAAATGCACTATTTTAACCAATTAGTTGAACAAAATGACTGTAAAGGCAGTAGATTCGCTGTAATCCAAGTCTTGATATCTGACTTCCTGTGTGTGTGTGTGTGTGTGCGTGTGTGTGTGCGTGCGTGCGTGCGTGCGTGTGCGTGTATGCGTGTCCAGCTAATGTGTCGAGACGTGGAGAAGCTCATTCAAGTGAATAGCAGGTTGCACATACGCAAAGAGGACAGATATCTAAGCTATCAACATTTTGCGATGCTATACATAATTAGCTTGTAGATCTGTTCTTTTTAAGCATGCGCCATTGCGCAATGTCATATGAAATATAATACCGTATACTTACTCTTGATATCAAGTAATAATATATATTCCTTTTTTTAAGTTATTAGAAACCTATTTCCAACACTGCTCATTACATTATGCAAAAAATATATATATATATACAAATAAATAAATATCCGCCTACCTTGAAAGAGGGAGTTCCAACTCCAAGTCAATTCTTTATATAATTTATACCTGCTGGCTGTTTATTAAATCATACTTTCACAGATGGTCTATACGTGTCTGTCCCTACTGTACATACCAAAGCAGGATGCCAATATTTGCATCTATTATGAAACAGCAGCCTAAGGCCTTTGCCGGAAATAACAAAAAGTTAACTTTTCTGAGGAATAATTCACCTATAGACTTCTGCCTGGGATCAAACAAAACCTGCATGGCCTTCTTTTTGTTTTGTTTTCATAATAACATCGACTTGGCCTCTTCATGAAAATCTGGATGGTCAGGAGTTTTACATTTACTGCAAAAGTCATCTCCCTTTTGCCACTATCCCTTCAGCCAAACTGACACTCAGGCAAATCTGATATATAATTCAGTATTGTACGCAATTGCCCCAGTTTAATGAAGTATCAGCCATTACTTCTATTACACGCACGCACGCACGCACGCACACACACACACACACGGCACATTTTTCAAGTGGCCAAACTGAATTTTAAATGTGTCATATCGCTTCTCCCCTGTGGGGTGGGGAGCAACATCGACAATGTTGGCGATGCATTCAAAGAGTTACTTTAACAGTGATGGCACTCTTCTCTTGTGCCTCAAGCTCCTGCACACAATAAGGGACATTTTCAATGCATATAACACAAAATGGAGGATTGTGCACAGATGTAGTTGGTGAGAGCGTCGAAGTGAAGAAGAGACACATTGGTTGGCATGTTGGTTGCTCAGCTGATCCATCCTGTGACCTTCATCATGGGTCTTTAACAAACTGTGAGGAAGTGCATGGAGGAGCTGGCACTTATAGAACAAGAAGTTTGAATGTATAAATAACACGCACGCACACAATCACATTGTCTCTCTCTCTCTCTCTCTCTCTCTCTCTCTCTCTCTCTCTCTCTCTCTCTCTCGCACATTGATAAGCATTCCTTACACATGCATTGCACACCAGATGCAATCTAATCTACTGCAACATGTGTGCTAATGTAATTGACGTCTTACAACACCACACACGCTCTCACACACACACACACACACACACACACACACACACACACACACACACACACACACACACACACACACACACACAAACTTGGGCTATACAGTCTGGTCCAGACTCACACATCATGCAGGGCTTCTAATCTGGCCTCTCAAGGTGTTTGGCTTATCTTTAATTCAGCAGCAGGGCAACGGCTCTGCCAGCTCTCCTCCATTGCTGAAACCACATTATCACCCCACCCTGCATCCTAATGAATGTCCAAAAGGCAGAGATGCGTGCGCGCGAGTGTGTGCATGTGTGCGCTTGGATACACATCACTGCATAGCTGCAGGGCACTAAAACAATTTGTATATCTGCAAGGTGATGTAGTCACTAAATGGAGTGTTTTGCCATGGCAAACCTGTTCCGTCTACTGTGTGTATAAGGGGTTTATCATGTGGAAATGACCACAGACCCAGATCCCTGCACTGCCTCTGATAAAGCAGTGACTCTTTGTATGGTCCTTGGACCAAATACAAGCTGATTTCATTATAGCTGCATGGGCTCACGGTCATCTTGAAAGCCAGATAATGTGCAGATACATGTCTAGGCCCTACTGTATATCTTTCTTGAGCATGCCACCTTTTGTGTATTCATGTCTTGTCTTTTTATACAAATGTGTCTAACCTTGTTAAATGGCGTAATGAAACGGAAATGGTGGGCATTTTATTTCAAGTTTCAGCTTGTCTATGCTGGAAACGCTGGCTCTGAAGTTTCTGAACCAATCGGAGCGGTGCATCCCTCCAGGCTATGGGTCCTATACGTCGGTCTCATGCACAGTGGTTTGTTTACAAAGTGTATGTAAGTGGATGTCATCTTCAATTGGATTAAAAACAGAGGATTTCTGTAATCAGTAGCACCTGTGTTCTGACTGACGCGCAGATATGGGAATAAAACTGGTGAGCTTCATTTTTATTGGCTTTTATCGATGTGGGCCTCGACACGTCATCACGTTTTCGTTTTCAGGAATTAATAAAAAAAAGATTATGGATTTTTGATATAAAAACACATTAGAATTTGCCCATTTTTTTTTGGCATCCATTGTAGGTATGCCCATATGATGACCACGGATATGGTCTAAAAGTGTGAACAACGTATTTTTCATTTCACTACGCCTTTAAGGCGTAGTCTTAACTAGGGTGATGTTACTTTGGAATGCATACCTCTCATTGTTGTATCCGTATCCATCGTACCCGCTGCCAGAATACATCAGGAACTGTAGCAGAATAGAATCGAATGGAACAGAATATTGTGCAGTATCCACAAGCCAGGTCGACATCAGCATGCATGACAACATCAGGGATCTCCATACATGGGCATAAAAGACAGACAGACAGACAGATATTTAGATTTTCGTTTCTGGACAATCCAGCACGCACGCACGCACTCACGCACGCACAGTCGCACACACACGTATAGGCGCCCCATTATGCATAAGCAGCAGGTGCACCTTCATCATAATGAAATGCTACAGCAACTTTAGCAAATTGCTTTCAACCGTCTATCCGAGCAGCATTATTAACACAATGATAATGATGCCAGGAGGAAATAAAAACTCTCTGCTCACTGCCTCAGTGACACGTCACCTAGAAAGCAGATGTTAACCAAACACAATGGACGTTGTTTGTATAGCCTATAGTGTCCTCATGTATTTTTCTTTAGGGATGCCAAATTTGCACTCGAGGAACGAATATTGACACTTTGTTTGTTTTACAAAATGAAATCATTGTCAATGCTTAGCGATCACCAGCTGTACCCATATTCCAGAATGAGCGAAATGCCAATTAAATGCTCTCAAGAACGAGCTTTAATTCCCCACAAGTCCTCAACCACGGCCAACCCCCGGAGAGACGTGTACAACATTAATGCAATTATTACGCAGACATATGCTGCCGTTGTTATTTTGGCACTGCGACGTCCTGTGGGCTAATAGGCCTGTCTGTTGCCCAGATGCTCAAAGGAGATTTATCTTTTTTATTTTTTTTACAAGTGCGTGTGCGTGTGCGTGTGCGTGTGCGCGTGTGCGTGTGTGTGTGTGTGTGTGTGTGTGTGTGTGTGTGTGCGCGCGCGCAGCCGTCCCTCAAACACCTGAATGAATCCGGTTGATTGGCCATTGCGACCTCAGAGATACACAACAAGTTTGAAGTCGATGGGTCAAACAGTGTTTGAGTTATGCACGATACAGTTGCACGCACACACACACACACATACACACATACACACACATGCCTGCAGTGACAGAGATGACAGCTCAATTGTAGATGAGTCAGCCCACCGCGTCCTTGCCAAGACATTGTGTGTGTGTGTGTGTGTGTGTGTGTGTGTGTGTGTGTGTGTGTGTGTGTGTGTGTGTGTGTGTGTGTGTGTGTGTGTGTGTGTGTGTGTGTGTGTGTGTGTGTGTGTGTGTGCACGCGCGCGCAATGTTCATGTGTGGGTCGGTGTATGTGATGCGTAATACGTGCGTGTTTGAGTGCGTGTGTGTGCGTGCGATGTGCAGTATGTGTGTGAACAATTAAGTGTGATGGCTGGGTGCTGGAGGTGTCGGAGGCAAGTAGAAAGGTGAGAGAATGTAAGGGAGAGAGAGGGAGAGACAGGGAGAGACAACAGGTGACCTTGAAGCAGTCACTCACGTGTCAGTTGACTGGAGAAGTTTCCAGCAGGTGACATTGAAGAATCTCTTCAGACGGTGTGTCTGAGTGTGCATAGCCAACAGGCATACAGACATATAGGCCTATATCAGAGAGACGCTGCATATGAGATTTAGGAATAATACAAGAGTAACACCCACTGCCTTATTTATCCTATTCTGGGCGGGAACCCCTTTTGGTGTTGTAACCCTCCTGGACGGAAACCCCTTTTGGGGTTCTGTACAGTATATGTGTACAGTATTCAAAAAAAATTAAAAATGTGATGCTACTATATAAATATTTGAAGTTTTTCCAGAAAACCTGGGTCAGGATTTAGAAGGCGTTTTTACAATCGGCCTCAGTCCAACTTGGATTATTCACAAAGAAAATGAGAATTTAGCATTTTGATCAACAATTCAAGTTAAATAGATTAACATTACTGTTTAATGAATTGTACATGATGAGATGACGACAGTGTGGTGGTAGGTAGCAATATAGGCTCAGGACGTGGAGGGGATGTTGCTCTCATTCCATGCATTTGTTGATATCCCGCCATTCTCTGTGAACCACTGAAGGTGTAAATCAAGTACTAGTAGGACCCAAAAGTGAGGAAGTAAAGGTACCTGCACACAGAGCACGTTTTTCTGATTTTTTTTTTGCGCCGATTCTCCATCGGTTTTCCGAAAAACGCGTCCAGTGTGCAACCACCTTTAGAATCAAGTTTATTTTAACCCCCCACCCCTCCACCCCACAGTAGCTCTTCGCCTGCTCACATATGTCTCTTAGAAGAACACAGCCTCCCTCCCCTTCCTTCCCTCCTAGTTTTTTTTTTTTCTTCTTTTCTGTGTCAACCCTATTTTTCTTCGTTTGTTTGTTCTGTATTGTTGTTACTGGTATTGTGGGTGTTGTGTTTGTGTCTGAAAAAGAAAATCCAATAAAATACTAATCACAAAAAGAAAGTTTATTTTAACAGAAGTTTGCAGGAGAGCAACACTTGGAACTCAGGTTTACATGACAATAATCCAACAAAGAACACAACCAAACACAGGGCTTAAATAGGCACCAGATTAACAGGACACAGGTGAACTAAGATCAAATCAACCACAAACTGCATTCAAAGATGTTCCTAGAAGCTTTGTCATTGGTCGAAATGACTAACCAATCAGGAAGTAGACAGGCAAATCGACCAATGGCAAAGCTTCTAGGAAAATCTTTGAATGCCGATTGTGGCCCCTAGATGTGTCAGACTACATATGTTTTGGGAGCGTTTTACACATTGCTGGCTGTCCAAATATTTATATTAAAAAAAACCATAATATTGCTTATAGCAGCTCCAAGGTTTGTCTAAACTAATGCATTTGAATTAACCATTTAAACCCTCTATCAGTGTTGTTTTTGGCAGCAAATTTCTATTTTAGTTTTAGTCATAGTCTCTTCAGTATAGTTTTCATTTAGTTTCAGTCACATTTTAGTCACCTGGAATGTTTTAGTGTTAGTCTAGTTTTAGTCGACTAAATATCATAAGATTTTAGTCGACTAAATCTACAGTGTGTAATGGAAATATATATGGAAATCGCCTTATATGGGTCGCAATCCACACTCAGAGGTAGCAGCATGCATGGGGAATTATTCTGAACCACATGCTATTTGCTTTAAGCCTTTTCATACACAGCAAATCCAACAACGTGCTACAAATGAAAGAACAAAAACATTAAATAAAATACAGACAGAGATACATACACAAAGCAGTAATTGTGTAACTAATCAAAGGCCTGAGAAGATGTGATTTTATACCAGGTACAGTACAGAATACACATGAGACAACAGTGCCTGAGGTTCTGAGTGTCTGATTGATGCCAGCAGGTCAGAGATGTAATTAGGAGCTTAACCATGTTTGAGACTTGTAAATAATAAGACTTTTGAATTGGAGCCAATGAAGTGTATTCGAGTAATGCATTTAATGTTTGTACTGTATCCTTTGTAGTTATACAGCAAGTGTACGTAACATATCCCATTATTCTGTCTATATACTGTATATAAAATACTGGGTTAATTGTTACATAAAATTCTACTGTTTTACTATACTGTACATTTTGCAATTAAAAGCATGTCTGTCTGATCTACGGTTTCTAGTGTTGCACTGTTGACAGCTAAAATGTGGGGGTGGTTAAGGTGGTCATTGTGGGTGGAGTTAAGTACCTATTGTCCCTCCCATTGACACACCAGCTCTATAGGTGTTGAAATGTTGTGAACATTCAAAGGGGATTTTCTCAGCTTTGGGTAAAACGGCACAATCATTTTAAAATGGTCATATCTCCTTCAAATATTTGAAAGCTTACATTCTGTACTTTAATAATCTGTAAAAAACTGAAGAATTACTCTGGTCGAGATGAGGGCCTATTTGCCAGAACCGGTCACATATGTGGTTTCTGTAGACGGACTGTTGGCTCACAGACCAGTCTGTTCCCATGGCTGATCATCCTGATCATCCTCATCGTCCTGCATCCCTGCCTGTGTGTCCCTGTGTGTTTTCTTGACTCGAGGAATACACTTGGGTTATTAACTGCAGTGTGCTGCATACACCATCCTGCACTTGTGTCCTACTTACAACCCCTGGCTGACAGTATAAGGGTACAGTCACACGTGGTGCGAACGCAGGGAAGAGGCCACCTGCAAATGATGCCCATCATCAAAGACATTGTCCGTGAACGACGCGAAGGGCGGTTATAACGTCTGAATGATGCAAAAGACAAGAACAAAATTACGCCAATGTTGTGTGGGGAAAAAAATCACACCCGTGTGAAGTGAGGGGCGCTAATATATTAAAGTCTAACTCATAATGCTATGATTAGGTGATGTAATGGTGATGTAAAACAAACGCAGACAAAACAAACATTAAACTCTCTTTATTGTTAATGGCATTTAATGTTTGTGTTAGCGATTAAACAAACATTAAACTATGTCCGTTGTTAACACTCCCAACGCGGATCGCGTATCAATACGTTATCAATTAATCAAACGTCGGGTGCGGATCACGTATCAATACGTTTCAATCACTTTTTTATAGCATACTTTCATTCATCTTTTTACCCACCCGGACAATGAAGAACCATCGCCCTATCATTGCTGCTTAGTCCAGCTCACGTGATCAGAAAAAAAAACAAAAAAAAAAAAAAACCCTCCCCTCCTGAAAACAGGAGGGCGGGCCGCTTTACGTGTAGAAGCCAGTGTAATGGCTGCGCCCATGCCGATCTAGTCTGTGTTTGAAAAGAATAACATTTCACCTAACCTCGCCTCACCAGGCTTTCCACCTCGGACATTTGATTCCCCCCTCCCCTCCTGTTTCTCCAGGAGGAGGATCTTGCGAGGGGGTACATGCTCTCCTCTGTCTCTCGGGAAAAAAAATGACGAACGCTGAACGGAACGCTGCCTGAACACATATGCACCAGATCGGCATTGCAATGCAACGTCTGCAACACACATGGACAGATGCATGTTTCCTTCTTCATACTGTAGCGACCAAACGATCCCCGAGCCTACAATACTACGAACTAACCACACAGTATCGAGGGGCCGCCACGACAAGACAGTGTTCCGTTGGTGGATCACGTATCGCCATGCAGAGCCGTCATAATCGGAGATCGCTCAGACGTGTGATTGTAACGCTTTTTTATTCATTATAATTGTAGTGATAAGACCGCAATGAACGCGTCGGGGACGTAATCGACCCGGGTGTAATGTATAACGAACTTTTCCGCGACCTAAACCGTGGTGTTGTCATCTGTGGAAGTCATTTTTTCCTTCTCGTCGACATCACAGCCGGGTGACGCTTTTTTTCCCCTCCATCGCCCCCAAGCTGCATGCCCATAGCCTGGCTTGGCCAGCCTCATAGCGGGGATTCACTGAAGATTCTTCCCCGGAGGAAACATCAGTGAACCCTCGCTATGAGTCTGGCCGTGCCAGGCTAGCATGCCCAGGCATGTTCCCCTACACTAGCTTGAAAAACAAAATCAGCTGATGACAACGCGTCTCACCATTATACTATAGTTCTGAACCGAACGGTGGAATGGGACTTTTTATAGCCGTACGGATCAAGACTTTTGCTGCCCAATGTGCCCATGACCCCCCCCCCCCCCCCAATGTTACTGCGATCAAAACAATGAAAGCAGTGAGATAGATTAGGCGAGGCGGCAATCATCATCATCATCAAAAAGAAAGCATAGTTATGAAGGTTTATAGTCAGACATTGACAGGCAGATATAACAATAAACACAATAAATATGCTATACATCCTATACATCGAATGAAAGCCCTGAATGTGTACTTTTACGAGGAAAAGAGTGAACATTGATCCCATGTACAGTTTGTCATAAATTGGATACTGGGTGGATGCACATTGCGCCCACCAGATATAACTGCAGAGAAGACATGGACCCGAACTCAATATTCACAAAATAAGGCCTATAGCGACATATAAATACTATATACCGTATGAAACAGAAGACTCTCTGCTTTCATAAGGAAAAAAATTGTACTGTAATAATAAAAAAATCACACCCCTGTGAAGTGAGCAGTGCAACTCTACTTCTCTACTTATTCACTACAGCTCGCTATATACGGACTGAGACAGAAAGTCATGTAAAGCTTTTATTTACAGTTTGGTCTGTAAACTTCTACTGTAATAATAAAAATCACACCCCTGTGAAGTGAGCGGTCAAACTCTGTTCTCTACAGCTCGCTATATACGGACTGAGACAGAAAGTCATGTAAACCTTTTATTTACAGTTTGGTCTGTAAACTTCTACTGTAATAATAAAAATCACACCCCTGTGAAGTGAGCGGTGCAACTGTTCTCTACAGTTGCGCGGTGCAATGGTAGAGAACAGTTGCACCGCTCACTTCACAGGGGTGTGATTTTTATTATTACAGTAGAAGTTTACAGACCAAACTGTAAATAAAAGGTTTACATGACTTTCTGCCTCAGTCCGTATATAGCGAGCTGTAGAGAACAGAGTTTGACCGCTCACTTCACAGGGGTGTGATTTTTATTATTACAGTAGAAGTTTACAGACCAAACTGTAAATAAAAGCTTTACATGACTTTCTGTCTCAGTCCGTATATAGCGAGCTGTAGTGAATAAGTAGAGAAGTAGAGTTGCACTGCTCACTTCACAGGGGTGTGATTTTTTGAGTGGTGTAAACCACTCCTACAACTGGCTTTTGTGTGCAGAAAAAAATGAGCATGGTTGCTATGTTCAAAATAATTTCTGACGTAATTAAATCACACCCGGGTGAACTGGATGACCGTAGCAACCGTGGTCATTTTCTCTGCGCAAAAAGAGCCAGTTGTGAAATCACATCCGGGTGTGATACATACATTTATCAAAAATGATAGCTTTTTTTACTTAACATATTTTGTGTGATTTCATTACGTCAGACATTACGTCAGACCACAGCTGATCATGCTATATAAAACCTTACACCACTCAGTTCACACGGGTGTGATTTTTTATTATTACAGTACAATTTTTTTCCTTATGAAAGCAGAGAGTCTTCTGTTTCATACGGTATATAGTATTTATATGTCGCTATAGGCCTTATTTTGTGAATATTGAGGAGTTCACGTCCATGTCTTCTCTGAAGTTATCTGGTGGGCACAAGCTGCATTCAATAACCAATTACTGTCTAACTGTAGATGGGATCAATGTTTACTGTTTTCCTCGTAAAAGTACACATTCAGGGCTTTCATTCGGTGTATAGGATGTATAGGATATTTATTGGGTTCAATTTTATATCTGCCTGTCAATGTCTCTGACTTTAAACCATCCATAACTCTGCTCGCTGTTCAAGATAACCACTTCCAGGCAAATGCAGGTGTTGCAAAAAGGTCAATATCTCCAGAATGGAACATGGTAAAATCAAAATGTATTTTTTTAATTGAAGTGGACAAGTTCAGCTTTCTTTTGATGTAGGCGTGTGATTCTCGCTATAAGAGAACATTTTACTGTGGGCCCCCGAACAAGGCCTTTGTGCAATGTTAAATGGCAGCAACATCCAAATAGGCCTGTTGAGATCTTCCAGCAATCAAAGTGTTAATGGTGTTTTTATTGTTTGTTTAACTAAAAATCACACCCGTGTGAACTGAGTGGTGCAACTACAAATTTATTGTTATAGTTACTGATGTCAGTGACAGTCACATACTAACCATAGCAACCATGCTCGTTTTTTTGGTTGCTAACCATAGCAACCATGCTCCTTTTTCTGGTACGAACAAACACGGGTACATGGGTACAAAGCCAGTTGTTGGAGTGGTTTGCACCACTCAAAAACAAACATTAAACCTGTATATAAGAGGGTCATTGGAATCCCTCGGACGAGCGGTCCTCCAGAACAGCCCCGGCACACAACTTGGGGTAGCGGTAATAATTCTTGCCATAATTATTAGGACGATCACCAGGCACCCACCGGCTTCCCTGACTGACCAACCCAACAAATCAGCTTTGTGGATTGGCCAAGCATTGTGAGACATCTGTGCCCCCCCCCCATATGTACCAATATAAGTGGTTGTGTCATTTTTTTCTCCAGTTTGGTTTTGTTCTTTGAAATGTCCACACGTCCAATGTCCACATTGATGCTGCTTCAGAGAGAAGCACCATCAGAGATGTACCATCCTTATATAACGTGGGTCAGTCTAGTAAATGCTTTAAGGCATTTAACAAAGTTAATTGGCTGTTTAATTAGCAGTTATTCGGGTAACTGGCTTAAATCCCCCAACACAGTGACTATTTTAAAAGATGTCAACAGAAAACAATTATTCTATTATACTATACTATAGTGGGACAGTAATTGGTTTCCCTCTTTCACAATGAGCTACTATGATATTCAGAAACCGAACCTGAGATCAGAAACTACCCATGCACGGAGCTACCGAGTAGGGGTTATAGTAGCCTGGAACTCACCTATGCTTTCGATGACATAGGCAGCTCCCGGCAGGATCCGCCGGGAGAAACTGCGCAGCTGCTGGACATGAGACTAATTAATTAGAGCGAGAGAGAGAGGAGTGTGTGTGTACGTGTGTGCGTCAATTTAACAAAGGTGCAGACGATCAGAAATCAGCAGAGACTAGAGAGTGATCAACGTTTGCGCTACTCTATGCCAAATTGAAGTGGACTCGGACCCAGACTTTTTTCCCCTCCCTGGAAATAAAAACGTCTGGGTTTCCGAGGCTAGGGTTATAGTAACTCAAGTGTTGAAGCTCAATTACATTTATTTACACAAAATACATTTGTCTCAAAAAAATAATTCCAAATTGATTCCAATCCCAAAAGTAGAATCCAAGCAAAAGAAAAACACATGACATGCAACCGAGTAACCCAGAGGGAATGTTTTGGTTCCGCTCCCATGCATGCTCTCCCGCTGTATTTCGGATTAGTCCCGCCCGACCCTGCAATGGTTTCCTACCACCACTCCCGTCTGCCGCGAAGTTCCATTTAGTCCAGCATAGTCCCACACATGCTTCCGGTGAGCTGCATCTGGTTTATTGCTGGGTGGTGTGTGTTTTGAATTTTAAATCCACTCGCTCTTGCACAATCTTCACTGGATCCTGTTCCCTTTCCAAGTTTCAAGGTTGCGGTTTCTGCTACAAAGGCTTACATTGTGGCTCGAGTCAAACACACATGGGACCTCAAACGCTATGCTGAGAACGGAAGACATCTATCTATAAATGCACCACGTCTCCATGTCTGTCTGTACATGTGTATGGCTGTAATGCACGCAACTCGAGAACCGTTCCCCCCACCGACCCACGATTGTCCAGAAGCACCACAAAAGGCCTCTGCCCGGGGTCTGGACAGGGCAGGTCCATATATGGAGCTAGCCTGTTCTGACGTCACAACACTCCATATTTGGGCATTGCCCAGAACTCCATATATAGGAATAAAGGGACACAGAGAGACGGATACAGAAATCTCCATGTATGGGCATAAAAGGGACACAGGCGGGTGAGAGGAACAGGTACTCTGACACGGGTACAACGGGTATTGCATAGCCGGGTGGGGCATGGACCTCCAACTTCCATCGTTACCGACTCGGCGCTCTACAGCCAGGCCTCGGTCTAAGTCAAAGTCAAAGTTGTACGATTTGTCACACACGTTACCGCAGTGAAATTTGTTCTCCGCATTTGACCCATCTCTTGGAGCGGTGAGCCGCAGCCAAGGAGCGGTGAGCTGCAGCCGTGCCGCGCTTGGGAATCATTTGATTAGTAGATTTGACCCCCAATCCAACCCTTTGATCCTGAGTGTCAAGCAAGGAGGCATTGGGTCCCATTTTTACAGTCTTTGGTATATCCCGGCCGGGGATCAAACCCCGAAATCCCAGTTTCAGGGTGGACACTCTAACCACAAGGCCACTGAGCTGGTGTCTAGTAAATCTAATTTTAAATACACACAGATTCAAGGCAATAGAGACCAACCGTGCAGAGTGGATCGGTGGAAGCGTTGCGAATGACATTTGGCAATTTTGAGTGGTCAAACAGCATTGGTCACACCTCCAGATTTGAAGTTAATTAAGTCACAAGAAGGTGTGCATAGGGGGGATAGCACCGCTCAAAAAAAAACCTAATAAAGAACTTACATTTGGGGAACGCGAAAAGCGAGCTTCATCACTCTCTTCATATGCCAATGACCAATGCCTGTGTGCAAGTTCAGTTCAATATTTGCTCAACCCCGCTGAGGAGAATATACGATACCAGACAGTCAGAGGTTCCTTCCATTTATTAGTAGGATTATAATAATGAAAAGACAATCGGGGAAATCGGCTCATTTTTATGGCAGAAATTGGAATGCAATTTCTGGGCTCAGTTGACAGCCCAAATGCCAGTGCTGATGCTATGTTATGAATATTTGATTATGTTGAAGCTAAAAGTGCTGGAGTGCAATGTATACCTCCAGAGTCACAGCTATAAACCTTTGTGCGGTGGCCTACTGTAGCTTCCCCGTGTAACTTATACCACTGGCGTATGTGTTGCGCTTGTCAGCATTACTGCCACAATTTATTTGCCTTTTTAAATCCCTCTGCTCATAGACATCACTTCTCTTAGAGAAGATTACTTCTCCTATCTTGCTCCGAGATATTCTATCTCGGAGATAGAATATCTTGCTCCAAGCAGTACATTGAGATGTTAAAAGGAAAGATTGTAATGTGTCAGTTGTCCTGCTCAGTAGCGTTTAGTTACTTCACTAAATGTAGTAAAGTCTGCTCATCCCATTGTTTATTTCATTTACTGTAACATAAATGGATTTCGTAAGTCAGCTTATACCGTCTGCAGCCCAGCTCAACATTTGCTAGACTGTTGATGCTGAGAATGTTATCATGTTCTTTAGACAACGTTTATAATACCGGCTCTAACCTGAAATGCATGTGAAAACTTTGGAATAAAAGTCTCAACAACCAATTGGGACCTAATAGTACAGGAAATCTATGGAAAATACAGGATCAACCTCTAACTAATTGCAAAAAAAACGGGCAACTTGCCCAAATGTGCTGACCTCATTACATTTTGGCAAGTTGCTATGGCCAAATTTAGCCCAATGAGTGTTTTTATGCAAAACTAATGCTTGGAATGGCTTCAGCATCATGACAACAACCTAGTTTGATATGTCACATGCTACTTAAAGCATAAGGAAATTTAAAAAATATTGCCTTATAATAGGATGTCAATGGTGGCCATACTGTACAGGCCATTTTCAACACTTTCCCCTCAGACAATTCCAGGCAACTTTCTTTCTGTTATTCAGGATATATTGAAGATGCAAAATCAGTTGAGTTTGGTTTTTTTGCAATTAGTTAGAGGTCAAATTACATTATTACTGGACTATAACCCAGTGTTCGTGTTATGCTTGGCTCTGAAAGGCAGACTTGAGTAGCTCATAAGCATGTGTTTTCAGTTTGGTGTCTGGGGAGGCCGGCCGTCAGATGCCAAATGAAAACACATTCCACTTTTACATGCCGTCTCATGGTTCGGAACGACTAGTCGGAGTCTGTATGTGAATATGTGTTTTAAAATGTATGAGGAGACTGCAGAGGAGGAGACCTGAGGGCTGAGATCTCAAATTTCAGAAACAAACTAGAATGGCTCATCATTTGCTTGGCATACAAATTAGGCGAGAGCCTATACCAACTCGGTATCCAAACGTTTGGGGAATTAATCATGCATATCCGTGTTGATGATAACGCCACAATCAGTAATTGGAAAAAGGGATAAACAACTGCTCAGCCAGTATGAATAAAGGCTCTTCATCAACATTTCACCCAAATATTCACATTATCAAACCAAAAAGTGGCTTTGTTATCCTGCCTTGTTGAAGTAGAGGGAATTGATTTCAGGAGGAAAGTTGGTTGACTCATCAAAATAGAACCAAAGATTCGAGAAAGTAGTGGCTGTGTTTCATTGTATCTAACATTGGGGAACGTCATTCCGACGCCGTGACTGGCATGCCTCGTACGGTTAGGGTTAGGGACAGGGTTAGTAATGAGCGCGCCACTGTCACACACACACACACACACACACACACACACACACACACACACACACACACACACACACACACACACACACACATAGCCGGGTGGTGCATGGATCTCCAACTTCCATCGTTACCGACTCGGTGCTCTATAGCAGGGGTTCTCAACCCGTGGGTCGCGACCCCTCGGGGGGTCGCCAAATTAGTTCGTTTAGTTAGTTTTTTTTTTGTTTTTTCACGATTTAAAAAAAATAGCAGACCTACAAGCTCGTAGCGCGCCACTCGGTGGCGCGCTATGAGCTTGTAGATCAAGCAGTCAATTTATATTGGGGGTCGGGAGGGGGCGGGGCGGGGGTCCCGAGACATTGCCAAAGCATTTCCGGGGGTCCCCGGCCAAAAACGTTGAGAACCCCTGCTCTATAGCCGGGCACCAATACACACAGATGCTGATCCAGTCAAGGCAATAGAGACCAGTTTTAATACATATAATAACTAGAATAAAAGCTTGCTTCGGGGGTTTGGCCCCTTCCTATTATGTGAAAGCCCCCTGTACCCCAGAGGAATACTGGTTAATACGTTAAATGCTGGGCAGTTTTATATTTATTTATGTGAAGTAAGCGTAAATGTATGCTCTGGAAAATGTGTGAAATAATGTAAGGTATACACGATTTCATGCACGCTACTTCATTATCATACCTAAAATGACCGTCCCACTGTAGCCCCAAAATGAGTAGATATACAGACCAGTGTTGTTTTCGTCGACTAAAACTCAAACGAAAAATGTTCATCGACTACCTTTTTTCACTGACGAAAACTAAATGGAGGTTATGGTGACTAAAACTATAAGACTAAATATACTGTCGATTTCGTCAACAAATAAAAATTAGACTAAAATGTTAGGAAGGGACTAGTGGACAAGAGATCTAGTATAAGCCATTTTACACTTGGTTGCATGCTGAAAATAGCAGATCTTTATCATCTACAAGCTCACAATGCGACGCATTGTGAGCTTGTAGATCTGCTATTTTCAGCAAGTGTAAAATCAGCCATTACGACGCCATCAAGGCCCGCCAAAATACATTTTAGTCGACTAAATCGACTGTAGATTTAGTCGACAAAAACTAGACTAAACACTAAAACATTCCGGGTGACTGAAATGTGACTAAAACTAAATGAAAACGTTTCAAGAGACTATGGCCCTCATTTATCAATCGAGTGTAAAATCTGCCCCAAATTCGAGTGTAGGATTCGTAGTACACCCACGTCGGGTCGGCATTTACAAAGTGATCGCAGACAGCTGTTTCTTCCTTAATTTCGTTCGGACGTTTATAAATGTGACGGCTGAAATCTATCTGGCACGCCCTATGAAATCAAGCCTCGCCCTCGTTTTTGCGACATGAACAACTGCAATACGACCTGAAAACCATGGATACAGGAAAAACGTACTGCCCGCCTCACCCCCTCTCTCATACACACACACACACACACACACACACACACACACACACACACACACACACACACACACAACTTGCAAGCCCAACTAACTGGTGTGTTGTATCTTAAATAAATAAAGAACGAACACCTGCATGAATTAAATAATTCCCTCTCACCTGTTTCCCTCTCACCTCGCTTGCCTTTCTGTCATGTCCACGCACGCACGCACGCACCTCAAGGCTACATGACACATCGCATCGCCATGAATGGAATACGTTTGTAGGCCTATAATAATTTTACCCATTCGTGCGCAGTGCACGGCGAAGGCGATCAGTGAGACTGCGCACTGCTGTGATAAGTCCTGTGGGTGAGTCAGTGATGCCTGCATGAGAGATAGGCTACCATGTCGTCAAGGCAGTCATAATCAACGTTTATGGAGTGATTTGATCATTGATGAACGAATCATAAACATATGGATGAAGGTTTGCATGTGTGCCGGTATGTGCTGGCCTGGGCTGGCGACGCACGCCTCCCGACCCCCGAAAATGATCTCGCTTTTATCTGAACTGTCAAAGCGCTTATTTAAATGGTGAATGATTAAGCCCCTTACGCCTATAGCCTGCTACAATTGCAAATAGGCAAGCTGTATGATTGTCATTGTCACTTGGAAATAAAGGCGTGCAGTCCATGTGCCTTTTTTTTAAAATAATATCACAGTGATTCTATAGGCATCTGATGTCACGCTCATGCCGCATGCGATGCGCTCCCAAATCATCTCACAAGTGCGCTCGCATAACAAGGCCAGTAAAGCACTGTTTGATTAAGCACAAACTAATACATTGTAAACATGTTATATTGTTTTTAATTGCGCGATTTTAATTACTTGTAAAGTTGGAAATCTCTCTTTTTCTTTTTCTTTTTACATGTATATACATACAGTTTTATATTAACATTTTAGGAGTGAAAACATATGTTTAGATGCCTGTGACAGCGTGTCAGCAGTTCAGACAATGCTGCTCCGCTGTTCTACGACAGAAAAACAGGTGAGGACAAAGCGTACGACAGCTCCCGACCAGACGTGAGTTTTGTCCTGGCTCAAGTTCAAAATCAAACGTTGGCGCAAATGGTAAATGCCGAAAATTGCGGTAATTTCGGCGTACACCCATATTTTGGCGTACGCACGGTTGATAAATGAGGGCCATGACTAAAACTAAAATAGAAATGTGCTGCCAAAAACAACACCGATACAGACAGGTTGTATGTGTAGCAACATCACACATCACTGCAGTCACAGTGAGAAAGAGAGGTAAGAGGAGAGAGTGTGATATAACCGGACATCCGTGACTAATGTGCTAAATGTGGGGTGAAAATACTCTTATACCTCCTAATAGTAGAGGACCTGGCTACGTTTTGTATGCACTTCCTTCAGGAGAGAATATCTCAACTGTTCTTGGCTAATAAGACCCCCGCGAACAACTTAGGAACTGTGAGAAATTCTCTATCCGGGACGAAATACCCCAAAATGACTACGCCCTTTTTACTTAAAATTTTTATCCCACGATTTTGCAAACCATTTTTTCACCCAGTGTCAATTATCTAATGTAATCCTGGGCGCTACACTTCCTCTGCCAACCTGGGGGGGGCAGCGGACTCGCCTCATGCTTCCTTCTATGTATGAGGAGTCCAAGCTGCTGACAGGGGGGAGTTTCCCCGGCCGGACGTAGCGCGTGGAAGGAACACGTTATTCCGACCAGTTCCTTTCCCCTCCATCAGGCGCCCCGGCTGGCCAGGGGGAGGTAGTTTAGAAACCAGGATTATTGCATGTTTTTTGTGAGGGTACCGGCTAGGGGACACGGGGAGAACATGCAAACTCCACACAAAAAGGACCTTTCGCCAACCCCGCCTCGGGTATGGGCACTAATGACCCGGAGGGCCACTCCCACATTCCATTCCATCTCTCAGGCCTTGCCACACACCTGCTCACACTCCCTCATTAGCCCAACAGTGCCATGCCCCTTTCACACCTGAGGACACTTCTGCAATCAACCCACCACCTATAAAAATGGACTCATATATTGTCGGGTTATACTTTGTCGCTTTTGCTCTTGGACTTGTCAGTGCTTTGTTTGTTGTCTTTGCGTTTTTTGGACCCTTTGATCTAAGGCCTTCATTCCTAATTGTAAGCTTTCCATTTTTGAGCGCTGTTCTTCTGCCTGCATATATATATATTATTGTTTGGAAAAGTGCTATATAAATAAAATTCATTCATATCTTCCCTGTAAGTGTTGCATTTTGGACTGCTGTTCTCCTGCCTGGAACTTGCTGTAAGAATTGCCTTTTTGTGTTATTAAATTCTGAAATCTACTTTGTCTACTGTGGCTTTGCATGCATCTAAACCTCACTCATGACAGATAGTGACAGTCAAGCTTTATCTTTTGAGAAGATCAGTACATACAGTTTGGGTGATGACAGTAAAGAGAACATGACAGCAACAATGAATAATATATGAATGTGCGTGCGTGCGTGCGTGTGTGCGTACGCATATTCAACCAATGTCATATTTGTATTGGTTGGTACATGACATCTCATTTACTACCCAAACCTCATCACACAGATGTAGGTGTTAACGACAAAACTCAGACTGTACTGTTTTACATTAATTGATAATTGATACGTTTTGATAACCTTTTAGCGATCAATTAACCGGTTAGTTGATAAGCAGCGTTTTTGTAAAAATCTGAGAATCTTAATTTCCCTCAATGAATCTACATTTTGCTGATACAGAAATAATACAAAAGGCATATTATATTCCTTAATCAAATATTTATTTGACGATACAGGGCCAGGCAATGGCAGTATGTGCGTTCCTCAGCCACGCACGCTCAGACAGCATTACATTAACAGAAAACCACCCAATGATAGAACCGCAGACTTTTCCATTAATTACGATAACTGTTGCGTTTAATTGACTAATTTCTTAATGGCGATTAATCAATTAACAATGAACTATTAACATCCTTAATGGTCAGCTTTTGATGGGGGGGGGGGGGCGGGGCACAAGCTGAGGTGGTGAGGATTACTTATCATCTCCTAAGTACAACACATTTTTTACACATACATTCTGAAGTTTATTATAGACGCGGAGAAATAATTATATACAGTAAGAACAGTGGATCTATGACGTACCTAGAATCAGAATCGGAAGCCTTTATTGCCATGACATGTAAACATGTTAGGGATTTGGTTTGGTGGACAGCAGAGTGCAAGCAGTTACAACATTAGGACAAGTGCAAAACAGGACAAGACAAAAACAACAATAGTGAATTAAGCAATATTACACGAGAGGGTGTGGGTTAACGTGATTATTGCCACGACAGTGATGCGGTAAGGAACGAGACGAAGTCGAGTTCCGCAAGCATCACTGAAGTGGCAATAATCACGTTAAACCACACTCTCGAGTGTAATATTGCAATTATACAACAGTTACCCTTAAAACTAAGAAAATCGCTGAAAAAAATTTTAATGACAGATTTAGTCACTACGACCACAAATGTCCCAAGAAACTAGCTACCCTAGCCACCGAGTTTGCTAGCGCTCTGGGAAAACAGAGCAGCTGAATTCTTTGTTTTGATTAGGTGGTGAATGGTGCTGGTTTGATCCACGGCTAGAGGCCGTTTCAACCAATCAGATTGCTTCCTCGAAACGACCTGTTGTATAATAATAAATATAAAGTGCAGAGAGTTGAAGTGTTAAGGTCAATCACTTCATTTCACTCTGAGTGGGGATGGAGGGAGGATGTACTGTAGAAGGGGGTCAGCAGCACAATTATGTGTTTCTAATCTTTCCCATCTTGAACGTTCCACATTTGAATTTCATGCTACATGTGCTTTATCGTTCCCTCCAGGTCCACTTGGGGATTTCCTTGAAGAGCTGAATGCTCTTATCAGGCTATAGCTCCCTCCCGGAAGATGGCAGTTGGCACCGCCTCTCATTCAACCTGTCCGTAAGAGGTATCCTTATGTTACTATACTATTATGTCTTTGTTTGACTTTCTCCTTATCTCCTTCTACTCGGAGTGCTGGTAATAATGTGTTGGACATAGTGTTCTCTATCCTAGCAGCAGCTCTCCCTGACCTCTCTCCGCTACTCCTCTTCATGTCTCTGACCACCACTTTGTAGCCTCTCTCTCCCCCCTCAACCCCTTCAAACTGTCACCACTTGACAGAACCTGCAGGTGTGTAAAGCAACTAAGTACATTTACTTAAGTACTGTACGTACCGAAGGACAATTGTGAGGTACTTGTCATGGCCGCGGGAAGATATTTACAGTAGGAGGTGCTGATCGTTCAGTAGGGGGGTCAAAATGCTTGTGCACACACCTCGTGCAGAAAAGTTGCTTTTACTTTCCCTCTCCACACGCATGAGCAAACTGACACATGCAGGCAATTAACCAGGATAAGGCACCAATACTGTGATACAGCATATTTATTAAGCCTAGTAACAGAAATCTGTTTTTTTGTTTTGTTTTTTATGGGGTTTTTTTTGTGGCTTTCGCCTTTTTTATTTTATATTTTTTATGGAGGGACAGACAGTAGGCTGACAGGAAATGGGGAGAGAGATGGGGGGGGAAGACATGCAGTAAGGGCCGTCGGGATTGGGAGTCGAACCCGCGGCACACTGCCAGACTGGATTACCAGCCAAGGTGCCTGGACCACTGAGCCATGGCCCAGGCCCAGAAATCTGTTTTGATTAAAATTATTATTATTTCTCCCCTCCTGTCCAAGGGGGGGCTGTGCCTGGGGGGAGGGGGTGCTCCAGCATTAAAGGACCACTTCACCACTTTTCAACTTCTCTTCCTATAATTGGTCCTAACTAATGTTCATGATAAAATACCACAATTTTTTCCTACTCAGTCTGTGTCTCATAGGAAGGCTGTGGGCAGTTCAGAAACCCGTCCACCAGTGACATCATCGATGGTTAATCCAAGCTAATAGAAATAATAATAATAATAATAAACTTTATTTGTATAGCACCTTTCATACATAAATGCAACTCAAAGTGCTTCACAGGGCAGTACATAAAAATAGCAATAAAACACAGGCAAGCAGTTAGACGGATAAAACAATGGTAAAGAGCAAACAACAAAAAAAGCATAAAAACATAGATGGACGAGAAACAAAGCACACCGCAAAAGGCAAAAAATGGCATTAAAAAATAATCTGCCTAATGATGGTGGACGGGTGTCCGAACTTCCCAAAGCCCTCCTATGAGACACAGACTGAGTAGGAAAAAAATGGTGGTGTTTTATCATGAACATTAGTGAGGACCAATTATATGAAGAGATGTTGAAAAGTGGTGAAGTGGTCCTTTAACAGAAAACCACTTTCTGCTGGTAATAATGCTGGTAATACTTTCTACTATTGGTACTTTAAGTACATTTTGACACCAATACCCTTTGTAGTTTTACTCAAGTAAATGTTGTATTCCGGACTTTTACTTGTAACGGAGTATGGGTTCAAATAGCCAATCTACAAGCTAACAATGTGTCGATGTAGATCGGCTAGTTGAACTATTTTAAAATGTTTTTCAAAATAGTAAAAAAATAAGTTTGGGGGGTATAAGGGTGGCACAAGATGTCTACATTGCAGTATTGATACTTTTACTTTTTTAGTAAACATGTAAGTACTTTTTCCACCATGCCTGCATGCAGCTTTCTAAACGTCTCCTCTCTCTTGTCTTCCCTCTTCTATTTCCACCCCTGATAGCTTCCCCCTTCTCCCTCTCAACTGACTCTGCAACTATAGCTTTTAAAAGTTTCTAAACAGTGTTTCTTATTAAAAAGGGGTAAACAAACTACCTATTCTGTAGGTCTGTAGGTAACATTGTCTGGAGAAGGAATCAGATGCAGTCTCTGATAGTCATTTAGGCTGCCACGGATACCCAGAAACAGCTGGGTTCTAGCATTAGAAACCTAATAGCCAGTTATAATGACAGAAAACAGAAGGCTATGGTATTGAGTTGGACACCTATACGGGGGCACCTCTGACATCTCCCTAATTGTAAATGGGGGGGGGGGGGGAACGCCGCCAACCGTGTGCAGCTCCTCTCACCTGGCACGTCGCAATGGAAACGAGGAACAATAAGGCCTGATTGGCTCTCCGGCTGTTTTCAGGCTCTGGTGGTGGCAATGTCGGTCTGTCTGTGAAACACTTTGATTCCCAAACTAAATATTTCAAAAACTAAACCGGCAGGATCACCATGGAATTTGTTGTGTACCTTCAGTCCTGCAGAATAAGAGTTGGTCATTTCGGCGGGCCTTGATGCCGTCGTAATGGCTGATTTTACACTTGCTGAAGTGAAAATAGCCGATCTACAAGCTCACAACGTGTCGCAGCGCGACGCGTTGTGAGCTTGTAGATCCGCTGTTTTTAGCATGCAACCAAGTGTAAAATGACTGGATCTCTTGTCCACTAGTCCCTTCCTAACATTTTAGTCTAGTTTTTATTTGTTGACGAAATTGTCAATATATTTAGTCTTAGTTTTAGTCATCATAGCTTAGTTTTCATTTAGTTTCCATTTAGTTTTCGTCAGTGTAAAAAGGTAGTCGACGAACATTTTTCGCCGATAGTGTTAGTCGACGAAATCAACAGTGATGGATAATAATTTCCCAGGGCTTCTTTACACCAGGTCTTTCACTTGACTGCCACTTTACGTCTCACTTCTCCATGTGTTTCTCCTTCAGTGTTTTCTCCCTGCCAGAATGCAGTGATGCACATTACCAAGCCACAGATTGCATTGATTGCCGGGACAAATTGAAAGGAAAGCATCCCTGATGTGGAAGTGCATCTGCTTGCTTTAATCCATTCTGGGCGGGAACCCCTTCTGGTGTTTTTTAGCATTATGTTATGCTTTAGCTATTGAAAAATAGCAGATCTACAAGCTCGTAGCGCGGCACCGAGTGCCGCGCTACGAGCTTGTAGGTCTGCTATTTTTTTTAAATTGTGAAAATGTGGTGCAAATCTTTGAATATATATTTCAGAGCGAACATTTTTAACTAAAATATTGGCTTCTGGGGGGTCCCTGGAACTACATATTTTGAGATGGGGGTCCGTGGCCCAATAGGGATAATTCTGGGGGTCCTTGACATGAAAAAGGTTGAGCACCTCTGACATAGAAACATGGGGTTTTCAGAAACATTTTAGGATTTAGAAGCCTTTTTTTTTATCGACCAAAACGGGTTAACAGAAATTGCCGCCTGTGCTCTATATACCCTCACCTCATTAGGTGAAAGAGCCAAGAATCTCCTCTCCTGTTGTTGATGAGTACCTCAGTGCTCAATCACACTTTGAGAAGATTCCTTTCAGGCGAAGCAACAGAGCAGCCGGGTCACATCAGAGAGAGAGAGAGAGGGAGGGAGAGAGTGCAAGAACAGGGGAAATCATCTCGGGAGAGATGGAGATTCAGCAGAGCAATTGATGCACTCCTCCGTTTTTTAGATGAGACAAGATCTGAGGAACAGTGAAACACTTGTGGAACAGGAACTGAACTGAACTGCAGACGCTTCCTCTGACTCTTTGCACGATTGCTCACTGCAGCGAGGCCTGTGCCCTGGCACTGGTTCGAGGAGCTGCATTTAGCATATTTAACGCTGGCGTTTTGCAGACTTCATTATGGACCTCCGTTTCCAGACGGTGCTATATTTGATTGGACATCTGGGCTGGGCAGAAATATCTCAGTGCTTTGCTGATGTTAAATGGAACAATTACAGAGGGCCATTTCCTGAGTACACTCGGCGGAGAAGTGACATCAACACCTCTCTCGTTTGATTGTGTTATTGTTCTCCTCAGTTCTCCTCTTGATTCTACTGTGTCTATTATGGTTAAACATTTTCTGCCTTTTCTGCTCTCTTCTCTGGCAGTCAGACAACGTTTGAAAACCTTTTACAGAGGTCTGCGATCTGATAATCTATGGCCTGACACGTTCCAATTAATTCACATTCTACAGAAAGGAAATGAGGGTGAGGCCTCTTAACCCATTTTGGGCGGGAACCCCTGTTGGTGTTTTAAGCATTATGTTATGCTTTAGCTATTGAAAAATAGCAGATCTACAAGCTCGTAGCGCGGCACCGAGTGCCGCGCTACGAGCTTGTAGGTCTATTTTTCAAAATGTGTTAAAATGTGGCGCAAATCTTTGAATATATATTCTTTCAGAGCGAACGTTTTTAACTCAAATCTGGAACAACATATTTTCAGATGGGGGTCGGCGGCCAATTACATATAATTCTGGGGGTCCATGATATGAAATATTTTGAAAACCACTGACATAGAAAGAAACATGAGGTTTTTCAGAAAACTGTCATGATTTAGAAGACATTTGTAGAATCGAACTTAGGTCTAAAAGGGTTAAACCATATTGATATTCTCAGCTCCTCCTCAGCAATACTAGATAAATAATTCCTATACCGCTGCTAAGGATTCATGAGGCCGACTCGCCAGCTGGAGGAAACATTGGCATGGGATTACAAGTATTGTAGCGAGCTTCTTAACCCATTTAGGCCTGACGTCAACATAAAAAAAACGTTCCCTCTGAAAGAATATATAGAGCTATTCAAAGATTTGTGCCGCATTTTTACGATTTTTAAAAAATAGCAGACCTGCAAGCTCATAGCGCGCCACCGAGTGGCGCGCTATGAGCTTGTAGATCTGCTATTTTTCAATAGCTAAAGTATAACAGAATGCTTGAAACACCAAAAGGGGTTCCCGCCCCAAAATGGGTTAAATAATGCTGCGGCTGAGTGGAATAATGCTGTGTGGCTCAGGAGAATGAGTTTGGTTTTCTATCGACATGCAACACCTATAATATGCAGGATATGCACCACCACAAAAATGATTGAATCCTGGTAATATCAAGCAGGCGCTCTTGTGGCACAGCAGTGGTAACAACCGTGGAGTCTATAGGGGTTAAATTTCGCCACGGTGCATCCGGCTTTCTTGAGCATCTATAATACAGACTGCCCACACTTGTATGACTCGAGAGCTAGACTTTCCAAAGACCAGCTAGCACGATCTACTCGCCAAAAAAAAGCATTGCATTGGGGGTTTGCCTGAATTCTAGCCTGTGAGGGAGCTGACAGGCCCTTCTTGAAGTCAATCAATTCACCCTTTTGAGTGGTGCAAACCACTCCAACAACCAGCTTTGTCTGTATCTATGTTTGTGTACGTGTCCGTGCAAAGGTGAGCATGGTTACTATGGTTAGTGTGTGACGTCACTGACATAGCTGATCAGACTTTGCACCACTCAGTTCACACAGGTGTGATTTTTTTATATTTGAATTGGTATTGTTGTCATGTGATCTACCTGCACAGCCTTTGTGATGTACTGGTAGATCACGATCTACCTTCTGGCCCCCCTATATGAATAGAATTGGTCATATTCTAGGGAGGGAAGCCGGACATAGGGAGGGTGATATAGTATTTGTCACCGCAAGTATTCTGCAGGTTGGGGTGGCACCTGTTAACGGGGAGTGTGTAGTGGGACGAAGGTGCTTCTGTGAGGCCTCTACCGCTGTATAACATGTGTATAATACATACTGTATGATACACAAGACAACATAAATATCATAAAACATAACCTCTGCATTGTAGAAGCCCAGAAATGGAAGGGCGGCTGGGGCAAGTGCAGAGACAGAAACTCTGTAACGATGTGTTTTGGAAAGTGAGTGTCCCGAAAGGCCCCTGCGGGACGGTCCACTCACTCTCACAGCTAGGAGGAGGAAGGGATAATTAATTTAACTGAATTGAATTATACCACCAAGGAATGCCATGAATAGAACTGAATTAAAGTGATACAAACCAAATTGAGTTGACTAAAGGGTTGGATACGTGGGGGACATTATTATACAGCTTAACCCATTTTGGGCGGGAACCCCTTTTGGTGTTAGCATTATGTTATGCTTTAGCTATTGAAAAATAGCAGATCTACAAGCTCATAGCGCGCGCGTAGGTCTGCTATTTTTGAAAAATCGTGAAAATATTTATTTCAGAAAACTGGAGGATTTAGAAGATTTTTTTTAAATTTCGAGGTCAGGCCTGAATTGGTTAATTGCCTTTTATAGCATTGGCTCTATTGAGCATGCACTGTAATTATGTTATGTGCGGTGCACAGCTATTTTGGGTAAACCTGTTGTTGACCTTTTTGTCGGAAATGCGCAGACGTCCCCGCAAAGGTAAACATCAGCAATGTGGCATGACAGAAATGGCACACTTGTGTGGCTCAGCAGGCTTTAACGACACCAGAGGGGAAAGGTGACTATCGGAGAGAAGGTGTCGTCTCTCGCCTGGACAGCTAAATAGGTCCCTAGACACAGTGTAGATGAGTCAACCCTTCATTTCTGCACCCTGGAGAGAGGATAGGATAGGATAATTGCCTGGTTCTCTCATGGCCGCTTCAAATTGCTCTGAGGGACGGGGGAGGACGGCCATGAAGCCACAAGGAAGATGAGCACCTACAGCGTGACTACAGCAATAGCGAGTGATGTGGTGATACCACAGTATCACTGTGTCATGCATTCATGCTAGGAACCCCCCCCCCCCCCCCCCCCCCCAAGTAATTATGTGCATTCTCACCTTAGAGTATATATGAATAGAGACGGCACCCGGATGAAACCCTGAGGCGAAATGGACATAGTGGCCGAATTTGATATTGCAGCGTGGGCCCAAACACATGAACGCGCTGGTCCGTTGACTATCATTGTGCACGTTCGCGATGACACGTGAACGCTGAATGCCTGCAATGATAGTCAGCGGCAGCGCGTTCATGTGTTTGGGCCCAATCCATCCCAGAATGCACTCTGTTCCTACCCAGAATGCACAGTGAAATCGCCTCATGCGCTTTTGAGCAACTTAATGCAAGTGGATGGGAGGAGAACTCGGGTGCCGTCTCTATTCATATATACTCTAAGATTCTCACACATTCACCTTGCGGACAGATCTTTTTGGTTCTGGACAACCGCCAGTCCGACTCAATTCCCACTCGGCACTGCACACACCCACGTGGGTCATCGGCCTACTTGGGAACAATGCAAGTTGGAAATGCATTCCCCACCCGGAATTTACCCGTTGTACCCATCAGTGTTGTTTTTGGCAGCAAATTTCTATTTTAGTTTTAGTCATAGTCTCTCGAATAGTTTTCATTTAGTTTCAGTCACATTTTAGTCACCTGGAATGTTTTAGTGTTAGTCTAGTTTTAGTCGACTAAATCTACAGTTGATTTAGTCGACTAAAATGTATTTTGGCGGGCCTTGATGCCATCGTAATGGCTGATTTTACACTGATTTTACACGATCTTACAAGCTCACGCTGTGAGCTTGTAGATCGGCTATTTTCAGCATGCAACCAATTGTCCACTAGTCCCTTCCTAACATTTTAAGGTGGAGGACTACATTTGAAACTCGTGAATAAATAAGTCTCGGCCTGTGGCATGGAATGAGTTAACGTGGCAGGTGGAGGACTACATTTGAAACTTGTGAATAAATTAGTCTAACACATGAGGTATGGTGAAGAGGTTTGCCAGTTGTTTTGCTACATTATTGAATATAGAGTTATTGTGGGGACGATTACGTCAGATGAGCAGTGGCGGAAAGTAACTAAGTACTGTACTTTGGTACAATTTTGAGGTATTTGTACTTTACTTGAGTATTTCCTATTTCCAATACTCCACTACATCTCAGAGGAAAATATTGTACTACGTTTATTTGTTACTTTGATTATTATTACAAAACATACATTAACCACTTCAAGCCCTATTATTGGGCCATTTGAAATGAGCAGATCTACAAGCTCACAATGCGTGTGACATATGTGACATATTGTGAGCTTGTAGGTCTGCTATTTTCAAAATATTTGAAAACTTGAAATGGGACATTCTGCATAGTGAGTACTTTCTACTTTTGGTACTTTAAGTATTGATGCCAATACTTTTGTACGTTTACTCTGGGACATTTTGAATTCCGGACTTTTACTTGTACTGTAACACAGTATTTCTATATTGTGGTTTTGATACTTTTACACAGGTACAAAATGCGAGTACTTTTTCCCACCACTGCAGATGAGGCAGACTTTGGAATCCGCGCCGAGACACTGGGAATAATGTAAGTCTACACAGCTGCGTGGGACATAATGGGTTTAACTATTTTAATGTGATGGGAGCAGGGAAGCAAAACCATAATCTGCATACCGTAATGAGGAGAAATGTGCAGCCACATCTGTTTTCAGTTTGCTGCATGAGCAAGAAAGAAAAAATGCACGTTGTAAACAATTAGCATTGTGCCTACAGTCAGTGTTCAATACACACTAGTACAGGGAAGATAGACAGTGTTATGAAATAGTTTTACGAATGCGTATGGTTCATGTAATATTCACAACAACTTCCAACCACATCTGTTGCGTTGTTTGAGGTGGTCTAGCTAACTACCCTTGTATTGAGAGATGTAGACCTGGCATTGAGCAAGACACCGACTTGTTAACAAGTAGCCTATAGCCCTGGCGGAAACCCAAATATCTCCCATGCGGGGATTCCCTCTTATATCATTTGAGAGGTAGATCATAAATCATTTTTCGATCACAGTCGAGATCATGGATTTGAGAGATGTAGACCTGGCATTGAGCAAGACACCGACTTGTTAACAAGTAGCCTATAGCCCTGGCGGAAACCCAATATTTCCCATGCAGGGATTCCCTCTTATATCATTTGAGAGGTAGATCATCATTGTTTTTCGATCGCGGTCGAGATCATGGATTTCACAATGCCACGCCAGACGTCCCGGTCCTTCATTGCCATCCCGGGCCAGTTCCTGCCTACTGATGCATGTGTCCCTAGCGATGACATCAGGGAACGACAGTTTTCTACCTCTGGTCTGCTTTGAGGCAGGATTTCAGAGAAGAAGGGAATATATAACCTCATCATGCAGTGTGGTTTTTGGCAGTAAATTTAGATTTTAGTTTTCGTCATACTCTCTTGAATAGTTTTCATTTAGTCTTAAGTCACATTGTAGTCACCTGGAATGTTTTAGTGTAAAATGACTTATACTTGATCTCTTGTCCGCTAGTCCCTTCCTAACATTATAGTCTAGTTTTTATTTGTTGACGAAATTGTCAATATATTTAGTCATCATAGCTTAGCTTTTATTTAGTTTCCATTTAGTTTTCGTCAGTGAAAAAAGGTAGTCGAACGAAATCAACACTGACCTCATGATCAGCTCTGTAGCAGTGGCCGTTCAACAACATGTCCGTACACAGACATAATGTGTCCGTGGCAAATGATAGAACTTCAGTTTTACACAGCATAATAATGTTAATATGTATGTAGGCTATGTTACTATACAACACTATTGACCATTTACAGACCGCGGCCATGTTTCCATCAGAGTTTGGAAGCACTCGTTTTCAGTAAAGCAATGTCCCGCTGCCTCTTGCATTATGTGCTAATTCAAAACAGGTGGTACACAGGGCAGTTGAGTGATATCTAACGAGCACTTCCAAACTCCAGCACTTAGAAAAAGAAGATCACCTGCAAGGACACAAAGTAGCTCATAACATGTATACAGTGGATTTTCATGAAACAAACACTTTGAGGATAGAAAGAGAATAATTCAAGCTTTCCGTACAGCTGCAATGTTGGTGAGTTTGATGTTGTTTAATACAATTAGATGGGACTTTTCTGTTTGGATGAATGGGCTGCCATTGGAAGTTGCACCTAGGTAGCACCTTACCATTAACTTATATGGTATGGCTGCGGTCTGCATATGGAGAATAGCACATTATAAGTCCACTAGTGTTTCTCAAATGTTATATTTGCAAGGAACCTCATAACTGTGTGTACAAATGGAACATGTACACTCTCACACCATGGTCAATCAGGGCTATATCTTTGCGTTTCTGGTAATGCATGGGAGACCCAGGCCTGAGACCCAGGCTGGTAGCTTTAAAAAAAATAAGTTCAGTTCTCCTTGAGCACTGCAGGACTCAACAACCCAGTTTTATCCCCCTTGTGTACCTGTGGATGTAAGCCTGGGTGCTGCTGAAAAGGAACATGCACGCTCAGCAAAATAATAAAGGTTATACATTATACAGTAGGATCCTCGCTTGTGTCTTTGTAGCATTGAAACGGAGACCGTGCGTAATAATGGACATTCGGTAAAGGTAGAGTAAGTGCTTTTCTTTGGTTAAAATAAGTGCTATATTGTGATAGTATGCATTGCTATAGCGTGTTTGTTCACTAACAGGAGTCTCCAGCAAATGCATTTTCGGGACAGGATAACAATTATATCCAATCAGGATAGAGAACTCGGGATACAGATTAAACGAGTGGAATTGTAAGTGATGACACAAATAAATGAGCAGACAAAATTGGAACTGGAAAACTATAACAATTTAGCTGGTAAATGGCTACTTTTATTAAAAAGCTGGAGAGACAGCGAGGCCCCTGTTATTGAACAAACACTCTATAGCAATGATTACTATCAGAATATAGCACTTGATTTAAACCTTTTAACAAAAAAACCTTTTTGTTTTCACCCAAAATATATCCCTTACCCTACCTTATATAGGGTTAAAAAAATATAGATACAGTTTCCACTACTGACACCAGTGCATCAATAGTGGATGCGCTGATGAGACTTCAATGCATCGTACACTCTTCACAACTGAGAAGCTCTTCATTCCAGTGTGAATTGTTCATTTTGAAGAGTGATGCCTGAATGCTTCCCCACCCTCATCACAGCTTTAGGGTTTCTCTCATGGCATGTACTGTATGAGTTATCTGAGAGCACCTCTTGTGCTGAATCTTGTCTTACACACTGGTCTGGTAGGGCTTCTACCCTGTATGGATTGTTTGGTAACATTTGAGATCACCGCTTATTCTGAATTTGTCCCACACTGGATACAGTGATGGGGCATCTCTCCTGTGTGAATTCCCCCGTGCCATTTGAGAGCACCTCTTATGCTGAGTCTTGTCTTACATTGCACTGCAATGGTCAAAGTGGTAGGGCCTAGCTCTCTCATGTTATGTGTTCTCTCTAGTGCATTTTGAGTCTGATGTTTGTGAAGAGGTTTTTTTCATGCAGTCAACGTCCCTGGTTCACCTCTGACCCGGTTGTTGAAGTGAGCCGCGTTGATGGATGGATGGTTGGTCTCAATTATGAAGCTTTATCATTTGCAATAGCGACTGAGTTGATGAGTAATCCATTGAATAAATCCTGCTGTAGACATCATCAAATTACTGTGCCATGTATTTGCCATAACTCTTATAGCAAATACTCATGGTTTATATTCATTTAAATTCAATCGCAAAGTATAATTTATGTACCGTATTGTGCCAAATATAAGACGACTCTGATTATAAGACAACCTCCATTTTTGAGGGGCGCTAGCCCCTCCTATATACAGCTTTTCGTCCCGCCACATGTCACATTTGCCATTGACAATGAACGGAGAATTGACGTCATATGTTGGACGAGCAAATCGACTTTTGTAAGCACATTGCAACTGTTTTAATTCAGCTCAGGACTTAACTATATATATATATATATATATATATATATATATATAGACCAACCTTTGAGACCACATCCAAACTTTCCGTTCACAAGCTGTAACCAATGTATCTTGGCCTGTGAGGACCAGTGAGACTCATAGCGCAGTCTTTGGTTAGGTCGAAAGACTGTGCCACTGACTACAGTCGAAAGGTTTTCCTCCAGTGTGCATACGTTGGTGTTGCAGATCACTTACTGTAACCGATTGAACCTCTTGCCACGTTGGTTACAGTGGAAAGGTTTTTGTCCGTTATGAATACGCTGGTGTATCTATCTAACCTGACTCCGCCAGATGGGGCAGCAGAGAGTACATCTGCAGCAGAGAGTACATCAAGGCAGCACTGTGTATGCCTAGATCCCGCCTCTAGCTGCCGCTGATTGGCCAGGTCGTTTGTGGCCGGGCATCAAGTCTGCCTGAGTTCCCAGATGGGAGCAGGAGGGGGAACTCAGTGTACTCTCTGCTGCCCCATCTGGCGGAGTCAGGTTAGTATCTATCCTCGGGTCACCCAATAGAATGAAACATGTCTTTACAGAGGAATGGAATGGTTCTCCGGTGTGGATACCCTGGCGTCTCTTTATACTACATGACCAACTGAAACCTTGTTACACTGTTTACAAACGAAAGGTTTTCTCCTCTGGTGTGCACTGATGCCTTCAGGTTACCTAACAGAGTGGAACCATTGTCACACTGTTTTCTAACTGATTAAAACTCTTAAAGCCGTTTTCTCTGGTGTGGATACGCTGGTGTCTTCTTAGGTTACTTAACAGACTGAATCCCTTGTCACACTGTTTACAAACGAAAGGTCTTTCTCTGGTGTGGATACGCTGGTGTCTTCTCAGGTTACTTAACAGACTGAATCCCATGTCACACTGTTTACAAACGAAAGGTTTTTCTCTGGTGTGGGTACGCTGATGAACCTTCAGGCTACCGAACCGACTGAAACTCTTGACACACTGTTTACAAACGAAAGGTTTTTCTCTGGTGTGGGTACGCTGATGAACCTTCAGGTTACCTAACTGACTGAAACCCTTGTCACACTGTCTACAAAAGAAAGGTCTTTCTCTGGTGTGGATACGCTGGTGTCTTCTCAGGTTACCTAACAGACTGAATCCCATGTCACACTGTTTACAAACGAAAGGATTGTCTCCGGTGTGGGTACGCTGATGAACCTTCAGGTTACCTAACTGACTGAAACCCTTGTCACACTGTCTACAAACGAAAGGTCTTTCTCCGGTGTGGGTGCGCTGATGAACCTTCAGGCTACCTATCTGACTGAAACCCTTGTCGCACTGTTTACAAGCAAAAGGATTGTCTCCGGTGTGGATAACCTGATGTGCCTTCAGGGTACGTAACTGACTGAAACCGCTGCCACATTGTTTACGAACGAAAGGTTTTCTTCTGGTGTGGGTACGCTGGTGTTTGTTTAGGCTATGTAACTGATTGAAAGCCTTGTCACAATGTTTAGAGTGGGAAGGCGTTTCTCCTGTGTGGACATGCTGGTGTCTTCTCAGGTTACATAGCTGACTGAAACCTTTGTCACACTGTTTACAAACGAATGGTTTTTCTCCGGTGTGGGTGCGCTGATGAACCTCCAGGATAGCCAACAGTCTGAAACTCTTGTCACACTGTCTACAAATGAAAGGTTTTTCTCCGGTGTGAGTGAGCTGATGAACCTTTAGGCCAGCCAACAGTCTGAAACTCTTGTCACACTGTCTACAAACGAAAGGTTTTTCTCCGGTGTGGGTGCTCTGATGAACCTTCAAGCTACCGAACTGACTGAAACCGTTGCCACACTGTTTACAAACGAAAGGTTTTTCTCCGGTGTGGGTGCGCTGATGAACCTTCAAGATACCTAACTGACTGAAACCCTTGTCACACTGTCTACAAACGAAAGGTCTTTCTCCGGTGTGGGTGCGCTGGTGTTTGTTTAGACTAGGTAACTGATTGTCACAATGTTTAGAGTGGAAAGGCGTTTCTCGCTGGTGTCTTCTCAGGTTACCTACCAGACTGAATCCCTTGTCACACTGTCTACAAACGAAAGGTTTTTCTCTGGTGTGGGTGCGCTGATGAACCTTCAATCTACCTAACTGACTGAAACCGTTGCCACACTGTTTACAAACGAAAGGTTGTTCTCTGGTGTGGGTGCGCTGATGAACCTTCAAGCTACCTAACTGACTGAAACCCTTGCCACACTGTTTACAAACGAAAGGTTTTCCTCCGGTGTGGGTGCGCTGATGAACCTTCAGGTTACCTAACAGACTGAATCCCTTGTCACAGTGTCTACAAACGAAAGGTTTTTCTCCGGTGTGGGTGCGCTGATGAACCTCCAGGTTACAGAACCGACTGAAACTCTTGACACACTGTTCACAAACGAAAGGTTTTTCTCCGGTGTGGGTGTGCTGATGAACCTTCAGGTTACCTAACTGACTGAAACCCTTGTCACACTGTCTACAGATGTGTGTTGTCTTTCCTGACAGTGCATGTGTTTTACTTTTTACTTCTACTGGCGGTGATATTGAGGCTGTTATCCGTTGATGGCTGAAGCATCTTGGTTCATCTGCGTCTCCGTGTTTCTGCTTGGTTAAAGAGCTGGTAGTTTGATGGCAGGCTACTGAGGGAATCTGTTCGTTGTGCATCCTCTTCGTGTGTGTATATGGAGAAAGACCTAACTCTATACTTCTCTTAATATTTCCAGATTCCATTATCAGTAGGCTTTATATAGGCTGTTATAGTTCTGGTCTTACCTCCCATACAACCCAAACTGCTGCCGTCCATGCCTAGCAATGCCGATTTGTGCAGGCGCTAGCTGTAGCGGTTACTCCATGAGGTTTGAACTGTGCTATTTCTGAGGGACGCCAGTCCCTCCTATAGCCAGCTTCCTGTGTCTGTGTACATCTGTCCATCCATCTTCAACCGCTTATCCGTAGTTGGGTCGCGGGGGCAACAGCTCCACCAGAGTGTTCCAGACTCAAGAGCAACATTAGTGACTTCCTCCTGGGGGATCCCGAGACGCTCCAAGGCCAGTGAGTCTGCACCTTGGCCTGCCCTGGGGTCTCCTCCCAGTGGGATGTGCCTCGAGGACCTCCCTAGGGAGACGCCCGAGAGGCATCCTAACCAGATGCCCGAACCACCTAAGCTGGCTCCTTTCCAGGCGAAGAAGCAGCGACTCTACTTTGAGTCTCTCTCGTGTGACTGGACTTAATTCTCTAAGGGAGATGCCAGCCACCTGTCGAAGAAAACTTATTTCGGCCGCTTGTACCTTATTTTTCGGTCATGACCCACACTTCATGACCATACTGTAGGTGAGAGTAGGAATTGGCCGGAATGTGGTGATGTATGATGTTAAGAGCGCCCCTCACTTCACACAGGTGTGATTTTTCAAGACACATTTGTGGAAAGTAACATTGAATGTCAAATAGTCTAGTCCCTGATTATAATACGACCCCATTTTTGAGGGGCGCTAGCTTCTCCTATATACAGCTTTTTGTCCCAACGTGTAACCACATTTGCCATTGACAATTAAAGGAGAATTTACGTCATATGTGTCTAAACAAATTGGCTTTTTGTGGCAACACAAACATTAAATGCCATTGGCAATGAAAGGATAATTTACGTCATATGTTGATGAGCAAATCGACTTTTCTAAACTGTGGTAAATTAATCAATTTTAATATGTTATTTGGATGACCCTAATGCTGCATTCACATGGAATCAGACAAGCGGTAGACGGCAAACGGCACCACCTGCTGGACGGCACGGAACGGTAAAAACATTAAATATTTGAACATTGACGCCGTCTGCCGTACCGTCGCCGGTTCTGGCTGCCGGGCTGCCGTGCCGTTCCGTCCAGTAACTCTACATCTGACACCATGATTAATAGTTTAGCTACTGCTTCTCAACTGGGCCGTATTAAGAAGCTCTGTTGTTTCGGCGCGATCTCACCCTCAGGGGCGTCTCACTGGTATTTTTGGGGACTTTATTTTGTTAGTACAGTGAAAGGAAAGAGGAAGAGAGACGTGGAGTGACACGCAGCAAGGAGCTTCCAATCAGATTTATTTATGGTAACCCTGTGTCCTTCATGTGGTCCCTGGCTGTTATTTGATTGGGACACCCTGCAATTCAAATTGCCTAGAGGGGTGGGTGGACGCCACGAATGTAACATGCAGACTTGCAATGTTGCTCCAATCCGCCCCAAACTTTAGCACAAGCGCTGTTTAGGGGTCTGCCACGACAATAGTCACACCAGGGGCCAAATAAGGGGTCCCAGGACACACACACACACACACACACACACACACACACACACACACACACACACACACACACACACACACGACAAGAGGAGTTCTAGGGACTCTACTTATTGCAGCACTCCTCTTTCCTGTATCCCTTCTTTTCACCTCCGATGTTCGCAGTACGTCGCAGTATATTATCACCGGCTGACACACAATAGACGTGAGGAGAGGGTATGGGATACCGGCCCGTTGAGCAGGCTGACTCATAGCTGAGTAACAGTCTCTTAACTGCTCGCTCCAGTGGCATTGAACTATGCATAGTCCCACCACTCTGCCCCAAGGCAGAGACTGACATGAACTGGTACAGCAGGCAGGGTGTGTGTGTGAGCGTGCTGGGCTGGAGCAATGACATGCCCAGTAGGCAGTAGACATTCCAGACAATGAGATGTCTTAGTTTGAACTCTTGGCAGGCCTATTCAATTAGTCTACACACACACACGTCACAATCTATCATCTGCTGCTGCTGCTTCAAGGCTGACTCACCATCATGCCTCCCGTATGTGATACGAGAGCAACTCGGAGTGTAACAATGGAGGGTCCCAAAGTTAACATACAATTTAGCTGTATACCCACGACACTGAGCCTGGTATTTGGGCGGCTGTGGCTCAGGAGGTAGAGCAGGTCGTCCAATGATCCATGGGTCGGCGGTTCGAATCCCGGCTCCTCCTGTCCACATGTCGAAGTGTCCTTGGGCAAGACACTGAACCCCAAATTGCTCCCGATGTGCTGGCTGGTACCTTGCATGGCTTCCGCCGCAATCGGTGTATGAATGTGTGTGTGAATGGGTGAATGTAATGCACAATCTATGTAAAGCGCCTTGGATAAAGGCGCTATAATCAGGGTTCCCCAATAGGCGGCCCGCGGGCCATTTGCGGCCCGCGGAGCGCCCCCTTGCGGCCCGCGGAAGAATTTAAAAAAAAAATTGCATTAAATGGGGGTCAGTAGCCTATGCATGTCAAACTGGGCATCCTTTTCAAATGGGGTCCTGCCCTGAAAATGAATTTTCAGGGCAAGACCTCGACCTCACGCGTGCGGACTCGGCCCCCAGCCTGGTACCCTAGTCAAAATATGGCCCTCGAGGAAAATTAATTGGGGAACCATGCGCTATATAAATGCACCATTTACCATTTACCATTTTTGAATTAATTCGCAAACACAGAAAGCATATATAGCCTCTTCAAGTTAAAATCTGGTGCTGGTTAATATTCCATTTGTGTATGACATATATGCAACATACACTCTTTTCAAGACGTTTGACTTCAAGGAGGAAAATACCCTTTTATTTTCCCAAAACACTCATTCCAATGCTGATCTGTTTACTGACAACACCACCAATCATCAACTAAGCACCCTGTGGTATCATGAGCTTCCAGTGGCCGTGTGTGTATTATGGGCATCATGTCCTATTAGTAATTCAATACATTTTTAGTGACCCGTGTCGGTCAACAATAATGTGGCAGCCTGGGCCATGGCTCAATGGTCCAGGCACCTTGGCTGGTAATCCAGTCTGGCAGTGTGCCGCGGGTTCGACTCCCGATCCCGACGGCCTTTACTGCATGTCTTCCCCCCATCTCTCCCCATTTCCTGTCAGCCTACTGTCTGTCCCTCCATAAAAAATATAAAATAAAGGCGAAAGCCAAAAAACAAAACAAAAAAAACAATGTGGCAACACAATTTGAAGGGCGGGCTTTGTATTTACAATGCACATTCATGGTTCATTTGGAAAAAAACGCACTTTGAGAGGTGGAGTTCCACCCTGTCTGCAAAGCTGGAACGTATGTCTCCGTGGCAAATAAAGGTTCCTACGACCTGTGCAAGCCCATATTGATACTGCGAAGCACAAGACAGCTGTGCGGGCTGAGACCTCTTCTGCAAAATTGATGAGTACTTAAAGGGGAATACCACTCATTTTCAACATTTTACCATGTCATTAATATACCTTAGAGGTGTTGTGTGGAAACAATAAAAAAGTTTCCTAGAAAAATCATTAACAAAAAAATCATTAACATGGTGAATCACATCTTGATGACATCATCAATATGTGATTCACCATGTTAATGATTTGTTTCAGACCTCCAGTTCTAGGAAACTAGGGGGGACCTTTTTTTTTATTTCCACACAACAGCTCTAAGGTATATTTATGACATAGTAAAATGTTGAAAATGAGTGGAATGCCCCTTTAATTTGTATGACCTGGCAAAGCATTTATAAACCAACTTTGAGTAGCCTATATATTTGGCAATGTTTCACCCGCGGAGCACCGCTCTCCGCACGTGCACGTGTCCTCTTATTGGGGAATTTAGAATATGGTCACCCTGATTCTGATTAGTAGTTACCAGTACGATCACATGTAACAGCCAGGCTAGAGATGGCAATGCATCACATTACCATGAAATATTCAGCTGCTAAACCGTGTGATAAATGCAAGTTAGGTCACACGGAGACATGACTTATGCATGTTGCTATAGAGCCGAAGGCCTCAAAAGAGTTCCTGCGATAGTGTCAGTCTTGTACAAGAGGAGATATCACTGTGAGAGCTGAATGGAGAAAACAAAGTGCTTCATGTGATATTTATTGTGAAGACCGGGGAAGACAATTGCTGCAGAATGTATTCAGAATGTATTCCTCTTGTTGTCTTTATTCCTGTCATGCAGTTTAGTCACACAGCCTTCAGAATGTTCCCCCTCTAAAGGAGGGAAAAAAACCAAGAAAAGAAAATCTAATTATGATGATGAAAAAGTAGTATTGGCAACAAAACGTGTCATTTCGTGAGTTTAGCATCCACTAACTCTCCGCTGAAGAGTCCTTCAGCATTGCTCTGTCAGGCAGGTGAAGAAAACAGACGACAACATCTACATTCTGATCACGCACGTCGCCCACGCACACATCACACATCAGACGCATGAGTCATAAGGCCGTTTCCCACGAGGAGCGACTGACGCGTCTTGGTATTTCATGTTCAATGAGAGGCGTGCGTTTATTTTGGACGGCCGGGGAAGTTGAGGGGCGTTGACGCGAGCAAACGCGGTCCCGTGAAATTGTCGCGCACGTGCTCGTTTGTGCACGCACCCGCGGGCGACTAAAATGGTAAATGGTGCATTTATATAGTGCGCCTTTATCCAAGGTGCTTTACAGAGATTGTGCTTTACATTCACCCATTCACACACCGATGGCGGAGTAAACCATGCAAGGCACCAACCTGCACATCGGGAGCAATTAGGGGTTCAGTGTCTTGCTTAAGGACACTTCGACACTAACTCTGGGGGAGCCCAGGTTCAAACTGGGAACCTTGCGGTTCCCTTCCGGTCACTCTACCCCTGAGCCACTGCTTCCCGGGAGGCATACTTTGGTTAGACATAGCATTGGTTAGACATAGCATTGGTCCGACTGGATTAAGGTTGGTGAGGGAGGGCCCAGGGTGCGTTAAGGCGACCGGATTAAGGTTGGTGAGGGGTGCGTTAAAACGACCAGATTAAGGTTGGTGAGGGGTGCGTTAAAACGACCGGATTAAGGTTGGTGAGGGGTGCGTTAAAACGACCGGGTTAAGGTTGGTGAGGGGTGCGTTAAGACGACCGGATTAAGGTTGGTGAGGGGTGCGTTAAGGGTTGGGAGAGTGTTAAGGTTAGGTTTAGGTGTGCTGCCCCGTGGGAGGTTAGGGTTAGGGTGAAGACTCGTCGTCTGGAACGGCCCTTGCACTATAGGGCTAAAATGTAGTTTACTAGAATTTCGCGGGCCTTCGGCCCGCTCATCCTAACGCGATGCGTCGCAAATGGGAAGAAGGCAATGGCAATCTATGATGTTTTCATTTATGCATTTGCTTGGAAAGCGCAAAGTTGCCAAGCTGGCTGAGTGGCCCTGTTTGGTTTTGTGTATGTGCGTATGAAAGCGAGCATGGCAAGGCGCAGGAACAGTATACTGTACTGTACTGTACTGTAAGTATTTGTACTGTACTGTAGTCATGTGTACTGTACTGTACTGTTCTCTGTACTGTTGTATTAGTGTTTTTTTATTATTATTATTATTACATGGATTAATATTCTGATGTACTGTACTGTACTGTTCTCTGTACTGTTGATATTGTAGTTAGTAGTGTTGTGTTATTATTTATTATTATTATTATTATTATTATTACATGGATTAATATTCTGATGTGAGCTTTCTTTCTGTACTGTACTGTACTCATGTGTACTGTAGTGTTCGCTGTATTGTTGATATTATTGTTGTTATTAGTGTAGTGTTGTTATTTATTATTATTATTATGATTGAAAGAGCATGGCAAGGCGCAGGAACAGTATACTGTACTGTACTGTACTCATGTGTACTGTACTGTTCTCTGTACTGTTGTTAGTGTTGTGTGCTTATTTATAGTTATTATTATTATTACATGGATTAATATTCTGATGTACTGTACTGTTCTCTGTACTGTTGATATTATAGTTATTAGTGTTGTGTTATTATGTTTTATTATTATTATTATTATTACATGGATTAATATTCTGATGTGAGCTTTCTTTCTGTACTGTACTCATGTGTACTGTACTGTTCTGTACTGTTGTTATGATTAGTGGAGTGTTGTAATTGTGTATTATTATTATTATTATTAGCGTTTTGTGGCGTGTGTGTGTGTGTGTGTGTGCCATTTCAGCTGCATCGCGAGGCGATCCAAAATCCCCCCCCCCCCCCGCGCACGCACGCACGCACACACCACACACACACACACACGTGTCTGCAGTGACACTGCGTTGTACACAGCTGTTCTATTTCATCCTTACTGACTGCCAGAGGCAGTGCTTAACACTGGACGCCAATCATCCAGTGTTAAGCAGTCATCCAGGATTCATAGAACCATAGTTACATACGTGACTTACGTTTTGTGTTGCAGCGCGTTGTTGCAGCGTGTGCGTGTAGTGTTGTTATCCATATATGCGCCTCGGTTCGTCCCGATTGTACCACGCCAGGTGTCGACGCGGTCGTGTTTGCATGATTGTAACTGTGTATGTAATCGCGGCGCTCTCCATCCAAGTTAGAATCAGTGTAGAACCTGTGTTGTTGTTCTTCGTCTTCTTCTACTTTTGGTTTCCGGCAGGCTGTACACTGTGTGTGTGTGTGTGTGTGTGTGTGTGTGTGTGTGTGTGTGTGTGTGTGTGTGTGTGTGTGTGTGTGTGTGTGCGCGCGCGCACGCACGTGTGTGCGTGTGTGTGTGTGTGTGTGTGCGTGTGTGTGTGTGTACCGTGTAACTTCCGGTAGTGTTTCCGGAAGTGTGAAAGGTAACACGAAACACACGTGGGTCACGTGGTGGGGTTTTGAGCCATTGGGAAGGGGTGATGTGGTGTTGCCAGGTCCACGTATTGTAAGCGAGTGGTAGTGTGTGAAAGTATAGGCTGTAGGCTGTAGGAAGTCAGGGTTTGCGGCCTTGTTTACATAGACGTGGCAACAATGTTTGACAATGTTGGCGGCGCAGCCAATGAAAAGAGTGGAATCACGGGATGCAGTGTTGCCAGGTCTGCGAATTGTAAGCGAGTTGTAAGTAGCGTGTTGAATGGCATTTTTTCTGTGCTTGTGTGCATAGACGTGGCAACAAATTAGGCGGGGGTGTCGGTGCTTGTGGCGTGTTGGTGTTTATTATTGATATTGCTGTTGTTTGTGAGTGTGGACGGGAGTCGGCTGTAGTGGCAGTGCAATGACAGTTTTTACGCGGGTGTTGTTGAGTGTGGCCGTGCGGCGCGACATGAGGAGATAGCCGTGGATCGACGCGGAGGGTAAGACTGTGTCGTGTTAGTGTGTTGTTGCAGTGTGTGTTGCAGCGTGTTGCAGCGTGTCAGTGACGTAGTAGCTGGTGACTTTATGTTCCTTTCCTGGGCTTGGGCACATGTTTTCAAATGTATAATAGATTAATGGATACATCTTTTGAAAATGTTTTTGATCATTCAGTTAGTCTTATGTGATTAGACCATATACAATCACAATGAAATAAGGTATGAATTAAGGTTCTTCAAATATGCACACACACACACACACACACACACACACACACACACACACACACACACACACACACACACACACACACACACACACACACACACACACACACACAGAACAACACGCAGCAGAGGGCCTTTAGAGTTGAGTCGGTGGGTAAGTGATGGATGCTGCCACATTGACAGCAGGAGTAATTATGCTCTGTCCCGTGGTTCCCCATGGTTGCCCATCACTCTCCATTACTCCCCTGTGTTGTGGCAGCCTTCCACTTTGTTTAGCAAATGAAATGCTTCTCCACCTGAGAGAAAAGTGTGTGCGTGCGTGTGTGTGCGCGCGTACACTTCATGGCAGTGGCAGTAACTCACAAGCTACTGCGGCTGTCCATGTGGCATTTGGTGTTTGGTACGATGCCCGGCCCGTTTGACTTTCGTGCTGAAGTGTCTCTGAGCAAGACGCTGAACCTCCAACTGCGAGTCCCGATGAGCGGGTTGATTCCATGCACGGTGTCACCTCTGTCGTGTGTGTGTGTGTGTGTGTGTGTGTGTGTGTGTGTGTGTGTGTGTGTGTGTGTGTGTGTGTGTGTGTGTGTGTGTGTGTGTGGGGGGGGGGGGTGGAGGAAGGTGCAGTGCGCGTGTGTGAACCTGACAGCATATAGGGCTCCATTTTCGTCACTGCTAAACCCCTTATCCCTAAACGTCTTTGCCTTTTTTTTTTTTACTATTTTGCAAAACATCTTTGAATAGTTAAAATGGCCAGTCTACAAGCTCACAACGTGTCAATGTAGATTGGCTAGTTGAACTATTCAAAAATATTTTTCAAAATAGTAAGAAAAGAAAAAGGCAAAGAAGTTTAGGGATAAGAGGTTTAGCGGTGACGAAAATGGAGCCCATAGTCTTTAGCAGTTATTTCAAATACAAGTTCTAGTTTGCTTTTTTTTTTCCATTTTTCCTTTTTTTATACAAGTTCTAGTTTGCTTTTTTTCACCCATGTTTCCAGACATCTTTCATCCCCGTGTGTTTGTGGGGAAATGTTGTTCATATTCAGTGGACATCAAATAACCAGCAGGGTGCAATGAAGCAGTGGAATTGCATCGTTTGATGCAACTCCAGCCCATCATTTTTGTATTGACTGAATACTTCTGTCCATCTCCTGTTGCTAGACAATATGGCGGATATTTATTCTATAAACCGCCATCAACAGAGCTTTTGAAACGAGACCAAAGAGAAGCTGGCGGAGCTCTAATGGAGAGATTTGGATGTAACTCCTGCCATCAAAGCCAGGTGTATGGAGGCATGTGTGGAGACAAATTGCTTGTTATTTTAGAGAGCAGACTTTTCCCATGAATACCAGTTGAACACTTTATTTACACGTCAGTGGCGGCTGGAATGTTCAATGTTCCACGCCGGGCCCATCCCTTGCATTTAGACCTGAGGACGATTCTACAAATGTCTTCTAAATCCTGACAGTTTTCTGAAAAACCCATGTGTCTATGTCAGTCGTTCTCAAACATTTTCATGTCAAGGACCCCCAAGATTATATGTATTTGGCCGCCGACCCGCATCTGAAAATATGTTGTTCCAGGGACCCCCTCCCAGAAGCAAAGATTTGAGTTAAAAAACGTTGGCTCTGAAAGAATATATATTCAAAGATTTGCACTACATTTTCACGATTTTTCAAGAATAGCAGACCTACAAGCTCGTAGTGCGGCACTCGGTGCCGCGCTATGAGCTTGTAGATCTGCTATTTTTCAATAGCTAAAGTATAACATCGTGCTTAAAACACCAAAAGGGGATCCCGCCCAAAATGGGGTACAAAATCGTGAACGCCGAACTGAACGTAAATTCCACTTTCAGACTGAAACCCTCAGTGTGGCTCAGTTGCAGCATACCTGAGGCATATAATAATAATAACAATGAATTGCATTTTTGTAGCGCTTTTCCAAGTGCTCAAAGCGCTTTACAATGGTTCATTCATTCATACATTGGGAGGTGAAGCGGCGAACAGTCGACGCCAGCGTCCTCACTTCCCACATTCACAAACCAATGGTGGCAAGCTTACACCGACCGACTCATTGGAGGCAATGTAGGGTTCAGTGTCTTGCCCAAGGACACTTCCACATGTGGACAGGAGGACCCGCCGACCCAGGGATCATTGGACGACCTGCTCTACCTCCTGAGCCACAGCCGCCCGACGATATGCATAATGTAGGCTCACACAGGTTGCATATCGAAAATCACGTTACATGTGGAAATGTCCGTGACCAGCCTGTATTCAATTGGCCTTACTTACATGCTGCACGACCATGACGCACATGTGCGTGTGTACGTGTCTATGTACACACATAGGGTGGCCACATGTGTGTGTGTGAGGTTATTAGGCGTAACCTGGATCCTGGGGGGAATTATTAGTGGTGATTGGCAGGCCTCATTATCAATATCAATCATCATTTCTCTCATCACATTATGACCATGTGTATAATAATAATAACGCCTCCAGCCAAGGTCAGAATTATGAGACCATCATGAGCCTTTCCATCTACGACAGGGCTAATAATCACCCCATTTTTCTCACTTTGTACTATTACGGTGTGTGTGCGTGCCGTGCGTGCGTGCACTGTGTGAGCAAGCGGCATACTTGCAGAAACAAAGATTTGTGTGTGTGTGTGTGTGTGTGTGTGTGTGTGTGTGTGTGTGTGTGTGTGTGTGTGTGTGTGTGTGTGTGTGTGTGTGTGTGTGTGTGTGTGTGTGTGTGTGTGTGTGTGTGTGTGTGTGTGTGTGTGTTTCTTCCTGTGTTCCTTTGTATGTTCAAGCATGCACCTCAATAAAGTTTAATCCACGGAACACTTAATGTTTTATGGCGGGGTTAATCATTTTGAGTAATTGGGCAGCATGTAATGACTCTTAACTTGTAATAGCTTAATAGCATTATAGTCTTATTATGCAGCTTGCCCCTCCGAAGCGCGTTAGCGGACAAAGAAGCTGTGCTGTAGGTCATGCCCGCGCACGCACACACAAAGAAAATACAATGAATACCAGTTGGCCACATTCCTACGATCTATCTAGAGAGCTTGAGCCTTGCTTCCAAAACCAGTATGTATGAGGAGCACTGCTCATCTCTTCCTTAACATTTTCATTAGATCCTCCACCTTGGGTTTATAGCTTACTGGATTGAATCCTGGTCATTTTCAACCAGCGCCTCTGGGTGTTACAAGAGGGTGCACATATACTTGTGTGTGTGTGTGTGTGTGTGTGTGTGTGTGTGTGTGTGTGTGTGTGTGTGTGTGTCTGTGTGTGTGTGTGTGTGTGTGTGTGTGTGTGTGTGTGTGTGTGTGTGTGTGTGTGTGTGTGTGTGTGTGGACCCACCCAGTGCACTATAGGCGACCACCTCCACTTAGCTCTTGCCTGCACCTACAATAGGGCAATGGTTTTCATCCCTTTCAGGATGTGACCCCCCCAAAAAATGTTTTTTAACAGTCTATGATGTCTATGTATTTGCCAGAGAATCACTGTTTACTTTATATCTATTATAATAAATGTTTCCCTTAAAAAACCTGCTCTATCCACATTTCACTCAGGTTTTATGTCTAAATAGTTACTTTATCGATTTTAAATCATTGAATCGTATCGTATCGCCACAATTAACCAATATCGTCCATGTGTCGTATCGTCAGCCGTATCGTATCACTGTTAAAAATGTATTGTTACACCCATACTATTCATGCCAGGTGGCTGTAGTGTCGTGTCGTCGACCTTCATGGGGAAAATAATTCCCAGTCAAAGAGTCTGGAAAAAAACCCAGCCGGCTCCAGGTAATGACCCTCTAGTAACAGTTATGTTGTACCTGATCCCACCCACACCTCCCGGCTTGTCTGCAGTGCTGTTTTTATTTTAGTTTTAGTCATAGTCTCTTGAATAGTTTTCATTTAGTTTTGGTCCCATTTTAGTCACCTGGAATGTTTTAGTGTTAGTCTAGTTTTAGTCGACTAAATATCACAAGATTTTAGTCGACTAAATCTACAGTTGATTTAGTCGAACAAAATGTAGTTTGTCGGGCCTTGATGACGTAATGACTTATACTGGACCTCTTGTCCACTAGTCCCTTCCTAACATTTTAGTCTAGTTTTTATTTGTTTGACGAAATTGTCAGTATATTTAGTCTCAGTTTTAGTCATCATAGCTTAGTTTTTATTTCCATTTAGTTTTCACCAGTGAAAAAAGGTAGTCGACGAACATTTTTCGTCTTATCTTTAAGGCTCATACATAGTCTGGATTTTCGGTGGTGAGGTGACCACCGAACTACAACATGACGTCACGAGCCGCGGTGAAGAGCAAACCACCGCCACCGCTCCAGCCCTTCTCTCTGTTTTTACTCACCACCGCTCAACGTTATTTCAGCTCCGGTGGTCAGCTCACCACCGGAGCGGTGGTCACCTCACCACCGAAAATCCAGACTATGAATAGGCCTTTAGTCGACGAAAACAACACCGCTTGTCTGTCACCTGGTTTCAGCCGAACCGTGTGACTCCTGAGACGGGCCGGCGGGCCTTACATGGATGCATTCATCATCCGTGCACTTGTGCTCGCACCTGCACTGCACCAGTGTTGTTTTCGTCGACTAAAACTAAGACGAAAAATGTTCGTCGACTACCTTTTTCCACTGACGAAAACTACATGGAAACTAAATGAACACTAAGCTATGATGACTAAAACTAAGACTAAATATACCGACAATTTTGTCAACAAATAAAAACTAGACAAAAATGTTAGGAAGGGACTAGTGGACAAGAGGTCCAGTACAAGTCATTTTACAATTAGTTGCATGCTGAAAATAGCCATCTACAAGCTCACAACGCGTCGTAGATCGGCTATTTTCAGCAAGTGTAAAAACGGTCATTACGACGGCATCAAGGCCTGCCAAAATACAATTCAGTCGACTAAATCAACTGTAGATTTAGTCGACTAAAATCTTATGACATTTAGTCGACTAAAACTAGACTAACACTGAAACATTCCAGGTGACTAAAATGTGACTGAAACTAAATGAAAACCATTGCCGCCAAAAACAACACTGCACTGCACCGTGTGTGCCTGAAGAAGCAATCCCTTTTTATTTCCATTTCACTATCCGTGTATATATTTTCGGGTCTGCTTCTTTCACTGATCATGGTATACTGGAGGTATTTTAAGTGGTGATTGGCAGGACTCATTATCAATATCAATCATCATTTGTGTCAGCACATTATGACCCATGTGTAGGCCTATAATCACGCCGCACAGCCAAGGGCGCAATTATGAAATCATTATGGACTTTTATATCTAAATGACAGGGATAATCACTCCATCTCATATTATGACGTGTGTGTGTGTGTGTGTGTGTGTGTGTGTGTGTGTGTGTGTGTGTGTGTGTGTGTGTGTGTGTGTGTGTGTGTGTGTGTGTGTGTGTGTGTGTGTGTGTGTGTGTGTGTGTGTGTGCATGCATATTATGTCTCTGTTTTGTTTTTCCTATGAATTTGTTGAGCCACTCTTTATGGCCTGCACAAATCCATGCAGTGTGCAAATAGTACATGATGTGCCCATGAAAACTGTGTGTGTGTGTACAGTTGGCTCCACTTGTGTGTGTGCGTTTGTATCTGAATGTTTGTCAGGGACCTGCGTAGGGCAATAGTGACACTTGGGATTATCGCTGCATGTCCTGTCAAAATGCACTCCAACAGCACTGGCAGTCGAACAGGGCTGTAAGTAATAGCTACACGGTAAAGAATACTGTTAATGCCACCAACGCACCTGCATGTCCAACAAGCAGAACCTTTTTAAAACACATTTTGTGCCCAAGACGTCTGTGGACGTCTTTGGTATTACCGCACGTGCAGTGCCCAAGACGTCTGTGGACGTCTTTGAAAAAAATAAAAAATATTTTTTATTTTTTTATTTTTTTTTAAAACCAAATAAATCATAACAATGTTTTTTTTCATTTTATACGTGGTGCCAAAGTTTGTGTTTTCGCCATTGAGAATGCATTGGGCGTTTAAATTAAATAACTCTGAAACTATAAAACATTTCAAAGTAAAAAGTTCCAGCATGTGTCTCCACAGTCAGCTGAATTTAAAAAAAAAATGAATGGATTTTCTAGGTGAAAGTGATTTTCACCCACTTTTGCGTGGGCGCACAAAGTGTTAAGGCTGTCATTCGAGTATGTGGTATGTAGAAAATGCCTCAATGCAAGGCAAGGTCATTCTATACAGTTCTTAGATCAGAACACCGTGTGGTTTGTTGCCATGGGGACACACTGCTCAATAGAAAGGTTTTATAACTGTTATTTGCAGGTGGTGTATAGGCTTAATTATGTTTTTTGATGTATTGTATCATTCTAATGATACAGAGAGGAAAGAGTTCAGTCCGTAGTACGTACACAGCCTCAGCTCCAGAGTGTTTTATCGTTTTAAAACACCGACATACAATGACACGACATTTTGGCCACAGCTGGCCTTCATCAGGTGACAATTAAGGTTCATCAGGTGACACTGATGAAGGCCAGCTATGGCCGAAACGTTGTGTATGTCGGTGTTTTTAAACAATTCAACGCTGTGGAGCTGAAGCTGTGTGCGGACTACCTCTCTGTATCTACCTTTTGTCAAGCACCGGCCATCGAGGGACTGGATGTGCGCAATCCACTTGTTTTAACCCATTTTGGGCGGGAACCCCTTTTGGTGTTTTAAACATTATGTTATAATTTAGCTATTTAAAAATAGCAGATCTACAAGCTCATAGCGCGCCACCGAGTGGCACACTATGAGCTTGTAGGTCTGCTATTTTTGAAAAATCGTGAAAATATGTTTTTCAGAAAACTGGAGGATTTAGAAGAATTTCTAAATTCTGTGCCATGGTTTTTTCCCCCCCTAAAACATGATCATCAGGTACTATGATTATACTAGGAGGAAGATTTCTTTCAATAAAGTGTACAGAACGTGTTAAAATGATGTTTTTATATGGCTACACCCACCGGTTCATTAAGTACGCCTGGTTTTCACCTTAGCACCACCCACCTGAACTTAAGCCTCGCCCACAGCTGTTGTGGGAGGGGCTAGGGTTATGATGTCACTAAAATGCAGTGTTGTAACTAACGCCCTTACATCACGTTACGTTACCTAACGGCGCTACTTTTTGCAGTAACTTGTAACCTAACGCTTTACATTTCCCCATTCCATAACGGCCTTATAGTTATTGTGCGAGCGTTACCCGCGTTATAGCGTTATGTTAACTTATGTGATCCGAGTGAAAAGTCTCCCCATGTAGCGCCGTGCCCGTGAGTCTATCTGTCATACAGGCGCGTCTCGTCTCTGTGCTGAGAGAGCACTCTCTGTGTTGTACTCTGTTGACAGTGTGCTCTCATACTAGCCTCTGAGACCACTCTAACATGATGAACAAAGCACGTCGCAGAAGAGGTCATTGATTGGCTAACGTAGGGACAGATTTCAGGGTAAGCCAATCAGAGACAGTCTGACAGAGTAGGGCGGGTCTTTCATATGGCTGTGGTAAACAGTTCTGAACTCAGACACACAAACCCTCGTAACGCATACACAGAAAACGCCGGTTGAACAAACATTATTACCACAAGCTACAATGGCAAATGCGGATGACAGCGAGATCGGATGCTTTGTGGGTTGGAAATACAAGCATTATTTGAGTACTTGCGGGTCAAGGAAATGTTTTAACATGCCATGGAGTGTCCCCGCTGTGTCCCCGCACTTCCTTTATTATTACTGCTGCGTCCCTCCTGCGCAGCACAGTGCCTGACGTTAGCCGTGCGTTAGCCTTGTACACCGTTGCATGCTACCTCCCCGGGCACAGTGATAGGGCTGCCCTCTCCCCCCCAGAAAAACATTGAGGTGAAAATGCTAATTATGTGGCGGACAGAAAGCATTGTCCACAATGCAAATCTAAGAAAGCATCTTAAATCAGTCCATGAGCTAGGCTGCCGCACATCACCAAAACAGACAAATATCGATTTTAAATCGCCACAGAGGCATGTCACCAAGAGTCAACTTGACAAAATGATTGCCACTTGCCAGGTATGTTGTTGAGGAAATGCTTCTCCTCAACGGTGGAGTCTGTTCCTTTCAGAGCACTGGTCAGCAAAATACTAGTGAAAGCAGGGCCAATGTGCAGAAATACATTTTCCAAATACCTGAACAGGGAATATTCTAAAATGGAAGATGAGCTCAAAAATACATTTGATGAATTAGAATATCTCTCTACCACTGCAGATAGGCCTTTATGGACTCATTTTTTATTTGATTATTATTTTATTTTTTCATATTGCAAATTTGCACAGCACCATTTGTTTTGAAGGCAAGTTGAGGCTACAATAAAGATGCTTGTCAAAATTTCTGAACATGTTTTATTGTTCCACTACATTTCATAATGTTAGGAGGGAGTTGTCTTTTCTCTTACTGTGCGACAGAACAAAAAACCTTCTTTTAAATCGTTTTTTATATTATTATTTTTTAAAGTAAAGTAAAGTAACTTAAGTAACTAAAGTTACTTTTTTAGATAAGTAACTATAACTATAACTCTTTACTTTTTAAAAGTAACTTGAACAACACTGCTAAAATGGTGTTATTTCGATTGGGCCTTTTGACTCAAAGGCTTTCAGCTTTCAGGAAGAACCAAAAATACACCGGGAAGACATATTTGAATATTCTAACCACACCTGGGGGTCTATTAGAGTAATGTTATCTCCATAGACACATGCAAAACAGAAAAAGTACAAAAATCACGGCACTCCATCTTTAAAATAATTCTCATGATATTCACATAATACAATGATTGGTTTCACAAAACGATCCATTATGTGATACTTCATGATCCATAATAGTAGGGCTTTAAGCAACTAGTTGACTATTCAACTAGTCGACTAGTAAAATCCACTAGTTGACGTACTAGTTGACTAGTAGTCATTCGTTCAATCTAGTTTTTGAGTGGTGTAAACCACTCCAACAACTGGCTTTGTACCCGTGTACCCGTGTTCGTACCAAAAAAATGAGCATGGTTACTATGGTCACTGACATTACGTCAGACCACAGCTGATCAGGCTATATAAGACCTTGCACCACTCAGTTCACACGGGTGTGATTTTTAACCAACACACAGACGTAAAGGGTGTTTGCTGGTTTCTGCCGGACAGAGACAATATATCAAATCAGGTAGCCTGCAGGTTCGTTTACAGTGGGAAATATTTGCAAACAGACCTATTGGATATTGTTTTGATTTATGATGATATTACAACATTCCAAATAGCATATTCCCCATCTACAAGTTTTGCTACAAATGTATTTGTTCAAACAGCCTTATTAAGACCAACGCTGGAAGGAAGAAGCATTGCTTTGTGTTCCTTTTTAATGTACATTATACTCAATGTAATGGTCAGATGAATTAGATGTGGTGCATTTGGCCCCAGTGGAAAGAAAGCTTTTAGCTCTCCTACAGGCCAGACCTCTGCTGGCCTAGTAGGCTCTATTCATCACAGTTGGCAGAGCTAGTGGGCTGTAGCGTTTCAGAACGGACTCGTGGATGAAGCACCTGCTCTGCTTCCAGTGGGGGGGGGGGGGGAGAGAGAGAGAGAGAGAACTCCCGGGTTCACACAGTCCAGTTGCTGCACTCTCCATGCACTGCACAACCCCAGCTTGTGAGGCTTGGTAATTTTAGCCTTGGATTCGACGGCAATTGTCACTGTGCAAAAAAGACACATGGGCAACGCATGCACGCGCACACACATACACACACACAAGCACATACACACACCACTCTTATTTCTCGCTCTCTCTCTCTTTCTCTCTCTCTCTCTCGAACACATGGATCAGTGCACCAGTGCTGCAGCACACCCTGCTTTCATTAACGCTAATTAACTTTTCATGAAGACCGCTTCCTTTCTGGTTTAATTAACTGACCATCCTCCCCCTCGGACAACTTTAGCTCTTATTGGGGGTGGGTGGGGGGGATGCACCCAGACACAGAGGGTGGGGGGGTGCAGCATGGAACAAAAACACAGAGTGTGTGTGTGTGTGTGTGTGTGTGTGTGTGTGTGTGTGTGTGTGTGTGTGTGTGTGTGTGTGTGTGTGTGTGTGTGTGTGTGTGTGTGTGTGTGTGTGTGTGTGTGTGTGTGTGTGTGTGTGTGTGTGTGTGTGTGTGTGAGAGAGATACTGATAATGCAGCAGATGGATCGAGGGCAGGGGTGGACTGGCCACAGGACGTACCAGGCGAATACCCCTGTGGGCCGACCCTCTGGTGGGCCGGTCTGGGCCAAATGTTAAATTAGCTGTCTGTTGGTTGTGTATATCATTTATGTTGTACTGTAAAATGTGGTGGTGTGTTAAGGGCTTGCATTTCAAGTATGCGTATGGGCCTCGACCCGAAAAGTCAGTAGAGTGTCTGCACACTGGTTGTGGTGGGCCAGTCTGGGCCAAATTCCGCGAAAATGTCCGGGCTGAATTTTTGTCTCAGTCCAGCCCTGATCAAGGGCACTGCTCCCTCAGACCCCTCTCACGATTGTGTATAAACATACCCTATACCACACAGCTTTGTTAAACTAAATAATTTATATATTTTTTCATTCAAATGAGTCCCATTTGAGTCATCACAGCTGTTACCCCCTGATTAACCATGTGTGTGTGTATATGGTATTCACGTGCGCACGCACGCACGCACGCACGCAGACACACATACACACATACACACATACATGCATTTATTCCTTGTCAGGGTCACTGACAGTCTGGGGGATTCCCTCAGTCCCTGAACTTAAATAAGGTCCTCAGACACCCGGCACGCGCGCTGTGTCTCTAATATTGACTCAAACACATGCCTGTAGGCCATGCTGTATCGAGTGAGTGTAGACGCTAACAATTCATCACACGTCAGCCCCTCCACCTCCACCACCTCCACCCCTTCAACTGGAGGAAGCATTACATGTATTAGACATGGCTACACAGACCCACAAGTCTGTCTGTCTGTCTGTCTGTCTGTCTGTCTGCACTGCATTACATGTATTAGACATGGCTACACAGACCCACAAGTCTGTCTGTCTGTCTGTCTGCACTGCTGTGCTTTTACACACTGCACGTGCAGTCTGATTTACATCATTGGCAACACATGCGTCGTAGTCTGGTTTCATTAGCTTCTGATCATACAACGTGGGACATTAATGATAGAAAGGCTGTAAAATACATACATCCTTTTACAGTGTAAAGGATGTATACGTCAGCAAAATGTTCCTCATTCACGAAATGTAACTCTTTCTCTCAATTTTAAATGGAACATTGATAATAAATATATAATCGTTATGCTAAATAATGGCTTCTTTATTTCTTTATTTTCCGTGGCGGTCACGACTTGTGCAGCAGGCCTAAATGCTTTCGCCACTGGGCTGAGCCTGCTGGCTCTGGTCCAGCCTAGCTTGAGAGCTAAGGAGCGGGGACGTGTTAGAGAGGCAGGGGCTGAAATCCCGTAAGAGGGCACTTTTGGACAAAAAATAGCAGATCTACAAGCGCACAACGCGGCATCAGCTATTTTCGGGGATAGAGTATATAAAAGGATAGAGACTGAACTGGCGCGAAGCTCCGCCCCCCCCAGCTATTCATGTCAGTGGAAGTTGCTCAGTGGCGTTTTGAAGCACCCGGAAGACTGCCGGAAGTACCGTCTCAGAACGTCTACTTCCGCATTTGACCACCAAATTTTGGTGGTCAAATGCGGAAGTGCAACCGAGCGCTCAATGTTAAAGCCCAGCTGCACGGGGTTTCCTGGTCATGAATCCGCGGGTCCGCCTGTAGTCCCTCCTCCTACCACTAGAGCCCAGTGCTTCAACGTTGAATAGCCTCACTGGCCCCTTGGGTGCAACCCAGCACTCTTTAGCTAGTGGAGATGCGGTGTATACGACATGGATTTCTAAACAAATGTGTTCAACGCGAAATGCTGTGTTCAAGTTCAGGAGACTGTGAAGAACAAAAAGCAATTCTCCTGAATGCGGCCTTCCGCCATGGCATGGAAATAGGAGAGGAGGGCATTTGCATTTCTTTCACTATTAGTAAATGCTGCGTTCGTTGGTCTGGAAAGGGCAGTTGTTTTACAGACGGGTACAAAAAAAAAAAGGGCCAGGGGCTGAAGCCCCCTTTGATGTCTATGTGTGCACGTCTCTGCTAAAGGAGGTAATGAGGTTCATGCTGCAGCCCGATGCCAAACGGCAGGGGGTCCAGCATAACGATGTGAGCCAAACACAGCTGGCTCCATATCAAAATATAACGCTGAATATTTCCCTTCCCCAACTCTGTAAGAATTTGTTTTACTCTGTAAATATCTGGCACTTAAAAGTGTGTGAGGTCGTTAGTTACAACAAGCTTATATTGTCCTGTTCTGCCCTGTGGCGTTTCAATGCAATGTGTCCAATTAGCCTTTTATTGCACTTTGTCCAGTCTTTTGGGTAAGCTGCCACGGATCCAATCTGTTGAGAAATGAAACACAAATACACAATTTGTTTAAACTAATTGTTTTGTCTCCTCAGTCCTCAGCCACGTTTGGTCCAAACAGCATTCACATTCGCGCGCACACACACGCGCACACTCACACGCACACAGGCACACACTAATTCACTCCTTTACCCTCTCTGGCATCCTTATCTTTTAAATCTGGCCTGCCTGTGATCGGGGAGGAGGGGTCGGAACTGCAGGCGGAGGTTTCCCTGCGTCTGACACGGATACCCCCCCCCCCCCCTCCCCCCCAGATCAACAGCGGCTCCCACAACTCTCTATTGCGCTGCTCCCCCAGTTGCCATGGGAACGGCCGTCGTGACGAGGAGAGTCTGGGGGGGGGGGTGGCTGGGCGACATTATGGCAACACTTCTTGCATTATGGCATTGTACCCTCTCGTCAGCTTTGAGGTGCTTTTCTGTGTGTGTTTAAGCCTGTGTCGTAAATGGGTAAAATGTAGTTGTGTTTAGTGTTTTACACACTCCAGTTGTTTTGAGAGTAAAGTCTTCTCACGAGGGAATCGTGCAGGAACTTCCAGTTCCATCTATATGACATGGGCATTGATGTCAAATTTGTAGGAGATTATACTGTGGTTACCAAATGCACCTTTAATCTTTTGGCCCCAAAATGACTCCCACAGATATCCAGTGGTGGAAAAAGTACTCAATTGTTTTACTTAAGTAAAAGTACTAATACTGCAATTTAGAACTACTTACTTTACAAGTAAGTACGGAATTGAAAACGTACAAAAGTATCGGCATCAAAATGTACCTAAAGTACTAAAGTAAAAGTATTCATATTGCAAAATGTCCCATTTCACAAGTTCAAAATGTGTAGAAAATCTATTGAAAATAGCCGATCTACAAGCTCTCTGTGAGCTTGTAGATCGGCTTGTAGATCGGTAACTAAAGTTTTCAAATAATTGTAGTGAAGTATATAATATAAGTAAAAGTACAAATGTTGGCTCTGAGATGTGGTGGAGTAGAAGTAAAAGTATTGGAAATTGGAAGTACTCAAATAAAGTACAAATACCTCAAAATTGTACTTAAGTACAGCACTCAAGTAAAAGTAATCTATACGGCAACGGTATGATGGCTTTCTCTATTATAGACTTAATCAAATCCAGAGATTGTGGACAGTCTGTTGCCACTGTTTGCCCTCCATCCTTGTACTATTATGTCCACACAGCCCAGCTCCTGGCATGTCAACTGACCCTCAGCGATCCACATGGATGCACAGCACAGGGAACCACGTCGCCTGTGCAAACCTGTGGCTTTACAGGCTGCCCTGGGTTGTGCTTGGAATAAATACAAAGGCTCCCTGGATTGTTCTGCCTTTTAGCCACACTTGACTATTAGATCCAAAACAATTTAATTGGTGCTGCGTGCTCTCACGGTGAACACCAAAGGTCAGGCCATTTGAATATATTATAGCCTAACATGTTTTGTTTTTGTTTATTGTCTATCGTGCAAATTAATGAGACATTAGGCTGAAATGAGATTGCATCCAGAATCCCTCATGGGTGGCAAAATAACAACACGTCTCCGGTTTTAGAGATCTCTTGTACTTACTAGGGCCAATCATTTTTCACTCGAGATGGACAAATGCAAACCCTGAAGCCCAATTCATACTTTGTTGCACGGCGGGTGAAAATACACTATGAAAATAGCTCTGCGTTGTTAAAGCTGCTATTTTCGCCGCATGTCACCGTTGTTGCGACAGAGTATAAATTTGGCACAGCAGTGATGTGTAAATCCTATTTGTCTGTTATATGTCTGCGATGACATGTTGAAGTAGCAAGTGAGGTTGGATAACACATCCCTGGAAGGGAGGTAATATATTCGTTAGTAGACCAACAGGAATGCAGCCACACTACAACTAGAAAGGTCGCAATTTTTCAAAATATTGCAAAGTGTGGTTGCCGCAGTCGCTTACATAGGCCCCTCCCACTGATATTGCCAGCCAATTACAATGTCGCGTCACCCCTGTGATCATGTGTAAGTAATTAGAGGGGATTTATGCCCCCAAAAATCATGTTTTTTGCGACAAACGGTTAAAATGTTCGCATTTGCGGCGCCCCCTATGCATGAAAATGGAATTGCTTTTGGATTTTGGTTGATTAAACCACCCACGACATTTGATTCAAATTTGGAGTTGATTGGACGCTTGGTTCGTGATTTGTGGCATTTTTCGTAAAATAGGCCCCTCCCACTACCTTCGGAAGCCGATTACGGCCGAATGATACGCACTATCAAAATTCCGCCTGTGGTGTTTTCATCGGAACGGTCCAGAGATCATGTGTATCAATTTTTGTGAGATTTGGACAAAATCTAGGAGTATAAATTTGGCACAGCAGTGATGTGATCCTATTTGTCTGTTATATGTCTGCGATGACATGTTGAAGTAGCAAAGTGAGGTTGGATAACACATCCCTGGAAGGGAGGTAATATATTCGTTAGTAGACCCAACAGGAATGCAGCCACACTACAACGGAAAGGACATTTGAATGCAATTTACAATTTAGGCATTTAGCAGAAGCTCTTAATCCAGAGCGATTTACATTAAGCAAGAACAAAAGCATGGCGATACATCACATACAAAGTAGTTATCATGAACATGCGTATAAGCTAAGAACGTAACCGGGGAATATAATGAAACTATACATATAAACTATACATACTATACTATATATATATTTACTATAAAGTGCTATGACTACATACAATGCAATTCTAGTGCTGTCTACGTAACATGCTATAAGTCTGTATAAAATGCTATCTAAGTCTACATAAAGTTCTATCTAAGGGGCTAGGGCAAGTGCTATACGGGCCATGATGGAGTCTGAAAAGGTGGGTTTTCAGACTACGGCGGAAGATTGGGAGTGAGGCTGCAGTTCTGATTGTAATGGGAAGTGCATTCCATAGTTTTGGAGCCAGAAGGGAGAAGAGTTTGGGACGTGTGGAGTGTTGTCCCGGCGTTTTCAGTGAAGGTACGTCCAGCTTCCCTGCGTTGGCTGATCTGAGTGCACGGGAGGGTTTAATTGTAAGGTTCTATCATACTTGCAAGATATGGGGGAGCCATGCCTTTGGTTGCTTTGAATGCCAGCATCAGAGTTTTGGTGGAGTCGTAGAGATAATAGTACATAGTTTCATAGGTAATAGTACATCGTTTCTGCAGCAGTGCGAGGGAACCGGTTGAAATGAAAGTTGGTTAAATTAAGGTATAAAGGAGGATTCATTTCAGGAGCATTATGAATAAATGATTGCTGACAATGTGGCCTGAAAGCACTGGGGAAGGTTCAACTAGGAGAGTAAAAAGCAGAAAACTCGACGCTGTTTCAAGTGTGACAATTCAGATCATTCTTTGCAGCTCATCAACTCAATGTTGAGAAGTCTGCAGCTTATTGTTGCAGACTTTGAGCCTGCAGTTTTTACTGTGTGAACTGCAAGGGGCTACCATATATGAGAGGGTGCACCAAACCAGTGTTGTTTTTGGCAGCTATTTTTTTTCTAGTTTATTTAGTTTGTCACATTTTAGTCACCTGGAATGTTTTAGTGTTAGTCTAGTTTTAGTCGACAAAATATCATAAGATTTTAGTCGACTTAAATCTACAGTTGATTTAGTCGAACAACATTTATTTTGGCGGGCCTTGATGCCGTCGCAATGGCTCATTTTACACTTGTTGAAAATAGCAGATCTACAAGCCCACAACGCGTCACACTGCGACGCGTTGTGGGCTTGTAGATCTGCCATTTTCAACATGCAAATAATTGTAAAATGACTTATACTGGATCTCTTGTCCACTAGTCCCTTCCTAACATTTTAGCCTAGTTTTTATTTGTTGACGAAATTGTCAGTATATTTAGTCTTAGTTTTAGTCATCATAGCTTAGTTTCCATTTAGTTTTCGACTTTCGTGAGTGGAAGAAGGTAGTCGACGAACATTTTTCGTCTTAGTTTTAGTCGACGAAATCAACACTGCACCAAACTTTGTATGACCATGATATCCACATACTGTATATAGATTTCTATACAAAAAGGTGTAATCTACTAGCTTCTTTATTTATTAATGTTAGGTTTGGAGTTTAAAAGCACCCCCAAGAAGACTGTACTGCTCCTTTTACCTCCCACTAAAGATATTGGCTGAAGGGTGTTTCTAAAAGCAAGGCCATGGCCATATTAGAAACAACTCATATACCCTGAAGAAGGCAGTTGTATCTGCTGAAACGTTGGTTCCTACTCCTAAAAACTGACATTTTACCCTCAGAATGCAGCTAGAGGATAGGTCGGAACGGGTCACTCAAATAGTTCATCGTCCAGAGAGCTTGAACGTGTTAACCCATTTTGACCTGAGAAAGTTTTCTGAAAAAGCTATGTTTCTGTCAGTCGTTCTTCGATTTAAAAAAAATAGCAGACCTACAAGCTCGTAGCGCGCCACTCGGTGGCGCGCTATGAGCTTGTAGATCTGCTATTTTTCAATAGCTAAAGCATAACAATGCTAACACCAAAAGGGGTTCCCGCCCAACATGGGTTAAGAAAGTTTCACACCAATCTGCGTATTAGACTTTGAGATAACTTATGTGCCAACCAAGTGGAGAGTTTGGCCTGGGGCTGGCATTGACTAGAAGAAAGGCAACAGGGTTCATTAGGGTTCATCATTGCAGACAGTGGAGGCACCAGCAGATTTCTATTGGAGGTGCTTGACTATTATTTGAGGGTACTACAGAATTGAATATCCTACCAATATATGCCTGCACGACCAAATGCAATTAATCGTGCGTGACACCCAAACAATGCATATAGCTGTACAAAAAGATGTACAAACAAAGCTGTTGTATTACAATCTGGGAACCCATCTGCAAAAAAGGGGGGAAAACAGCACCCTCTACTGTTTGTTTCCTTGAACACAAACCCTAATTTCATTTAAGAAATGTTAGTGAGTACGACAGACGAAAAACAGTCTAAGTCCAAATTTCATTCTGACCCCTCCACGAAAAGGCCTCGTTGTCCTGAACCCTTATCTATCATTTATACATTATGGATCAATAGTGTGGACTTAGACTGTTATTCGTCTGTGGCATTCAATTATGAAGTGGGCTTTACAATGAGGAATAGTTATCATACAACCAGTGTCAGACATTTTTAATTGCATTTGTTATGCGTTTGCTATAGTGTTACACCATCTGCTCTTGCTGTTCAGTTTCAGTTGCTGTATAGATTCCTTGTTGACAACTCCCATCACAAGGACGTCAGTTTGCTCTTGGGAGAAATTCTGCTTTTTCTTCCACGACAGTATGGAAATGACAAGAAGAGCCTTGAACTGAGCATATAGTGGTGCCCAGGGATTTGACATTGGTCATGATTCATTCATGATTGAATACACCTGCAACACACCCACAGAAAACCGTGTCCAAGGTGGACCAAACCTTGGACAACCTTGGACTTGACTCTTTCTTCCCTCCACACATGGGGTAAACCAATGTCAGTCAGTCCTTTCTACTTGGAGCGGCACCTATCCCGCTCTGTCCGATGGAAAGTCTTAAAACGTATTAAAAACGTGAATTAAACAATGAAAACATAACTCGTTAATGGGAGGGAAGCTGTTCTACATCAGTTAACCTGCGTAACTCGTGAATGTCTAGGGGAAGTGTTAACTTTACTACTCGTTATCCATGTTCACAAGATATGAAACAAATACGTTCAAATTATATTATTGATCCAGTTTATATTACCGTACCACTGACACAAGCCACTAACTCGCTAATTAAGGATGCTCTCGTCTGGATGTTTGTAAGACTAAAGTGCCCTTTCTTTAAGACATTTGTGCCGCGTGTTGTCATACAGTGTGTCATGTGAGCCAGTAGTGCACTGGTAAAGTGGGAGGAATTAAAATAGCATAAGACTTAATAGAGCGTCGCAGTCCCGCCCCCTTTCATGACAACGCCAGGCCCAGGAAATGAATCCCAATGCATTTTTCCCATAGACATTTCAAAACGACCTTTTAAGGGTCGTACGAAGCCAACTCTTGTCGTGACAAATCATGACAACGCACACAATATTTTGGACCAAACAAATAATTACAAAGAAGAAAAACCACAAAAAAAGTGTTGTAACCTGCCGTTTTTTTCAAATTCTTTGTTTGGCGTGAAAAATTGTGTTTGTTGTCATGATTTGTCACGACAAGAGTTGGCTTTGTCCACGGCGTAAACGTCTTTAAATAAATACTTTCTGAAAAGTCTATGAGGAAAAGGAACGGGGATTTATTTTCCGGGTCTCTCGGGGGGGGCGGGATTGCGACGCAATAGAAAAAGTAGAAAAAAATTGGGTAAAAACAAAAGAAAAATGACTAACATGCATTATACATAAAACATGAAATGGATGACCTGTACAGTAAATCATTTCTATGTAAGACATTATAGATGTGGCTTCTGATTAGTGTGCATCAAACAGCGCTCAACGTTCTTATGGAAGCTTCTCTTTTCTCTCTTCTTCCCACCCCGTTTTGCCCCAAAACATTTTTTTGTTGTGCTGCTGAAAAGAATCCCTCATTGTGCTGCCTGCCATCACCACCACTTCACTGTTAGGGAAGGTGTTTCTTCAGGAAAGGACAGTGAGTCAGGATTTCTCCACACATACTCATGGCGCTTATCTTCTTGGCCACAACAAATAGCTTCCCACATTTCAGCCAGGTCTTTTCTCGAGCTTTATATATCCAACATTCTTTTAAGGTTGTACTTTTTGAATAATGGCTTCCTTCTTGCTTCCCTCCCAACAGGCCAGTTTTATTATGCAGAGCTCTTGATGTGGTTGACCGGTGCACCTTTACTCCTCCTCCTCTCAGCCAGTGAACCTCTGTAGCCCCTTCAAAGTGATTTCCCTCATAAGTCTCCTCGCTTGAGGAGTTTTGAGGGACATTATTTTCTAGGCCATGCCTAGATGGTGTTATGCAGCGTCCACGTCTTCATTATCAGTCCAACAGTGATCACTGGGATATGCATTATCTTGTATGCATTTTCAGTATTTTCTCTCTAAATGACATAAAATAGTCGTTATTTTTCAGACTTTTCCTTCAGAGGCAAAGCCTGACCAATTGTGACTAAATTTGACTGAGGGACTGCCATTGGATTTTTTTGAATTTTCGTTTTTTCATGTCATATGAAAGCAGGGAATCATAGCTTCAAATTGACATATTGGTTGTTCAGTTTGGCCCACCAGTTTTGGAGATATGGCTTATAGAGTAATGTCTTGCAGAAAACAGCGAGTTGAGAAAACAGGCTTGAAAGGTTCACTTCTGTGGTCTCTAACATTACACCTAGCTACATGTTTAAGCATTTATTTCATATTTACATGTCGATTTCAGCTCTGACACTTATTCCAGACATGCTCTAGCATGTGAAGAGTCTGCCTGTGCTATTAACTTATTTTTGGAAAAAAAAAAAAAAAAAAGTTTTTCTCCTCTGGTGGAAAGCTGGAATTTGCGCGATGGCAGGCTCTCAGTCAAATCTGGTCACAATTATCCTTAACCCATTCAGGCCTGACCTCAAAATTAAAAAAAAATCTTCTAAATCCTCCAGTTTTCTGAAATAAATATTTTCACGATTTTTCAAAAATAGCTAAACGCCCAAAATGGGTTAAACAGAATGGGTCCCAGCTCCCAGGTTTCCTGAAGGTGGCATATATGACCGTTTACCCTTTCAGACTTTCAGTTTTACCCTTTTTTTCCCATACCAGAAACACATTTGAATCTATCATCTATTTTATATGAAACACACTATTCACTATTTGCTTATTTTTCTCTCGCTGAATTGTGTTTGCAGACAGGCAAAGTTAATAGGCCCCATGGGTGGATTACTTTATCCCCCACAGTTTGAACGATGTCTTCCCCCTTGGCATTCAGATTTCCATGCTACCCACATCCTAAGATGCTGTGTGTGTGTGTGTGTGTGTGTGTGTGTGTGTGTGTGTGTGTGTGTGTGTGTGTGTGTGTGTGTGTGTGTGTGTGTGTGTGTGTGTGTGTGTGTGTGTGTGTGTGTGTGTGTGTGTGTGTGTGTGTGTGTGTGTGTGTGTGTGTGTGAGAGAGAGAGCTTGTGTAGTGGTGATTGAAGAACTGGTATGCAAATGAAACCCCCATGTAGCGTGTATAAATTATAGTATGGTCATGCGCTATAGTACCATAGCATAATATCATATAGGCAATATGTTGTTCAGCTGCCTCTAGCTTTGTGGTAGAAATATCATGCATCAAAACATCTATGCATTAATATGAAAAATATATTTTGACTGTGGTGGCTCAGGGTGGTCGGGTGGAAACCACAAGGTTCCCAGTTCGAACCCAGGCTCCCCCAGAGTTAGTGTCGAAGTGTCCTTGAGCACGACACTGAACCCCTAATTGCTCCTGATGTGCTGGTTGGTGCCTTGCATGGTTTCCAACCGCCATCCGTGTATGAATGGGTGAATGTAATGCACAATCTATGTGCCTTGGATAATAAAGGCGCTATATATATGCACCATTTAAGTACTGGGGTTGAGTATGTTGTCCACCACTGGTGAATTCTATATCCCTTTTTCCTTCAATAATTTTATCCCACGATTTTGTAACCCATTTTTCACCCCTGTGTCAATTAGTAATGTGATCCTGGGCTCTACACACCGCCAACCTGGGGGAGAGCAACGGACTTGAACTCATGCTTCCTTCATGCCTGAGTGTCCAAGTTGATCCTTTACACCTGACGGGGGAGTTTCCCTGGTTGGACGTAGCGCGTGGAAGGAGCACGTTATTCCAACCAGTTCCTTTCCCCTCAATCAGGTGCCCCGGCTGGCCAGGGGGGGCTTGTTTTTTGTGAGGGTACCTACCCTGAATTCTATATCCCTTTATGGGGGATATAGAATTCAGGGTAGGTACCCTCACAAAAAATATCCCTTATATTATGTATATGTATCCCTCTATGCACAGGTTCACTGTCAGCAACTTGTCGCAAGCAAGGGGCAAAAGAGCAGCACAACACACCCATGACGCAGGGCAGCTCTGTGAGCTGTACTTGTAGATTGTATTGCTAGAAAACACGACTTGGGCAAACAGCCAGAAAATAAACGGTCACTGAGTGACACGAACGCAACGATTGGAAACACTAAAAGTGTCCACCTAGACCTAGCCTCGCACCATTGAGAAAAACAGGATTACTAGCAGTCGGCTGTTCCGAACTGCAGCCCCGGGGTTATCAGTTGATGGGGGGGGGGGGGAGCGAAAGTGATTCTTATGCTCTGCAAGGTCTCCCTTTGAGCGCATCAGTGTCAGACTTCAGTCAAAGCTATTACGCAGGGCAAATACGTCACATTAAATATTCACCCAAGACCGTGTCCAGCGAAGTGCAACCATAAATGATTCAAGTCATGAACCTTGGGAACATGACTGTGTTTCCCACCCATGGCACCAACAGATTACAAACATCCCTAGGCCCATGTGAGTTGAGGCTGATTAACATCCCTAGGCCCATGTGATGTGAGTATGGCTGATTGCCTGACGTCGTCCCGGTGCCTTTTGTCCGGTCCCTGTGCTCCGCTTCATGGACAAGCAATCATTTCTCAAATTAAATTATTTAGGCCTGACGTCGAAATTTAAAAAATGTCTTCTGAATCCTCCAGTTTTCTGAAATAAATATTTTCACGATTTTTCAAAAATAGCAGACCTACAAGCTCGTAGCGCGCCACTCGGTGGCGCGCTATGAGCTTGTAGATCTGCTATTTTTCAATAGCTAAATTATAACATAATGTTTAAAACACCAAAAGGGGTTCCCGCCCAAAAGGGGTTAAATCATTGCGCTTGCAGCATGCGGAACAACATGTTGCAGGCTTATCTCCACCGAGTACGGACCGTAGTGGAGATGCATCATGTTGGCAGTTTCACTGCCTCATTTGATGTTCTGTTTTTAGTGTCTCGGCGGATAATTGATTAAACTAATTCCAAAAATGCTTAAGGGGTATAATATGATTTGTGAAACCTAAATCCTTCAAGATAAATGAATAAATATCTAAGCATCTGGCATTTATGATCACTGCCCCACTGGTGTCAGTGGTAATACTTGCCATTATCCTGAACCAAGACCAGACAAAAGCTGAAAGCTATTTTCAAAGCCTCAGATGTTTCATTAGGAACAGTGTTGTTGTCTGAGCCAGCTCTGTGGTCGTGCAAGGCTGGGTGAATCAAGAAATCCAAATCCTTCCCAGCTCGTCTCTCTGTAGGATTTTAGCATTCTGGACACTCTGGAGGGAGTGGTGCGTGTGCACGTGTGCGTTTGTGACACACACACACACACACACACACACACTGCCCTGCGTCATGGGTGTGTTGTGCTGCTCATTTGCCCCTTGCTTGCGACAAGTCGCTGACAGTGAACCTGTGCATTAAAGGGATATAGAATTCACCAGTGGTGGACAACATACTCAACCCCAGTACTTAACCCATTTTGACCTGGGATCAGATTCTAAAAATGTCTTCTACATCCTGACAGTTTTCTGAAAAGCTATGTTTCTATGTCAGTCGTTCTTCGATTTTTCAAAAATAGCAGACCTACAAGCTCGCACACACACACACACACACACACACACACACACACACAAGTAGTTAAATAGGGAGAAGTAGCATATTCTTTTGTTCTATATATCTTTTGTTCTATTGTGTGTAATTATTAGACATAATGGACATAATTTCTATAGATTTCTATACATGCTTTGTGTGCTGTTGTCTATAGTATGTACAAAAGAAATCTATTCAGACTCATGTATAAACAAGACTCTTTAGAAATCTTTAGAGAACAGGGTCTTTCTTTTGTGTAGTTTGTGTGGTTTTTGTTCACTGTTTGTGCATGTGTTTATGGTGTACACTTTCTGTTAATGTGTGACCCTCTCCTGCAGAGAGTGGGATGCTAGAACCGTCTCATGCCTTTTTGTCTCTATTGACAAAAGACACTCATTAGGACATAATTGAATTGTAATGTCTGTCTGGCTGAGTGAGTGAGTGTGCGTGCGTGCATTAATTGCATGGACTGTTCCCCATGGATTCAGTCTGTCTGCCCGTGTGTGAGAGATGTAAAAAGGCCAATCTATAGAAAAAGGGCCTTCCTTTTGTATTATTATCCTGTGTATTATGTAGTTTGTGTACACTTTCTGTCTCTGTGGACAAAAGCTACTCATTGGACTTGTGACGACTCAAAGCCCATTGAATGGTAATGCCTGTCTGGTTGAGTGAGTGAGTGTGCGTGGATGGAGGCATGTGTGGGTGAGAGCTGTAAAGACCTTTGGAAGTAGGGTCTTTCTTTTGTGTTATTAGCAATAATAGCCAAGTACAGGTTTTTGTGTTCACTTTCTGTTACACTTTAACAGTCTCGTGCCTTTTTGTCTCTATTGACAAAAAAGCCACTCATCTGGACTTGTGACGACTCAAAGCCATTTAATTGTAATGGATAGGTCTGGCTGAGTGTGCGTGCTTGCGTGCGTGCATTAATTGTAAGGACAGTTCCCCACTTTAGGGGCTCAGTCTGTCTGCATGTGTCTCACTCGTAAAAACTTTGGGTACAGTGAGTGTGTGTGTGTGTGTGTGTGTGTGTGTGTGTGTGAGAGATGTAAAGGCCAATCTATAGAAAAAGGGGGCTTTCAGTGTAATTCATGAACAAAAGCCTTTTGTTATGGATTGGTGACTGCTTAGAACTAATGGACCCTAAATGTGTTAGATCTCTCTCTCTCTCTCTCTCTGTGAGCATGTGTTGCGTGCGTGCATGCATGTTTTAGGGTGGTTGGTTTATCCAGTAACTTTAGAAATATAATATATATATAATATAGTATTATATATTTATTCCATGGTTAGGCAACAGTGTTAAAACGGTGTTCACCCCATAACGCTGAGACATCCTGTGACATAACAGCTGTAACTAAAGTACTAAAAGTAAAACATTTTCGTAAAATACATGCAGGTATAGGGCATGCATGTTTAAAAGTATAATTTACATGATTATGGGCATGTCTTTTAGACCACTAGATTTAGTTAAACAGAACTGTCAAACATTCATGTTTTGACAGACTGCAAATAATTACAGTAACTGATGGTCTGCTAACATTTACACATTTTAACCAAATACATGCGTACATGCGTACATACATTTACACATTTTAACCAAATACATGCGTACATGCATACATACGTACATACATACATACATACATACATACATGCATACACGTGTATGCTATTATTATTATGCTTTTTGCATGATTTTATATGACTGGACATGACTATATTCTATAACAAGCACCAACATGATGTTTGTTACATTTATTCAGTACATAAGTCCATTAATCACTGATACCATTTTTTCCTTGTGTTTTAAAGTTACTAAAGTATGTAGAAGTATGAAGAAAATGTGTTAGACACACTTTTAAAAAATATACGAAAGTAACAGATCTACAATCTCCCAATGCATCACAATTCACTGTCATTGTTTTATAGAATGCAATGGCAAATTATATTGAATACACACCATACAATTGCAACACCTAGGTCATTCTGCATTATGATGTATTCTACTGCAATAAGCATGAGCAGAGACCTCTAGTTCTCTAGTTTCTCTGAGACTTGCAAGAGTCACCGAGTCAAGTTTTTAAAACTGTAGTGTTTATGATAAGTTTATGATATAAATATGCTCACGTAAACAAGTTGAATCAGCATACAACTTGAATCATTATACAACGTGTAGTAGTTATCTTGTATGCTCTAATTAGCATCTTATGATGTATAACATCAGTTATGTTTTATCTAACACATTTTGTAAGCCTATGCATACATGCAAATCTACAGTATCATACATATTTTATTCTTACATGTCCCCCATAGTCCATACTCATACTCCATACACCATACAAACTTAGCTGTAACATTATTCCATGTCTTAATATCTGACAATGTTCATTTCAAATTAAATTATTTTGAAAAATCTATATCCATTATGACAAACCATTAGTATATATATATATATATTTAGGCTATTGTATGATCTGTCAGTGGTCATGGGATGGATTAACCCAAGAATTATATGTGAACGGTGGGCAACAGGTCCTACAGTAATTAGGCAACTACTGCTAGAAAAGCCATATGCTAGAAATGTTCTCACAATGATTGGTATAGTCTAATTGTATTTGTAGTAGTGTTATGATTAGGCCTAATGATCCAATCCTTGTAGGTAGATCGGTAGCGAGACAAGTTTTATGCCTCCTGGTAAAAGTTATACCCCCATTGTAAAGAAACTGTGATACGCACACATGCTATGGTAGAATATCAGCATGTGAATGCTCTTGCATAAGATGGTTAATTACTAAACTAGTGTTTTTCTAGGACATTACAGTAGACCTAACTAATTCATGAAGAATAAGCCTATAGCCTTTTACTAAAGAACAGGCAATATTTTGAAATAAGGCCTCATTATGTCCATGGCAAGGCATATGACTCAACAAGTTACATTTAGACAGTTTATGCTCAACATTATGATATTGTGTCATAGGCACAGTAGGCATGGTGAATATTACCGGTTGTCTGTATCGTTGAACAGAGGTATTATACCTGCAAGTCTAGCATGACTACCAGTTATTCAATGCAACCTATTTTTTTCCTCTAACTATAGTGTTTTTTAGATGGATGCTAGTCCACATCCATGAACCTCTGCAACAAATTAACTCACAATAACTACAAAACCATTAAAAACATCTATACCATACACCCTACATTACGAGAATGCAAAACATGAAACAAAAACATGCAAATACAGAACAGAATGTTCTGTTACAGCCATTGTAATATCAAAAGAAATTGATACAGATCCTATACATATCCTAGAAAAAACAAAACTATACCTGCAATCAACACAATGGACCAATACCAGATCACCGAAACATAAGTTCATCACAAATGTATAGTGACACCTACATTATCATCAATAAGGCACTAAAATCAACACCACACAAAACATCACAACACCGCAAAATCAAAAGTAACATGAAACATGCAAAAATAAAAAGTGCCATCTGACAGACTGCTCTATAGTTCAACAACAACTCTTAAGCCAATGCCTCCAATACACATCCATTATCAAAAGGCATCGTTATCAAAAACGTAATATTTTGAATAGTATGATATAGGCTGCAAAGGCAGCAATATGTATGAATATATATATATTATAGCATAGAGGTCCATACTACAATCATATAATACACAAAAACAACTATTGCATATTATTCAGAACCAATACACACCACTACCCAACAGCATAAACACTGTACATCACCAATCAATAATAGCTGAACATCTACACATCATTATGACTAATGAAGTGCTCAATATACTAGTTCAACACAGCTTAATAACAAAGTATGTAAATATCAGAATACTTTGCCTTGGCAACGTAACTGTATATGATTTCTCATATAAAACTCATTTGAAAACGAATTGACCGGACTATTTAATTTTAGGTGAACACATTATGGTGCTGAAGATAGATAGTAGTAGATATTGTTGGTTATAGGTAATGATGAAGCCTTATGTCCAATAGGGGACGAAGAGGAGTAAGTAAGTAATAGGTAACGATGACTATAGGGTAGATTGATTGCATGATATTTGATTGATTGACATTTGATTGTTAGATAGACTATAGTCTAGACTACAGGGGTATAAGCTATGCTGCTATAGGCATACAAGGATGTATTTGCAGTATATTACAGTATATTTTCAATCCAAAAAAAACTGTAGATAGGGTCTGCACACAAAACACACTGTTTTTGTGTTGACAATAACTATTGACAACAACAACCCAACATACTAGTATATATGCAATAGTATCAACCATATATATATATATATTTCTTTTTAAATAAAATACTCTATACTGTGTATGTGTAGAATAATAAGATATGCTTGAACGGTTCAACTATGTGCTAATATATATATATATATTTTTATAACCTCCTAGAAAAAAAACTGTATGGGGCATACAAAACACATTAACATCAGTATGTCTGATGGTGCAGTGTGTAAATGTAACAAAGACCATTATAACAGGTTATGTACACTATGCTTATATATGGTAATATGGTTTTTCCAATAATATTAATAATGAACAAATATTGATGCATGTTCAGATATAATCATGTACTAGTTATGTTGACTTATTAGTTAAAGAATAGCGTTAAAGTGTCAGAGAATAGTGGTGCTGTAACTGCAATTGTAACTTTAAAACCATATGGATAATAAAATAATCATATGGATAATAAACTTAGGCTAAAGGATTACTTGGGCAAAAGCTGTCCACTTCAATTATTATTATTATTATTATTATTATTATTATGTATTATATATATAACCTGTCCTGTAGGGTAGGCTACTGTCTCGTGTTTATGGATTATATGTTATATGTTGTTCGTACATTCTTCTAGACACTTAAAACTACTATGAGTGTATGATATTGTTGTTTGACAAGCAAGTATGTACATGATCATTTAGTTTACGCAGATATGCTATGCATAACGACTGAATGTTACAATTATCCACCAATGGTGGTTGTTAGTTACAGAATATATCAATTCTTAGTTTCATGAGTTTCAGAATGGTATTTAGTCAAATTCCATGTAACGGTAAAAAGTTATGATCATTGTCATGACAAAAACTGTGTATAATGATAAATTACTTATCTGATATACTGTACTGTACAAGTAGTACTGTATGTAGTACTATACCATAATATTGAAAAACATAGATATTTCAAATCCGTACACTACCGTACAATCCCTAGGCATATATTATCTACATCTAGACATCTACTCTATGTCTGCGCTATTCTATGACCCCATAAATGATTCTAAATGTTAGGCCTTCTTAAAGTAGTTTCATGTCCAGTGTATGCTACATGCTTAAATTATAAATTGTACACAATATTGTTCAAAATCATATATGTCTAATAATGAACAAATATTGATACATGTACATATAGAAACCTGCACTATTTTGCGATACATTTGTTTGAAAATGCTGTTGCATCTTGAATTGTGACATTGTAAATGTACATGTAAACAATGAATTGAATAATCAATGAGAGGGTGTGGTGTTTGGAGTCAGGTCCCTATTTAAAAGGGTGGTCACAGAGCTGTAGGACTGCAGAGAAAAGACAGCTAGCCTTATTTGCACCAGATAAATTAGGAGATACTTCCTCATCAATTATTTCCTCTCAATTTTGTCATGGAGCCTATGGGTAAAGCACGTACCCCTAATGAATCAGTGGAACACCAACCGTTATTGCAGACTGAAACAACCGATGCAGATACAATTACAGTACCTAGGTACAGATCATACAATCCTCTCAAAGTATGGGGGTATAATCCTCCAGAGGACAGCTTTGCATATACCCCTGATTTCGAAATATATGAAGAGAGAGCGGAGGACGATGTTATGACAGCGGACCCATGCTACATGAACATACCTGTATACAGGCCAAGAGATGATGATGAGGAGGACCTGGTGGACTCTGATCTGGTGGACTTAATAATCGATACGGATGACGAGTACTATGACCAGAGAGAGCCGTTAGATTTGACTACAAGCAAGAAAACTCCTGGACTTTCCGAAAATGCACAACTACCCATCACAATCCCATCATTCCCAGCACCGAACTATGAAACACAGAACTATTCCAAATCACTGCCATCCCCGGCAAACTCTGGTGCTGAGGATGCAACATCGACTCTAGCTGCATCCAAGGCCTGGATCTCGGAGTCTGCTTTACCTACAGTCAAAACATTCTTCAGGTCCCCACATACGGAATGGGGTCGCATGAATGTTAAAGATATAAAGATTGCATTAAAGTTATGGGATATCGAAAACGAACAGAAAAATAGAGATTCACATGAAGGGACATAGGGAATAATAGATATTAATGTAATAGACTTAGTGTAAAAACTACTAAAAGTCATTGATTTGTAAAATAATGAGGTAATATTGAACTGTGTATTACATGATTTAATATGGATATCTATGTCTATTAAATGTTTCTTGCTAAATAAAAAATATCAAATACATATTCTTCCTCTTTTTTATTACGTGTTGTTACCCATGTTAAATTCTAGTTAGATTCTGACAATGTAATGCAGGTACTAACTTGGTAAGGCTATGTCACTGTGGGAGTGGACCTAAAAACGCAAAATGCAAAATTTGTGCTATGACTAATATGACTATTGTGCATGTACACGAACAGAAAAATAGAGATTCACATGAAGGTCTATTAGAGTAACATTAGTACATTAATCGCTGTATCAGTGAATTAGTGTATTGGTTTTACACTACACATGTGTACTCAATGACTCAATGATTGCATACTAATAGTATTGAACTATTAAACTATTAAAACATGACTATTACTAACTATTACATGTAAATATTATAGGCCCTGCCATGTTTCTCGTGAAACAAGATTTGTTCATTATTATACTATCACACAGTATGACCTCAAAGGTAATAACCATGAATAACAAAAGCAGTTATTCTTAGAAGGCTCCGCCTCTCTGAGACATGGTGTTAAATACTGCGGGGACAGGGCCCCAGCATGAGTGAGTAAGCCTAGACACGAGCTGTCCCAAAGAAAGAAAGAAAAAGAAAAGAAAGAAAATATGTGCTCTACCGGTCTGAGCTATGAGGATGAGGATAGAAAAGTTTGGGCGTTATCGGACAGGCGTAAAATACGGTTGTCTTTTTTTCAGTTCAAGAATTATCCATATATTGAACTCTATACATTGGACTCAGGGGACAGTATCTTTGAAGACAGATTGCCTTACATACGAGTCTATGAATCTGAATTTGACATAGGCAGGGTTTAGCTTCTGCTCCAACTGCAGATAATTGCAGAAGTCCAAAATACCATTTACCAAACTCTCAAATTCAGATTCATAGACTCGTATGTAAGGCAATCTGTCTTCAAAGATACTGTCCCCTGAGTCCAATGTATAGAGTTCAATATATGGATAATTCTTGAACTGAAAAAAAGACAACCGTATTTTACGCCTGTCCGATAACGCCCAAACTTTTCTATCCTCATCCTCATAGCTCAGACCGGTAGAGCACATATTTTCTTTCTTTTCTTTTTCTTTCTTTCTTTGGGACAGCTCGTGTCTAGGCTTACTCACTCATGCTGGGGCCCTGTCCCCGCAGTATTTAACACCATGTCTCAGAGAGGCGGAGCCTTCTAAGAATAACTGCTTTTGTTATTCATGGTTATTACCTTTGAGGTCATACTGTGTGATAGTATAATAATGAACAAATCTTGTTTCACGAGAAACATGGCAGGGCCTATAATATTTACATGTAATAGTTAGTAATAGTCATGTTTTAATAGTTTAATAGTTCAATACTATTAGTATGCAATCATTGAGTCATTGAGTACACATGTGTAGTGTAAAACCAATACACTAATTCACTGATACAGCGATTAATGTACTAATGTTACTCTAATAGACCTTCATGTGAATCTCTATTTTTCTGTTCGTGTACATGCACAATAGTCATATTAGTCATAGCACAAATTTTGCATTTTGCGTTTTTAGGTCCACTCCCACAGTGACATAGCCTTACCAAGTTAGTACCTGCATTACATTGTCAGAATCTAACTAGAATTTAACATGGGTAACAACACGTAATAAAAAAGAGGAAGAATATGTATTTGATATTTTTTATTTAGCAAGAAACATTTAATAGACATAGATATCCATATTAAATCATGTAATACACAGTTCAATATTACCTCATTATTTTACAAATCAATGACTTTTAGTAGTTTTTACACTAAGTCTATTACATTAATATCTATTATTCCCTATGTCCCTTCATGTGAATCTCTATTTTTCTGTTCGTTTTCGATATCCCATAACTTTAATGCAATCTTTATATCTTTAACATTCATGCGACCCCATTCCGTATGTGGGGACCTGAAGAATGTTTTGACTGTAGGTAAAGCAGACTCCGAGATCCAGGCCTTGGATGCAGCTAGAGTCGATGTTGCATCCTCAGCACCAGAGTTTGCCGGGGATGGCAGTGATTTGGAATAGTTCTGTGTTTCATAGTTCGGTGCTGGGAATGATGGGATTGTGATGGGTAGTTGTGCATTTTCGGAAAGTCCAGGAGTTTTCTTGCTTGTAGTCAAATCTAACGGCTCTCTCTGGTCATAGTACTCGTCATCCGTATCGATTATTAAGTCCACCAGATCAGAGTCCACCAGGTCCTCCTCATCATCATCTCTTGGCCTGTATACAGGTATGTTCATGTAGCATGGGTCCGCTGTCATAACATCGTCCTCCGCTCTCTCTTCATATATTTCGAAATCAGGGGTATATGCAAAGCTGTCCTCTGGAGGATTATACCCCCATACTTTGAGAGGATTGTATGATCTGTACCTAGGTACTGTAATTGTATCTGCATCGGTTGTTTCAGTCTGCAATAACGGTTGGTGTTCCACTGATTCATTAGGGGTACGTGCTTTACCCATAGGCTCCATGACAAAATTGAGAGGAAATAATTGATGAGGAAGTATCTCCTAATTTATCTGGTGCAAATAAGGCTAGCTGTCTTTTCTCTGCAGTCCTACAGCTCTGTGACCACCCTTTTAAATAGGGACCTGACTCCAAACACCACACCCTCTCATTGATTATTCAATTCATTGTTTACATGTACATTTACAATGTCACAATTCAAGATGCAACAGCATTTTCAAACAAATGTATCGCAAAATAGTGCAGGTTTCTATATGTACATGTATCAATATTTGTTCATTATTAGACATATATGATTTTGAACAATATTGTGTACAATTTATAATTTAAGCATGTAGCATACACTGGACATGAAACTACTTTAAGAAGGCCTAACATTTAGAATCATTTATGGGGTCATAGAATAGCGCAGACATAGAGTAGATGTCTAGATGTAGATAATATATGCCTAGGGATTGTACGGTAGTGTACGGATTTGAAATATCTATGTTTTTCAATATTATGGTATAGTACTACATACAGTACTACTTGTACAGTACAGTATATCAGATAAGTAATTTATCATTATACACAGTTTTTGTCATGACAATGATCATAACTTTTTACCGTTACATGGAATTTGACTAAATACCATTCTGAAACTCATGAAACTAAGAATTGATATATTCTGTAACTAACAACCACCATTGGTGGATAATTGTAACATTCAGTCGTTATGCATAGCATATCTGCGTAAACTAAATGATCATGTACATACTTGCTTGTCAAACAACAATATCATACACTCATAGTAGTTTTAAGTGTCTAGAAGAATGTACGAACAACATATAACATATAATCCATAAACACGAGACAGTAGCCTACCCTACAGGACAGGTTATATATATAATACATAATAATAATAATAATAATAATAATAATTGAAGTGGACAGCTTTTGCCCAAGTAATCCTTTAGCCTAAGTTTATTATCCATATGATTATTTTATTATCCATATGGTTTTAAAGTTACAATTGCAGTTACAGCACCACTATTCTCTGACACTTTAACGCTATTCTTTAACTAATAAGTCAACATAACTAGTACATGATTATATCTGAACATGCATCAATATTTGTTCATTATTAATATTATTGGAAAAACCATATTACCATATATAAGCATAGTGTACATAACCTGTTATAATGGTCTTTGTTACATTTACACACTGCACCATCAGACATACTGATGTTAATGTGTTTTGTATGCCCCATACAGTTTTTTTTCTAGGAGGTTATAAAAATATATATATATATTAGCACATAGTTGAACCGTTCAAGCATATCTTATTATTCTACACATACACAGTATAGAGTATTTTATTTAAAAAGAAATATATATATATATATGGTTGATACTATTGCATATATACTAGTATGTTGGGTTGTTGTTGTCAATAGTTATTGTCAACACAAAAACAGTGTGTTTTGTGTGCAGACCCTATCTACAGTTTTTTTTGGATTGAAAATATACTGTAATATACTGCAAATACATCCTTGTATGCCTATAGCAGCATAGCTTATACCCCTGTAGTCTAGACTATAGTCTATCTAACAATCAAATGTCAATCAATCAAATATCATGCAATCAATCTACCCTATAGTCATCGTTACCTATTACTTACTTACTCCTCTTCGTCCCCTATTGGACATAAGGCTTCATCATTACCTATAACCAACAATATCTACTACTATCTATCTTCAGCACCATAATGTGTTCACCTAAAATTAAATAGTCCGGTCAATTCGTTTTCAAATGAGTTTTATATGAGAAATCATATACAGTTACGTTGCCAAGGCAAAGTATTCTGATATTTACATACTTTGTTATTAAGCTGTGTTGAACTAGTATATTGAGCACTTCATTAGTCATAATGATGTGTAGATGTTCAGCTATTATTGATTGGTGATGTACAGTGTTTATGCTGTTGGGTAGTGGTGTGTATTGGTTCTGAATAATATGCAATAGTTGTTTTTGTGTATTATATGATTGTAGTATGGACCTCTATGCTATAATATATATATATATTCATACATATTGCTGCCTTTGCAGCCTATATCATACTATTCAAAATATTACGTTTTTGATAACGATGCCTTTTGATAATGGATGTGTATTGGAGGCATTGGCTTAAGAGTTGTTGTTGAACTATAGAGCAGTCTGTCAGATGGCACTTTTTATTTTTGCATGTTTCATGTTACTTTTGATTTTGCGGTGTTGTGATGTTTTGTGTGGTGTTGATTTTAGTGCCTTATTGATGATAATGTAGGTGTCACTATACATTTGTGATGAACTTATGTTTCGGTGATCTGGTATTGGTCCATTGTGTTGATTGCAGGTATAGTTTTGTTTTTTCTAGGATATGTATAGGATCTGTATCAATTTCTTTTGATATTACAATGGCTGTAACAGAACATTCTGTTCTGTATTTGCATGTTTTTGTTTCATGTTTTGCATTCTCGTAATGTAGGGTGTATGGTATAGATGTTTTTAATGGTTTTGTAGTTATTGTGAGTTAATTTGTTGCAGAGGTTCATGGATGTGGACTAGCATCCATCTAAAAAACACTATAGTTAGAGGAAAAAAATAGGTTGCATTGAATAACTGGTAGTCATGCTAGACTTGCAGGTATAATACCTCTGTTCAACGATACAGACAACCGGTAATATTCACCATGCCTACTGTGCCTATGACACAATATCATAATGTTGAGCATAAACTGTCTAAATGTAACTTGTTGAGTCATATGCCTTGCCATGGACATAATGAGGCCTTATTTCAAAATATTGCCTGTTCTTTAGTAAAAGGCTATAGGCTTATTCTTCATGAATTAGTTAGGTCTACTGTAATGTCCTAGAAAAACACTAGTTTAGTAATTAACCATCTTATGCAAGAGCATTCACATGCTGATATTCTACCATAGCATGTGTGCGTATCACAGTTTCTTTACAATGGGGGTATAACTTTTACCAGGAGGCATAAAACTTGTCTCGCTACCGATCTACCTACAAGGATTGGATCATTAGGCCTAATCATAACACTACTACAAATACAATTAGACTATACCAATCATTGTGAGAACATTTCTAGCATATGGCTTTTCTAGCAGTAGTTGCCTAATTACTGTAGGACCTGTTGCCCACCGTTCACATATAATTCTTGGGTTAATCCATCCCATGACCACTGACAGATCATACAATAGCCTAAATATATATATATATATACTAATGGTTTGTCATAATGGATATAGATTTTTCAAAATAATTTAATTTGAAATGAACATTGTCAGATATTAAGACATGGAATAATGTTACAGCTAAGTTTGTATGGTGTATGGAGTATGAGTATGGACTATGGGGGACATGTAAGAATAAAATATGTATGATACTGTAGATTTGCATGTATGCATAGGCTTACAAAATGTGTTAGATAAAACATAACTGATGTTATACATCATAAGATGCTAATTAGAGCATACAAGATAACTACTACACGTTGTATAATGATTCAAGTTGTATGCTGATTCAACTTGTTTACGTGAGCATATTTATATCATAAACTTATCATAAACACTACAGTTTTAAAAACTTGACTCGGTGACTCTTGCAAGTCTCAGAGAAACTAGAGAACTAGAGGTCTCTGCTCATGCTTATTGCAGTAGAATACATCATAATGCAGAATGACCTAGGTGTTGCAATTGTATGGTGTGTATTCAATATAATTTGCCATTGCATTCTATAAAACAATGACAGTGAATTGTGATGCATTGGGAGATTGTAGATCTGTTACTTTCGTATATTTTTTAAAAGTGTGTCTAACACATTTTCTTCATACTTCTACATACTTTAGTAACTTTAAAACACAAGGAAAAAATGGTATCAGTGATTAATGGTTAGACTTATGTACTGAATAAATGTAACAAACATCATGTTGGTGCTTGTTATAGAATATAGTCATGTCCAGTCATATAAAATCATGCAAAAAGCATAATAATAATAGCATACACGTGTATGCATGTATGTATGTATGTATGTATGTATGTACGTATGTATGCATGTACGCATGTATTTGGTTAAAATGTGTAAATGTATGTACGCATGTACGCATGTATTTGGTTAAAATGTGTAAATGTTAGCAGACCATCAGTTACTGTAATTATTTGCAGTCTGTCAAAACATGAATGTTTGACAGTTCTGTTTAACTAAATCTAGTGGTCTAAAAGACATGCCCATAATCATGTAAATTATACTTTTAAACATGCATGCCCTATACCTGCATGTATTTTACGAAAATGTTTTACTTTTAGTACTTTAGTTACAGCTGTTATGTCACAGGATGTCTCAGCGTTATGGGGTGAACACCGTTTTAACACTGTTGCCTAACCATGGAATAAATATATAATACTATATTATATATATATTATATTTCTAAAGTTACTGGATAAACCAACCACCCTAAAACATGCATGCACGCACGCAACACATGCTCACAGAGAGAGAGAGAGAGAGATCTAACACATTTAGGGTCCATTAGTTCTAAGCAGTCACCAATCCATAACAAAAGGCTTTTGTTCATGAATTACACTGAAAGCCCCCTTTTTCTATAGATTGGCCTTTACATCTCTCACACACACACACACACACACACACACACACACTCACTGTACCCAAAGTTTTTACGAGTGAGACACATGCAGACAGACTGAGCCCCTAAAGTGGGGAACTGTCCTTACAATTAATGCACGCACGCAAGCACGCACACTCAGCCAGACCTATCCATTACAATTAAATGGCTTTGAGTCGTCACAAGTCCAGATGAGTGGCTTTTTTGTCAATAGAGACAAAAAGGCACGAGACTGTTAAAGTGTAACAGAAAGTGAACACAAAAACCTGTACTTGGCTATTATTGCTAATAACACAAAAGAAAGACCCTACTTCCAAAGGTCTTTACAGCTCTCACCCACACATGCCTCCATCCACGCACACTCACTCACTCAACCAGACAGGCATTACCATTCAATGGGCTTTGAGTCGTCACAAGTCCAATGAGTAGCTTTTGTCCACAGAGACAGAAAGTGTACACAAACTACATAATACACAGGATAATAATACAAAAGGAAGGCCCTTTTTCTATAGATTGGCCTTTTTACATCTCTCACACACGGGCAGACAGACTGAATCCATGGGGAACAGTCCATGCAATTAATGCACGCACGCACACTCACTCACTCAGCCAGACAGACATTACAATTCAATTATGTCCTAATGAGTGTCTTTTGTCAATAGAGACAAAAAGGCATGAGACGGTTCTAGCATCCCACTCTCTGCAGGAGAGGGTCACACATTAACAGAAAGTGTACACCATAAACACATGCACAAACAGTGAACAAAAACCACACAAACTACACAAAAGAAAGACCCTGTTCTCTAAAGATTTCTAAAGAGTCTTGTTTATACATGAGTCTGAATAGATTTCTTTTGTACATACTATAGACAACAGCACACAAAGCATGTATAGAAATCTATAGAAATTATGTCCATTATGTCTAATAATTACACACAATAGAACAAAAGATATATAGAACAAAAGAATATGCTACTTCTCCCTATTTAACTACTCACACACACACACACACACACACACACTCCCCCCAGTGGAACAACAGAGTAAATTAATACATTTAATATGGGTTAATATTTCACAGCTTCCCATGATCTGCTTGATCCTGATCGAGCTCCCCGTGTTTGCATGCCATATGTGTGTCAATGTGATGTTCTCTCGCTCAACAATGTTCAATATTCTGGCCGAGATGTCTCGTTATCAAAGAATATCAAGGAAACCTATTATTAAAAAAAATTATAATAATAAAAAATAAAATAAAAAACATTATCCCCTGCCTTCTAATTGACATATAATGCCTCGGTGACGATATGCGGCTTCAAAGGGCATAGCCTTCCTCCGTGTGACCTCAAAGGATACTGTACCAGCTGTCCATTGATGATACCATTCATAATTCCTGCATTCAGAGGCCCATCCATACAGGCAGTTTAGCAGCGGATGCAATTAGGTGTCCATGTGATGTTGCACACACTTTCACTGCATATGATGCGAATGTTTCAAAATAGAGTATATATCTGAGAACCTACGTTAAATGGGACAGAGCCTTAAAGGTATATTCAGTGATTTTGCTTCATTCAAATATAATTTTTTTGATAATCCTCCCTACTATAGAGTGTGCTGACCATATAAGGAGTTCCTCCCTGTCCCCAGTGAGCCCCTGGGGTCAAAAAACCCTAGTTTCAGTTTTGGTGGCGGGTGGCAAAGCCTTCATCCAATCAGGATGAAAGGGACCTTCCTCCAATCATGTGTGGGGGCGGGCCTTGGTGCACATGCTGTTGCACTTCCCCCCACTGTAGAGCGTGTGCATGTGCACATTTTGTTACCGGGGCGGACTGGGTGGTTTTCCAAATCACCCAAATCGCTGAATGCTCCTTTAATTAGTATATTTCTAAGACCTAAGTAAGGAAGAGGTCCATTTCTTGTCCAATATTGCTGATGTGTATAGAGCCTATATCTTCTCCTTTGTGTTATCTTGGGAGCTTAAAGGGCCTTGCAAAAGGTGAAGCGAGGAACGCAGGTGTTGTTGCCTGGATCAACACAGGTCTCCTCCAGTTCTGTTGAAGAGGGGCGCGACAACACAAGCGTAAAAAAAAAAGAAGCTAAACAGAATCCAGGTCTGGTGAGTCGCGGGCGTGTGCGCGTAACGAGCACGCGCGCAACAAATTCACGGGACCGCGCTCACGTAAATACGTTTGCGTTGTCGCACCGCGACTTCTCCGAGGAAAAACGCAGGTCTCATTGAAAATGAACTATAGGCGCGTTTTATCGCTCTCCGTTTGCAAGGCCCTTTATAGTATATTATCTATATAAGTCAAAACTCTTCCTGATTCTTTTTATTTCTTTCTTTCTTTCTTTCTTTCTTACATACATACACCTAGAAACCCCATTCAAACCTATTTAGGTTCATCTTACGGTGGACATGAAGAAATCCTGAAAAGAAATCTTTGAAATGTTTCATAGTTTTAGAAATATAGTGCTTTCACAATGGGGCTCAATGGCAGATATTGGCACGTCAAAAAAGCACTTTCACCTAGAAAGTGTAAGTAATTCAGCTTACTGTGGAGACACATGCTGGAACTTTTTACTTTTAAATGATTTGTAGTTATTTAACTTAAACGCCCAATGCATTCGCAATGGCAATAGCACAAACTTTGGTATGCTACTAGTCCTATACTTACACCTATAGAAACCCCATTCAAACCTATTTAGGTTAATCTTACGGTGGACATGTTTGCCTGAAAATAAATCTTTTAAATGTTTCATAGTTTTAGAAATATAGTGCTTTCAAATTTGAGAAATTCACAATGGGGCTCAATGGCAGATATTGGCACGTCAAAAAAGCACTTTCACCTAGAAACTCCATTCACACATTTTCTAATTCAGCTTACTGTGGAGACACATGCTGGAACTTTTTACTTTGAAATTATTTGTAGTTTCGGAGTTATTTAACTTAAATGCCCAATGCATTCTCAATGGCAATATCACAAACTTTGGCATGCTACTAGTCCTACATACTTACACCTAGAAACCCCATTCAAACCTATTTAGGTTCATCTTACGGTGGACATGTTTGCCTGAAAAGGAATCTTTGAAATGTTTCATAGTTTTAGAAATATAGTGCTTTCAAATTTGAGAAATTGATAATGGGGCTCAATGGCAGCTCTATGGCACGTCAAAAAATCACTTTCACCTAGAAACTCCATTCACACATTTTATAATTCAGCTTACTGTGGAGACAAATGCTGGAACTTTTTACTTTGAAATGATTTGTAGTTTCTGAGTTATTTAACTTAAACGACCAATGCATTCTCAATGGCAATAGCACAAACTTTGCCATGCTGCTAGTCCTACATACTTACACCTAGAAACCCCATTCAAACCTATTTAGGTTCATCTTACGGTGGACATGTTTGCCTGAAAAGAAATCTTTGAAATGTTTCATAGTTTTAGAAATATAGTGCTTTCAAATTTGAGAAATGTATAATGGGGCTCAATGGCAGCTCTATGGCACGTCAAAAAATTACTTTCACCTAGAAACTCTATTCACACATTTTATAATTCAGCTTACTGTGGAGACACATGCTGGGACTTTTTATATTGAAGCTGAAGCTGCTTGGGTTTTGGTGAAACAATTTATTATGCTTCTGGGCTAAAGAAAAACAGGTTTTGCACTCTTCAACACCTCAGAGGAGATTTATTATTCTGCAGACTGATTTTTATATAAGAGTAGGGAAAACACAGATGAGAGCCCAGCATGTACAGTGTGAGCTGGAACCCCTTCAAGGGAAACCCCTCGCAGACAAGCTGCTTACATCTGTTTATCAGCCGGTGGGTGTGGCTGTCCTTTTGCCCAACAGACACCACATACAGTATATTAGCTATTGTAAGTAGGCTTATCATGTTCAGTATCAGGGTCAGTATCATGGTCAGTATCATGTCAGTATCATGGTCAGTATCATGTTCAGTATCATGGTCAGTATCATGGTCAGTATCATGTCAGTATCATGTCGGTATCATGGTCAGTATCATGTCGGTATCATGTCGGTATCATGTCGGTATCATTTTCAGTATAATGGTCAGTATCATGGTCGGTATCATGTCAGTATCATGTCAGTATCATGGTCTGTATCATGGTCAGTATCATGGTCAGTATCATGTCAGTATCATGGTCAGTATCATGTCAGTATCATGTTCAGTATCATGTCAGTATCATGGTCAGTATCATGTCAGTATCATGTTAGTATCATGGTCAGTATCATGGTCAGTATCATGTTCAGTATCATGTCAGTATCATGTCAGTATCATGGTCAGTATCATGTCAGTATCATGGTCAGTATCATGTCAGTATCATGGTCAGTATCATGGTCAGTATCATGGTCAGTATCATGTCAGTATCATGGTCAGTATCATGGTCAGTATCATGTCAGTATCATGGTCAGTATCATGGTCAGTATCATGTCAGCATCATGTCAGCATCATGGTCAGTATCATGGTCAGTATCACGTTAGTATCATGGTCAGTATCATGTCAGTATCATGTCAGTATCATGTCAGAATCACGTCAGTATCACGGTCAGTATCACGGTCAGTATCACGGTCAGTATCATGGTCAGTATCCTTGGTCAGTGTCATGGTCAGTGTCATGATCAGTATCATGGTCAGTATCATGTCAGAATCACGGTCAGTTTAATGGTCAGTATCATGGTCAGTATCACGTTAGTATCATGGTCAGTATCACGTCAGTATCATGTCAGTAGCATGGTCAGTATCACGTTAGTATCATGGTCAGTATCACATCAGTATCAGGGTCAGTTTAATGGTCAGTATCATGTCAGTATCATGGTCAGTTTAATGGTCAGTATCATGTCAGTATCATGGTCAGTATCATGTCAGTATCATGGTCAGTATCATGGTCAGTATCATGGTCAGTATCATGGTCAGTATCATGTCAGTATCATGTCAGTATCATGGTCATTATCATGGACAATATCACGGTTAGTATAATGCCCTCGTTCACTTGGACCCAAACCATAAATTCCACAGCAGTAAGGCTGTATTTGATTTTTGGTCTGTCGGGAGATTTAGCAGTCAAACAAAGCAACACAAACAGCTCCCTGGGCAAACACTGACCATGTTTCTACACTCCATGTTTTGGGCTGTGCACATACAAATTTGTTTCCTCTCCTATTTGTTTTTCCCCATTAAAATAAACAAATACCCACTACCCATGGCCTTTTCACTATATGATTTAATATTCTGTGTGTGTGTGTGTGTGAGTGTGCGTGTTCGCGTGCGCGTGCGCATATTATGTCTTTTTCCTATGAATTTGTTGAGCCACTATTATGGCCTGCACAAATCCATGCAGCATGGTCCATCTGCAGTGTGCAAATAGTACATGATGTGCCCATGAAAACTGTTTTTAATTGAGGTGTATATGCAGCCTGGATTTAAAATAGTTTCGAAGTACAGTGCGCTAATGGGTGAACAATTCCATATTACACAACTTGATGTGATGATTTAAAGCAAATTCCATGCAGGTTGAAGAGCACATCCATAAGAGTATCCAGGTCAGATGCAATATGTTGTAGGGCCTGGACCCTTTGAGTTGACTTTTAACCCATTTAGACCTGGGAACGATTCTACAAATGTCTTCTAAATCCTGACAGTTTTCTGAAAAACCCTATGTTTCTATATCAGTCGTTCTCAAACATTTTCATGTCAAGGACCCCCAAGATTATCTGTAATTGGCCACCGACCCCCCCATCTGAAAATATGTTGTTCCAGGGACCTCCCCAGAAGCAAAGATTTTAGTTAAAAACGTTCACTGTGAAAGAATATATATTCAAAGATTTTTCTAAAATAGCAGACCTACAAGCTCGTATGAGCTTGTAGATCTGCTATTTTTCAATAGCTAAAGTATAACATAATGAAACACCAAAAGGGGTTCCCGCTCAAAATGCGTTTTAAAGTCCTTCACGGGACAAGTTTCGGAATTGCATTTGCAGATCTTAGCGATTTGCACTTTGAGCTCAGCTCCTATTCCACAGTTTCCCGGAGAGTTAAGATGAAAAGAACAGGAAGTGGAATATCTCTGTGTTGTACCAAAAACAACACAATCCTCGTCGGACCTTCATTTTTCCTACAATGATTGTACACATTTTTATTCTTCTGTTTATTTATGTTTTACTTTGTTTTGAAATGCATTGTGAATGATACAAGATTCACCCTAATGCTGTTTTTTTTTCCTCTTGTATTTGTTGAGCCTCAGATGTGGCGTTCACAGATGTTAAAGGAGCATTCAGTGATTTGGGTGATTTGGAAAACCACCCAGTCCGCCCCGGTAACAAAATGTGCACATGCACGCTCTACAGTGGGGGGAAGTGCAACAGGCCAACAGCATGTGCACCAAGGCCCGCCCCCTGTCGATCATGATTGGAGGAAGGCCCCTCTCATCCTGATTGGATGAAGGCTTTGCCACCCGCCACCAAAACTGAAACTAGGGTTTTTTGACCCCAGGGGCTCACTGGGGACAGGGAGGAACTCCTTATATGGACAGCACACTCTATAGTAGGGAGGATTATCCAGAAAAAAATAAAAAAAATAAGTGATATTTGAATTAAGTAAAATCACTGAATATGCCTTTAAGCCTCACCACATCTAACCTATTATTAATTGTATGGCGAGTTCAATACGTTTCATATATTATAGGCCCAAACATTTCACTCAATTTTGGCAATCATTGAGCAGGTCTCCACAAAGGGCTAATATCTCATGCGGGTCGCTCACACGTCTGGGCCATGGCATATCCACATCATTCATGGCATTTGCCATAATCACAGCTAAAGAGGTCCTTTGTCCACCAGTCGACGTTGAGGCTTAATCAGGAGTTGTAGTAGCCATGGGGTAATCTAGGCGGTGGACATTGCTCTTGTCTTCATGTCTTTATGCATGTAATATTGTTTTTTTGGTTTTTGTGCTATGCCAAATGTGTGTATATATGTTCTGCATACATGGCTGCTGGGTCGCAAGACAAATTTCAGTGTGAACTGACAATGAAGTGCTGTATCATATCATATCATTTCAGGAGCCAATATTAACAAAGCATGGAAAAATGGAAGGAAAGCCATCTCACTTGCTATGCTGCGGGTCAAAGTGTCTATAACAGGACGTCCCCGCCTTCACTGCCAAAGGCCTTAAATCTTAACATTTGAGCAGTTGAGACGAAGAACCATCTAAGTCCATAATTTATTCTGACCCCTCCCCGAAATGACTCCTCCCCTGAGTCCAGACCCCTTATGCATAATTTATGCATTATGGCTAATTATTATGAACTTTGATGATTATTTGTCTCAACTGCTCTGATAAACAATACGCACATGCAGTCACGCACAGACACACACACACACGTGCGCGCGCGTAGCCCGTCCTGGCATCTATTAGGAATCCATCTTTTGTAGTGCTCGCTATTAGTGGTATTATTTCAACCCTGGTGACGGCTTGACAGCATCAAACATACTCGGAGCAAACATGCCTCATGATTATGATGCTGTTTTGGTGCTTTAAATAAATCATCCCGACTAATTATAAAATAAAGGGTCCGTGGCCCCTTTAGTCGTCTGGAATTTAACACGGAAGTGATGTGCATGTTGTCCATGTTGAATTTGGCACAGGCTGTCAAAAAACCACACACACGCGCACACACTCGCGCACACACGCACGTGCACGCACACTCGCGCACACACACACACACACACACACACACACACTGCCTGACAGTCAACATCTGTAACCAGCGTGACACGATCTGAGAGTAATCCATAACGATAAATCTAGCGACACCTTGGCAGCAGCAGAGCAGCTCTGCATCTCGCCGCAATCTCACCGTCGGCTAGCCAAGCATCTCCCCCAGCAACCTGCGAGACCTTGAAATGAGAACATGCACGCAGCAGCGATCACCATCTCCCCCATGTAGCTCACATAGCAGTCTATGAGTAGGCCAGAGAGTATTTTCAATTACATAATATGTGGTTATTGGCCAGGACCGACCTACTTTACAAATAGTAGGAGTATCTTCACTGCCCTCAAGATTCAATTTGATTACAATAGAGGGTATGCGCGTGACATCATCAGCATACCAGGAAGTTATGCGGAAATGCTGTGGCAAAAAACTACTTTCTGGCCTTGACAGCCCATACATCCAAACAGAAAAGTCCTATTTGATTGCATTAAATGACTTTAATCAACATTAAACTCACTTTGCCACTCGATCTGCCATTCACTTTATGCATGCACATACCCTCTATTCTGATTCTTCAAAGCATCTCAACGCATCATTTTCTATCATTTACTACACTGCACATGGCTACTTTTAGTTAATACAAGACTGTTCTTTAGCGTGCTGTATAGTACGTTAAAGCACGTACAGTATAGGCATAATCTTTCCTTACGACCTAAATGTCTTAACATTTAATTGTGAACTTGATGTTTGTTTGGTGCATTTCCATGCACTACAAATCGAAGACTGCCTCAGAGTATAGTCATAGATGCACCGTGATCTTTTTACAACTCAAGTGTTCGCATCACGATAATTCTCTGATCGGCTTGACAAAGAAGAAACTGAACGACTTTGATACATAGTAAAGCATCTGAGAATATGTACTGTGCTGCATAGATCAGGGGTTCTCAACGTTTTTGGCCGGGGACCCCCGAAAATGCTTTGGCAACGTCTCGGGACCCCCGCCCCGCCCCCTCCTGACCCCCAATATAAATTGACTGCTACAATAACCTTAATAATAGATACAATACACCATAAATAAATACTGAAACCAGATATAATCATTAGGGAAGGTGTATCCATGTACTATGTGTACTATATGTATACTCTTCATTTCCACTTTCCAGCCATTCAGTTGCAAAAAAAAACATTTCTTTTTTGGAAAATTATTTGGGGACCCCCCAAAATAATTTGGCGACCCCCCCGAGGGGTCGCGACCCACGGGTTGAGAACCCCTGGCATAGATAATAAAATCCCCATGGAGGCAAAGGCATACTGTATGCAGTCATCGAATGTTTCACCAAACAACCAAATAGCATGAGCCTAAATAAAAATCAAAACAAAAGACAATTACCCTGTCTATATTTTTGTGGATATTTTCTTTACCCCCTTGCATTAGCAGTGTCGTGAACGTGCGTGCTCGGTGCACGTCTCCATTATGAGCTTTATCTCCGGCTTGCAGAGGTTGTCGTGTCACTCAGCTACACACAGATCCACTGCAGGAGAACACATGAGGTTCAACGAGAGCACCACAGTCTGTGAATTAGGTCGCATTCACACCTAATGCTTCGGTAGACTCGATGTGAATGGGTGGAGAAGTTGGAATTCTTGCATATTTAATCTGCTGTGTTTGCCTTCACACTGCACTGTCATCCACAGTGATGTGGCAGTTTTGTACACACTAAACGCGTGAAGAACCATGAGGCAAGCTTGATGATGGTTTATTTAACGTACACAGGAAATACACGGATGCTGGTTCCCCAACAACCCAGGCACGTATGCCCAAGCAGCTTAATCTCAGAATACAGGAGGTACAGTTTATATAGCGTTAGTCCCGCCCACAAGGTGGACCCCGAGAGACAGGTTTTAGGAGACGGGAATACAGACAAAAGGAAGGAAGGGGGGTGGGGGGGGGTAGGAACAGGTGAGAAGGGGGCTCTAGGTCACCAGAGCCAAAGTGTCAGACACACTGTGTTCTCACAGCATGGTTTCAGAGCTTCAAAGTCAGTAGAGATGGTCACAGGTGACAGGAAGGCATTGTGTTTGGACAGGCCTTGGCGTTATCTGGGAGCTGTGTGAAGACCCTATTTGAGTGAATGCATGATGGGAAATTCCTCGTCAACAGCAATAGGGCTTGCAAACCTCGCACCTTTGGTATGCAAATTCGGGGGGTGCGCCATTTTGGTTGTGATGAGTCACTACTATATCTGGCCAACAGATAGGCATACAGTGGTGGAAAAATTGTACCAATACTGCAATTTAGAACTACTCTGTTACAAGTAAAAGTATGGAATTGAAAATGTACTTAAAGTACTAAAAGTAAAAGTACTCATATTGCAGAATGTCCCACTTCACAAGTTCAAGTCTATTGAAAATAGCAGATCTACTAGCTTTGACTTAACCAAATACAGTAGGCCTATATCATTATTCATTATCATGACTATTAAAACAAAACCCAGAACAGTTCTGACTGAATGAACATATTTATTTTTTCAAGTCCTATGACACTGTTTTCCCCCCAAGCAGAACTAAAAGCCTATGGGTGCTTTTGTCACTTGTCAAGAAAATAAAATAGACAATACAAATATAGTATAGCCTACCCTAATAATACTAGGGACTTTCTGAGAAGGGCACTTCTCATTGAGGTTTTTACACACTAAAAACACAGGTGTTCATTTAACTCTGACTCAGAGTGTGTGTGTGTGTGTGTGTGTGTGTGTGTGTGTGTGTGTGTGTGTGTGTGTGTGTGTGTGCGCCCGCTGACTGTTCTTTTGGGAACATGGCCGAGGCACATGGAGACGGGACCGCAAAATTTATTAGTAGGCCTATACAATCTGTACTCCTATAGATTAGGCTATCCGATCATCATATAAAATTAGTATGCTACTATATGCACATGCCATGCTAGCTATACAGTTTATAGATCATGCTTAAGCATGTGTTTAATTTTGCAGTATTTGTATTTAAACAAGATGAAGAAAGTCTCCAGCACAGACAGAATACTCTGTACACTGCAGTGTTTTTACGTGTTTCCTTAATTATTTTCTTGCCATCAACCCCCCCCCCCCCCATCTGCCCCCCCCCCCCCCCCCCCCCCCCCATGGGACCTGTTCTTGCCAACTACGTTTATAAGCGTAGACATATGTTTAATCCATATATGAACACGTGGTCGGTCTGTTTACCTTTTAGCATTGCTCCGGCTAGCATAGCCCTCCTCCTTCACCTGTTTTTTCTAAATCCAGCTCCGTTGAGCCTCCATTATAACCCGATTTTCAAAGCACCGTATCTCCAAAGTTTTGAGAGCTGTCCATGGTGCGCCGGCAGGCACCCGACGATGGTAAATCATTTGTGATTTTGTATCGCATCGAAAATGTAGCTGGTTGTACTGCTAGCTAAAGGCTGTGGGCTGTGTTGTGATGTATGTTCCAATTCCTGGAAGCCCCCACCTTCCTGTTTAACCCGGAATGACAACAAGGCCCTGACATAGGAGTCAATGAGAGGCAGTGAAGCGGTCACACTTTCTGAACACTAGGGGGCAGCAAAAGATTTAAGAAATTGATTAATGTGCTTATCTGACCATATTTCGATAAGGGCTTCGGTCTCCTCATTCTATTCACGGTAAAGGGGACATCTCGCGTAAAATATCCCTTCTCCGTCTCCAACTTTACTCCTCATTCATCCGTCACATTGTTTACTTAATTTCCTTTATTTGATGCGATTGCATTCCCACCTACACCGAATCGAAATCAAGTGCGAATGGAAGCGAAGCGAAACCCCCGTTTTTTGGCGGAGTAGAATGGGGTTCTTTGATACGCATTAGAATTCGAATGAGGCTTCACACCTGCCAAACGAAGCACACTTTCCGACAATGTGCAGCAGGATTCGTTTTAATCGCAGTGAAGCTTTCTGGTGTGAAGGCGACCTTAGACATCTCTTACTGCACCGGACATAAAAACATGCAGCTATCCATAGCATCGATATGTCATGGTAATTCAGGTACTGAATAGTACCTGTATACTTTCTCCCTTTTTGGGAGGGGGTCATTTATCTTTACGTCAGTGTAAATATTGCTTTGCTAATGGTTTTATATTCTGCCCAACTGCCTCTGTAGTGACTGTAATGAATTAGGTCCAGGGGTCTCAGTGACAGCCTGGATCTGCACGGTCCCTGGAGCGCTGAGCGGCCCGGCCCAGTGCTTCTGTGATCCAGTGCATTGGCCCCTGATGCCCCGCAGTGTATTTCACAGGTTCTGAATGGAGAGACGTTCATGAAATCCAGCATCATTTGAACCCAATGAGCGCGCCTCCAAAGTGGCCATCCATCATATATCGGCCTAATCAATATTAAAACATATCACACAAACCCGAAGCGAACTCCATTATGGTCAATTTAATCTAGCTCAATAGAGTCCAGGTCCTTAATTTTCAGGCTCTCAACTGTGCTGGCAATGTGATATTTGACCAAACATGGCGACTTGCTGCAACCTTAACTTTGTCCTGCTCAAAAATATCCATGTTCAATGTTTGAACCTTGGTCTTAGTGATAGCATTGTAGCAATTGTACTCTAGGCTTGAATTCAATAAGTGAACATTCTCTGGAAAAGGGCAGGGAATAAAGTAGGAGAGAACAGTTGCACTCTCCGTCTTGTGTGAATTTGACAACCAGAGTGCTTGGGCTGAGCTGCAGTCAATGTATGATCTGTGAAGCAGCGAACAGTAAAGGTGGTTGCACACTGGACGCGTTTTTTTGAAAACCGATGGAGAAACTAGAATGCTATCTGGCCCTAAACAGAGAATACGCAATACCTCAGCACCGTGACCGACCCAAAACAAAGAAAAATCCTAACTAGGTACAGACTCAGTGAGCACAGTCTTGCGATCGAGAAAGGCCGTCATAGGCAGACCTGTATCCCGAGAGAAGACAGACTATGCACCCACTGCACACAAAATGAAGTGGAAACCGAGCTACACTTCCTAACCATCTGTCCATTGTACCAAGACATCAGAGACACATACTTCCCACAGATTACAACCACACACGGAGATTTTGAAAACATGACCAATGACAAAAAACTCCCACATCTGCTGGGCGAAGTACAACAATGTGCAAACACAGCAGCAAGATTTGTGAGTTGCTGTGATAGGAGAAGGATATCAAACGGAACACAACCACCCTAAAGACTAATCATTGTGTATATTCCTGCACTATACCTGCATCCAGTGATCTTGGTACATAGAAATTGATCTATTGAAGATTCTGACTTTCAAATGTACATCATTTTTGTTTTCATTGTATTGCTGTGTTGTATTGTTGTATTGTGCTTTCTGCTTTGGCAATGTAAACGTATGTTTGCTCATGCCAATAAAGCCCTTTCAATTTAATTTAATTGTGTAGGGACCTTAGGCTCCCCCTCCACCGTTTACCTCCCCACAACCTAGCTAGCATCAAAGCTGTGTTCCGCTAGTCTGAATAACAAGAGTTGCAGTGAGAGTTGAAGGTGTGCGCGTTCACACAAAGCCACAAACAGGTTGTCCAGAAACGAAAATTCACAAATATCTGTATCTACAGCTATGGTCCGGCTGACTAACCACTCGGCACATCACGCACGCCCCTTAAGTCATTGACACACACACACACACACACACACACACACACACACACACACACACACACAGACACACAGACACACACACACAGTCACAGTCACACACACACAGTCACGTGCATTTGTATAGATAGATGGATCAACAACCGAAAATGCCAGTTAGCAGTGCACTCCCTCAGGTCATCAGCGATATACAGTAGCCTACACACCAAGTTTGTGACCAGGGGGCTGATGTCACGTGATGTCACGATGACCTGGGGGCTTTGCCTGGGGTGAGCGACGGGGATTTGAGTTAGGCTGGTGACGTGACAGAGTGACGGGGATTGTGGGTTAGGTGTCAAACGCAATGATTTCATAGTTAGCTAAAGTTTTAAAATAAATGTAGTGGAGTAAAAGTGCAATATTTGCCTCTGAGATGTAGTGGAGTAGAAGTAAAAGTATTGGAAATTGGAAGTACTCAAGTACAAATACCTCAAAATTGGACTTAAGCTCAGCGGTCCAGGCACCTTGGCTGGTAATCCAGTCTGGCAGTGTGCCGCGGGCTCGACTCCCGATCCCCGACGGCCTTTACTGCATGTCACCCCCCCCATCTCTCTCCTCCATTTCCTGTGCTACTATGATTCTATCCCTCTACAAAAAAATTAAATAAAGGCGAAAGCCACAACACATATCTTAAAAAGTAAATGTACTTGGTTACTTTACATCACTGGTACTTTAACCCATTTTGGGCGGGAACCCCTTTTGGTGTTTTAAACATGTTATAATTTAGCTATTGAAAAATAGCAGATCTACAAGCTCATAGCTCGCCACCGAGTGGCGCGCTATGAACTTGTAGGTCTGCTATTTTTTTAAAATCGTGAAAATATTTATTTCAGAAAACTAGGATTTAGAAGATTTTTTTTTAAATTTTGAGGTCAGGCCTAAATGGATTAACGATGCCCATTGGAACACATGCCCCTGAGGCCCTGACACACATGACACGCGCACGCCACACACACGCACATACAGAGACATGTACATATTGTTTTTTGTTTTTTGGACAAACACTGAACACTTCCCACTTCCCACTCTCCACATTAGCAGATGCGTAGCCTAATCCTAAAATCCTCCTCATCACTATTTAACAAGACGGAGTGACCTCATTCTTATAAGACTTCTGCCTGGATGTTTTTTCCTCTTGATATATTCAAACGGAATTTACATATAGGACACATTTGCATACGCCCCACCGGCCCGGCAGTGTGCGTGCGCTCATCCGTGAGCATCGAAGAGGGAACGGACAGCCACACGTTTGTACGGGTTACGAACACCGCCGCGAGGCTTCTCTAATGTGTCACCCTCCCTCTTGCATGGCGTGTGCGCTCAGCGCTGTCACATTAACCACGGGATGATCAGTGATTTGCCTTTGTGCTTCCTCCGGCAGTACACTTCAGGCATTATGGTACACTTGCAACATTATGGTGCGTGCGTGCGTGCGTCCGTGCGTGCGTGCGTGCGTGCGTGCGTGCGTGCGTGCGTGCGTGGTGTGCATCTGTACATCTTATTTGTACGTTCGGGAGCGTGTTTGTTTGGGCCTGGAGTGAGTTGGTTGGTGCAGCGAATTGGTACTTTTGGCTCCGTCCTTGACCGCGGTCGACTTGCCACAGCTCATCGTCAAACGAATGTCTTGAATGCTTATGTGCTTGCCCAGCCCACGCACCTTCTGGACCCCTAACCACGTAAATGTCCTGTCCTGCTGGTATAATTGTTCATACTTCGCTCGAGACGTGGAGATGCTTAAGAGTGTAAGTGATATTATCTGTATTATTATTATTTTTTTAATGTTTTTTTTTGTGGCTTTCGCCTTTATTTTATATTTTTTATGGAGGGACAGACAGTAGGCTGACAGGAAATGGGGAGAGAGATGGGGGGAAGACATGCAGTAAAGGCCGTCGGGATCGGGAGTCGAACCCACGGCACACTGCCAGACTGGATTACCAGCCAAGGTGCCTGGACCACTGAGCCATGGCCCAGGCCTTATTATTATTATTAATAGTGTTAAATGGCTTTATATAACAAGCGGCAGTATAGCGGAGGAGGTATAGCTGCCACTTGGGAACCAGAAGGTCCCCAGTTCGAGTCCTGTGGGCTCCCCCAGAGTTAGTGTCGAAGTGTCCTTGAGCAAGACGTTGAACCCCTAATTGGTCCGGATGAGCAGGTTGGTGCCTTGCATGGTTTCCTCCACCATCGGTGTGTGTGAATGGTGAATGTATAATCTATGTAAAGCGCCTTGGACAAAGCAGGCGCTATATAAAAACGCACCATTTAAAATTTAATTACAGTTCAGTTGTTTAATTTGTTTGTTCCCAACCGTGGTCCTCCCCTGCCCTGTTGGGCATCATGGCTTCAAAATAAATCCCTTGACATTTTTAATTACAGTCTGTTATTTTTCCTCTAGCAGAAACCTGTCACTGAACAAGTGCCAAGACTTTTGCATAAATACCCAGAATAAACTTCATGGTGTTGTCAGCATTTCTCGCTGACTGCCCGGCGGCAAATTTAGCTCTCAAGTTATTTCCATCAAGCATCGCAGTGGTTGCAATGATAAGTGCTCGTACCGCAAATAAGCAATATTGTTTGGTACAAACACAAATATTGAAACTTTCCCCCCTCCTGGAGGCTAATTGCTCAGCTAAGATATTCAGACAAAACTGGAAAGTTGCCTTAGTTCTTCTAAACAAACTAATTTTTGTTTCATAAGAAAAGCTTTCATCTCATTTAAAGATAAGTATATATGTAAAATGTCATTGCGTGGTCTGACACCATGTGCGTGCGTGCGTGCGTGCGTGCGTGCGTGAGTGCGTGCGTGCGTGTGTGCGTGCGTGCGTGCGTGAATGGGTGAATGTGAAATACATTGTAAAGAACACAAATGTAGTCCATTTACTATTTTGCCAATAGTCCAAATAATTTGTCATTTGACTGAAATGTCATTAATCTGAAGGCTCCTTATCTCAAAAATAAATCCCAATTCCTCTGAAAATGTTGTTTTATTACATTCTAATTTCCAAATATAAAACCTAAGCAAGGATATTATAGACATACCTGTGCCAATTAAACGTATAAATACAACCACTGGAAACACTATAGTATGACTAATGATATAAATACTACCATGGCTGGTTAAATAAACAGTAAACCCTTTCACTCTATAGTCACTCCAAATATGCATGGTAATTCAGTTATATGAAATGTTCTCAAAGATGTAGCTTTGCTATTAGCACGCATAACCCCGAATTGTCCTTATCTTTTCTTCTATTTTAAAGAAGGAGTCCGTGCATGCTGAAGAATAATGATGATGGTGATTTATACTGATTTAAAAACAAATCGACCGCTTTTACTCAACACAAGAGCAGAATGTAAGCACTTTAAATTAAAGGACTGTACAGCACAGGGACTTGCACACATAGACATCAAAGGGGCTTCAGCCCCTGCCCTTTTGCTCGTCTGTAAAACAACTGCCCTTTCCAGACCACTCCTTTCCATGCCGGAAGGCAGCATTCAGGAGAATTCCTTTCTTCCCGAAGTCTCCTGAACTTGAACGCAGCATTTTTGCGCTGAACAAATTTGTTTAGAAATCCAGGTCGTACACCCCGCATCTCCACTAGCTAAAGGGGCCATCCAGATGAGGACGATTTCGGTGTTTCTCGGGCAAGTAATTAGCCGATCTGCCCTTTTTGTCACACGGAGACGGCGTTTTGGGGGACTTTAACGGCTAATTTTGAAACTACCTTCCAGAGTGGGAAAGTTTGGAGACGCGACTTTCACGTCTCCGTGTGTACAGCGAATGCCGCCTAATTTGCTGAAACGGTGATGTCATAGTCCCCTCGCCCCCTCCAAACTAACCAGTGTTAATGGTTTATTTCACCATAACCACTTACATATAAGTATCACAGCTATTTTATATTTGCACATAATGTCTATAAATCTCTTCTCCAAAAATAGCCGATCTGCAGCCCACACGCACGCAAACAATTGAGCAGGCATGCACGAGAGAGGAGTTGTGTGTGAGGAGCTGATCACAGATAGAGGGAAAGTGTTATATTTGGCCTATTATTTATGCTATATATTATTGACCGCGTCTGTGTCAGTCTCACAGTCACAAAGAGAGAGAGAGAGAGATGCTGCGTGTTAAAAAATAGGCAATGATTAGCACTGTGCTGCCAGCAGGTGGAAGGAATCAAGCAATTATCTGACATTCAGAGGTGTTGCGCACCAGCGAATATATATATTTCAATCTCCAAAGTCAAACTCATAAATTCACAATGTACCATGCCGCTCCTCGTTGTGAGCTGTGTATGATGATCTGACCGAGAGAAGGGGCGCGCACGCTCTCTCTCTCTCTCTCTCTCTCTCACACTCTCTCTCCCTCTCTCTCTCACACTTACTTTGTGCTTGCTGCTGTTTTCAGAAGAATTAATCCAAGGTTTGTCATATATTATGGTTTAGTAGGCATACACTTTAGCTGGTCAGTCAGTGTGTGCAGACTCAGAGAGAGAAGCAGCACTGCTCTGCTCATTAAATTGATATGACCTAGATATGTCATATGCGCATCTGATCAAGATAATTAGTTATTTGGCAACACCTGTGTGAAATACCAACGCTTTCATATAGCCTACTTTTAGAAGCTTTTTCTTTTTTTTGATGGCCATCTACAGGCCAGCCATGTGTACTGCATCTTTATCTTGAAAACGGAGCAGTTTACCGGTCTCGAGTGGACGTCGTACATAATTAACATAACCGCAATGTAGACGCAGTAAAGTTTTATATCGTTCACAAAACTTAGGCGGGGAACAGCCCGCGACGTCCTCGTGAAGGCAGCCCCAAAGAGTGCTGGGTTGCGCCGGGTAGCTGATCAACAAGCTCTCAACGCGTCGCAGCACAAACACGTTGTGAGCTTGTAGATCAGCTTTTTTTGCTGTGTTTTGTCCAAAAGTGCCCTCTTAACGGGATGTCAGCCCCTGCCCCTCTAACACTCTCTGCACGTCCCTGGCTATACAGCATATAGGGTCACACACGGACATAGCGTTACAGTATGTGAATTTGCACATTGTTTAATCCAGATAGAAGCGGCCGGTGGTGTATATACAAACTGGCCCATCCGTTTTTGGCAGACGCACGCACGCACGCACGCATGCAACACACTTTCTCTTATTTCTCTCGCGCTGCCTCATTCCCCTAATGGAGCCAATTAAAGTAATCAATTGAGGAGGATTCATGTTGATGCAGCCTTTTTGGAAACGTTATGCACGCACACACACATACACGCACGCACGCACACATGCACAGTCGCACACACACACACACCAGGGAACCCAATAGGGAGTTCTAGTGTGTCTCTGTGGATGATGCTGAATTCAGTGAATATGTTGATTAATGCATTTAGCGGCTTCTCATTTCTTCTAATTTGTTTGTGCAGGTACAGCAGATCTAGAATAGATGTACATAATAAGAGGTGTTTATTCGTTAATGCACCAAACACATGCACAGGCGCTCACACACACAGACACACACACACACACACACACACACACAGTCTCTCTCTCTCACAGGCGCACGCACACACACACACACACACACACACACACACACACACACACAGTCTCTCTCTCTCTCACGGGCGCACGCACATATGTACACACACACACACACACACACACACAGTCTCTCTCACGGGTGCACGCACGTATGCACGCGCACACACACAGATCAGTACAACGTAGTACAACTTGAACACCGTGAAGAGTGCAAAGGCATGGATTCAAAGCAAAGCAAAGAGAAGATGTTTCCTGAAGCACGGGCAATTGACTGTGACAGGGCACTGAGGAGAAGGAACGCAGTGTACCGCTGCACAGCTCAGAGGATTTAAGGCCTGTTCTCGCTGTCACATAGCGTGATTGATGCCGTGCAAGCTCTGAGAAGGCACTTGGCACGTCCATTTCTATTTCCACAAGAGTGATCTATTTACTTGTTCTTCTCCATTCTTTTTTTCTTTTTCTCTCCAGCTTTTCAGCAATACTGTCAAAGACGCAAAACACTCGTCGGGAAGGAAAAGTGGCAATTTCAATCCTCCGTGGTGAAGGAAAGATTCCAGGAAGCACAAAGCTGTCATGGTGTGCAGAAAGTTGAACCCCAAATGCAGAGACAAACACACAGGAGCAAATTTAAGGTATTTATTCACGATATGGTGACTTGGAGAATGTGGAAGGTGGCATGGAAAAACAAACATGGAGGCTGAGGAGAGCAGTCCAGGCAGGCGGCAGGCAGACGAGCAGGCGGCAGAACAGGTGAGCTGGGTTCTGGAGGAGAGGAGAAGAGCTTGAGTTGCAGGAAACACAGGAGCAAAATACTAGGAAATATAACTAAACTATAACTTCACTAGAACACTGGCTATAGCGTCGCAGTCCCGCCCCCTACCATGGACCAGGAAATGATTCTCCGTTCATTTTCCTCATAGACATTTCAGAAAGTATTTATTTAAAGACGTTTACGCCGCGGACAAAGCCAACTCGAGTCGTGACAAATCATGACAACAAAAACAATTTTTTGGGCCGAACAAATAATTAGAAAGAAGAAAAAAACGGCAGGTTACAACACTTTTTTTGTTGTTTTTCTTCTTTGTAATTATTTGTTTGGTCCAAAATATTGTTTGTGTTGTCATGAGTTGTCACGACTCCAGTTGGCTTTGTCCGCGGCGTAACCGTCTTTAAATAAATACTTTTTGAAATGTCTATGGGAAAAATGCATTGGGATTAATTTCCTGGTCCATGGTAGGGGGCGGGACTGCGACGCTCTATAGAGTCAAGCTATAGTAGTTCTCCCTTTGTCAAATCCCGCCCGTGGTTGTGCCCCTCTTCGAAACCCATTGGTTGCCGTTTCGTGGTTGGACAAAAATCCCCTCTCTCCATCCACTACCATTGAAATAACATGTTTTTCTGTTGCTTTGCATTGATATTCTGTGCATTCAATTCTTATTTTAAACTTGGTGTCAGTAAAAAAGAAACATCACAGGTGCAGCACGGTGACTGGGCATATCATGTTTGTTTTTAGTTTCTTCCAAAAATGATGTTTTAGCAAATTCAACATAAAGGCGGAAAGAGCCTGCTGGTTAGTCAGTCAGGGACCAATCAGAAGGCTGACAAAGGGTGAATTGAGTGCGAAGAGGTGACTGGAAGCTGTGAGGAAAGCCGACGCCCACACACAGCCACAGTATGGCAACACAGAGCCATACTGTGACACAAGAAAGCCGACAATAAGTGGGTACCTTTTCTCTCTTCTGGCTTACAGTAGGCTATATGAGACAAAGTATGTTACATATCGTCACCTTATTAAACTAATGGCCTAAGTCATTTTTTGCCGAAAATTCGTTTTTGGCCTAAATCAACTCCTGGTGATGCTGGCCACCTCTGGTAAAATCGCCTAAGCCCTAACGTAAAAGGCCTCCCTGTTACACCCTATTAAAAAAATGGCCTATGTCAAGAGTGAGACTTAGGCCATTTTATTTTGCCTAAGTCATAATAAAATGTGACTTAGGCCATTTTAACACACCTTTCAAAATGGGAGTGAATGGGAGTGAATGGGAGGTACTGTTACTATGGGACTGATACTATGGGAGTGAATGGGAGGTACTGTTACTATGGGACTGATACTATGGGAGTGAATGGGAGTGAATGGGAGGTACTGTACTATGGGACTGATACTATGGGAGTGAATGGGAGGTACTGTTACTATGGGACTGATACTATGGGAGTGAATGGGACTGAATGGGAGGTACTGTACTATGGGACTGATACTATGGGAGTGAATGGGACTGAATGGGAGTGAATGGGAGGTACTGTTACTATGGGACTGTTACTATGGGAGTGAATGGGAGGTACTGTTACTATGGGACTGATAGAATGGGACTGAATAGGAGTGAATGGGACTGAATGGGAGTGAATGGGAGGTACTGTACTATGGGACTGATACTATGGGAGTGAATGGGACTGAATGGGAGTGAATGGGAGGTACTGTTACTATGGGACTGATACTATGGGAGTGAATGGGAGGTACTGTTACTATGGGACTGAATGGGAGTGAATGGGAGGTACTGTACTATGGGACTGATACTATGGGAGTGAATGGGAGGTACTGTACTATGGGACTGATACTATGGGAGTGAATGGGAGTGAATGGGAGGTACTGTTACTATGGGACTGATACTATGGGAGTGAATGGGAGTGAATGGGGGGTACTGTTACTATGGGAGTGAATGGAAGTGAATGGGAGGTACTGTTACTATGGGACTGATACTATGGGAGTGAATGGGAGTGAATGGGAGGTACTGTTACTATGGGACTGATACTATGGGAGTGAATGGGACTGAATGGGAGTGAATGGGAGGTACTGTTACTATGGGACTGATACTATGGGAGTGAATGGGAGTGAATAGGAGTGAATGGGAGGTACTGTTACTATGGGACTGATACTATGGGAGTGAATGGGAGTGAATGGGAGGTACTGTTACTATGGGACTGATACTATGGGAGTGAATGGGACTGAATGGGACTGAATGGGAGGTACTGTACTATGGGACTGATACTATGGGAGTGAATGGGACTGAATGGGACTGAATGGGAGGTACTGTACTATGGGACTGATACTATGGGAGTGAATGGGACTGAATGGGACTGAATGGGAGGTACTGTTACTATGGGACTGTTACTATGGGAGTGAATGGGAGGTACTGTTACTATGGGACTGATAGAATGGGACTGAATAGGAGTGAATGGGACTGAATGGGAGTGAATGGGAGGTACTGTACTATGGGACTGATACTATGGGAGTGAATGGGACTGAATGGGAGTGAATGAGAATGCATGGGAGTGAATGAGAGTGAATGGGAATGAATGGGAGGTACTGTTACTATGGGAGTGAATGGGAGTGAATGGGAGGTACTGTTACTATGGGACTGATACTATGGGAGTGAATGGGACTGAATGGGAGGTACTGTACTATGGGACTGATACTATGGGAGTGAATGGGAGTGAATGGGAGTGAATGGGAGGTACTGTTACTATGGGACTGATACTATGGGAGTGAATGGGAGTGAATGGGAGGTACTGTTACTATGGGACTGATACTATGGGAGTGAATGGGAGGTACTGTTACTATGGGACTGTTACTATGGGAGTGAATGGGAGTGAATGGGAGGTACTGTTACTATGGGACTGTTACTATTGGAGTGAATGGGAGTGAATGGGAGGTACTGTTACTATGGGACTGATACTATGGGAGTGAATGGGAGTGAATGGGAGGTACTGTTACTATGGGACTGATACTATGGGAGTGAATGGGAGTGAATGGGGGGTACTGTTACTATGGGAGTGAATGGGAGTGAATTGGAGGTACTGTTACTATGGGAGTGAATGGGAGTGAACTGGACTGAATGGGAGTGAATGGGACTGAATGGGAGTGAATGGGAGTGAATGGGAGTGAATGGGAGTGAATGGGAGGTACTGTTACTATGGGACTGTCACTCCCATTCATCCCATTCACTCCCATTCACTCCCATTCGCTCCCATTCACTCCCATTCATCCCATTCACTCCCATTCACTCCCGTTCACTCCCATTTGCTCCCATTCACTCCCATTCATCCCATTCACTCCCATTCACTCCCGTTCACTCCCGTTCACTCCCATTCACTCCCGTTCACTCCCATAGTATCAGTCCCATAGTAACAGTACCTCCCATTCACTCCCATTTACTCCCATTCACTCCCATTCACTCCCATTCATCCCATTCACTCCCATTCGCTCCCATTCGCGTCCATTCGCTCCCATTCACTCCCATTCACTCCCGTTCACTCCCATTCAGTCCCATTCACTCCCATAGTATCAGTCCCATAGTAACAGTACCTCCCATTCACTCCCATTCACTCCCGTTCACTCCCATTCACTCCCGTTCACTCCCATTCACTCCCATTCAATCCCGTTCACTCCCGTTCACTCCCATTCAGTCCCATTCAGTCCCATAGTAACATTACCTCCCATTCAGTCCCATTCACTCCCATTCACTCCCGTTCACTCCCATTCATCCCATTCACTCCCATTCACTCCCATTCATCCCATTCACTCCCATTCACTCCCATTCACTCCCGTTCACTCCCGTTCACTCCCATTCACTCCCGTTCACTCCCATTCAGTCCCATTCAGTCCCATAGTAACATTACCTCCCATTCACTCCCATTCAGTCCCATTCACTCACATAGTATCAGTCCCATAGTAACAGTACCTCCCATTCACTCCCATTCACTCCCATAGTAACTACCTCCCATTCACTCCCATTCACTCCCATAGTAACTACCTCCCATTTAGTCCCATAGTATCAGTCCCATAGTAACAGTACCTCCCATTCACTCCCATTCACTCCCATAGTAACTACCTCCCATTCACTCCCATTCACTCCCATAGTATCAGTCCCATAGTAACAGTACCTCCCATTCACTCCCATAGTAACTACCTCCCATTCAGTCTCATTCACTCCCATTCACTCCCATTCACTCCCCTTCAGTATCAAATGTCTTTGTGCTCTGATATTATTTTAAACACTCTGTGGCTGACCCTAAACCATGTCTATTAAAAATAATTGGAATAAAAACATTTTGCCTAAGTCACTTACTGCAGTAAGTAATTTGGCCTAAATAAGGTTTATAATTGCCTAAGATAAAATGGCATGTTCAGATATTGGCCTAAGTCATTTTATCCTTACATGTTACATGATTGACATACAACTTTATTTGTATGTCAATAGTCATATTTTTTCATATTTTTTGGAATTGAAATAATTAAGAAATATAATATATTCTACATTTGGCACAGTTTTTTGTGTTTCCTGAAAACCTTGAAAAAATGACTTAGGCAATTAGTTTAATAAGGTGACGATATACAGTATAATGTCTAATGCTATGGTTCCCAAACTCTTTCATGTCAAGGACCCCCAAATTGACACTAATTCACCCACGGACCCCCATTTGAAGAGATATTCCAGGCACCCCCATAAGAGAATATCATTATGACTCTAGTGATTCTCAACCCGTTTAATTCCAAGGACCCCCAGTTTGGCATGCATATTACTCTACAGACCCCCATGTAATGGCATTTCTATCTCTGGGACCCCAGTTTATATTGTAAATTAAAATTATACAACAGGTCGTTTCGAGGAAGCAATCTGATTGGTTGAAACGGCTTGCCGTGGATCAAACCAGCACCATTCACCACCTAATCAAAACAAATAATTTTTCCAGAGTGCTAGCAAACTCGGTGGCTAGGCTAGCTAGTTTCTTGGGACATTTGTGGTCGTAGTGTCTACAGCTGTCATTAAAACAAAATAGTTTTAAGGGTAACTGTTATATAATTGCAATATTACACTCGAGGGTGTGGTTTAACGTGATTATTGCCACTTCAGTGATGCTTGCGGAACTCGACTTTGTCTCGTTCCTTACTGTCGTGGCAATAATCACGTTAACCCACACCCTCTCGTGTAATATTGCTTAAATCAATGTTAATTTTACTCTGAGACACTCTCAGAGGTACAGACCCATAAGGGTCCATTTGGTTCCAAACTATCATTTGGCTGGGGGACCCCCTGGAAGTCCCTCAAGCACCCACTTTGGGAACCACTGGTCTAATTGTGTACGTTCTCTCTTTTCAGGCCTGTGAGATGATATTATATCACGTTACAGTATCTATCTAATGTCTACACGGCGTTCTCCTCCGTGAGAGTCTGACTGCGGCGCCTCTGGCGTTCCCTGGCCAGGTCGCTTCTCGCCTCTCAGGCGTCTTACTGGTTTACCTCAAGGGCTCTTCAGTGACCACTGAGAAACCACGTTTGGCCGTTTATTTAACCCATTTTGGGCGGGAACCCCTTTTGGTGTTAGCATTATGTTATGCTTTAGCTATTGAAAAATAGCAGATCTACAAGCTCATAGCGCGCCACCAAGTGGCGCGCTATGAGCTTGTAGGTCTGCTATTTTTGAAAAATCGAAGAACGACTGACATAGAAACATAGCTTTTTCAGAAAACTGTCAGGATGTAGAAGACATTTTTGGGAATTGGCTTTACTAAATTGGGACTTGAAGGGGAGAAAATGTTTTTCTTTTGTCTTGAAGGGGCATGTTTTGCACAATAACAGTCTTTTCATTATGTCTGCCCACGATCTCTGTGATTCATACAGTAGGCTACGTTTGTTTACCTCAGTCACTGATACTAAAATCTGATATATATATTTTTTCTATTAACCTGTGACTTGACACCCATACTGTTATAAAACGAAAATAAGATAAGATTTTGAAAAGAAAATAATCTGATCTCAGGTCAAAATGGGTTAATAGCCATTCGGTCATGGTTATCGTCAAGAATACGACTCCATTGTGTACGACCTCTGGTTTGCATTTGACTCGTTGGTAAAACATCACACCCAACGGATTAAGATCTGGGTAAAGTTTAGCTTGTATCCACTTCAGCCTCAGAGAGGCTATCTGCCTTGGCTTCTGACGCCACTTACTGTAAAATAATGTATCAATAGTATTACAGTCGGTTCTGATTCATGTTCCCTTCCCACAGAGTAGACTCTTAACATTCTGAGCAACAGTCCCCCCTGTAAAGGCACGGTCATACAGAAAGCCTCATGAATATGCTTCCACATGCGCTGTGTACATGTGTGAGCATGCGTGTGTGTGTGTGTGTGTGTGTGTGTGTGTGTGTGTGTGTGTGTGTGTGTGTGTGTGTGTGTGTGTGTGTGTGTGTGTGTGTGTGTGTGTGTGTGTGTGTGTGTGTGTGTGTGTGTGTGTGTGTGTGTGTGTGTGTGTGTGTGTGTGTGTGTGCGAGCGTGCGTGCGTGTATGTGAGCGAGCGTGCGTGTGTCTCGCTTTTCTACATGAACAGATTGTCTTTTCAGTGAGAAGGCAGGGGCCTTGAATCCTTCCAGACGGAGATTAGAATGGTGAGGGAAAACGGAAAGGGAAGGCACTCGCAAAGCTTGCTCTGTTACCATGGACACACTTTTCAACACACGTTGCTGTGCGTGCATGCATGCGTGCGTGTGCGTGCGTCATAAATATGTTTGTGCAATCTGCACCGGCATGTTCTTTAGAAGAATTATCTCTGTGTGATAAACGTGTCTTCTCTTTTGATGACAGGCCATGTTGTCGCTGCGTGCTCGCCAGGTGGGAAATCCTGCCACCCATACAGAGTGCATGCCTTCATGCATATGCACATGATGGCAACGGGATAGATGGATTATTATTTATCTATATTTCAAGCTGAGGAAACTGCAAATTTGAATAAGATAAGAACGGAGGGGGGAAAAGGCAGTTAGGTGGCGGTGCCAAACGATCACTCTGCGTCCAGAATAACATATTGGCACTTTGGCTACCAGTGTGTTCCTTATTGTCTCTTCAAGTCTATCATTTAGACAAACGGTGCCAATTATTATATACTAGCCCTTACCCGTTGTGAAATACGGATAAGGGCGCCCTGGGTGCGTTTTCGCATTTTTAATTCACTAATAAATTAATTATTAATTTATAATTTGTTAAATTGGAAAAAGGGCTTCGTTAAGACCTCCATATTATTATGGTCAATGCCTGTGTGAAAAGTGGGAGCGATTGGTGCAGGCAGTGAGGAGCTACGGCAGTGTTTCTGACACACATTCAGACATTCAGACAGATATTGTCAGAATTATAGTATGATGATGATGATTATAGTATGATGATGATGATAGTATGATTTTTTAATGCTTCTTTCATTGTAAGGGTCATTTGGAATCTGTCTTAACGGGGATGAAATAAACACATGGCATGGAAAAACGTGCTTTAACTCACGACTCGACCTAAACCTCGCAAAAGTGATGCCTTTTTCATTTCTAGTCGGGCACGGTCATTTATCAGCACGACCCTGATTCACTCACCCAGTTATATCATATTCACACAGTCCTGCAACTTCAGCAGAACCGCTTTTTCCAAATCCTCTCCTCTGTTTTCCCCCGTTGGCGTTTTAGCCTGATGCACATGAACACGTTGGGGGTTTCGGTGGTCTTTGCTCGTGGGAGAACCATCGGTGCTGCTATATGCGCTCCTTCTGCAACATTATGAACGTCTTTCTTTTTTCTATTCTTTTTTCTGAGCAGCTTTTTAACCCATTCAGGCCTGACGTCAAAAAAAAAAAAGATTTGTGCCGCATTTTTACGATTTTTCAAAAATAGCAGACCTACAAGCTCGTAGCGCGCCACTCGGTGGCGCGCTATGAGCTTGTAGATCTGCTATTTTTCAATAGCTAAAGTATAACATAATGCTTAGTTAAAACACCAAAAGGGGTTCCCGCCCAAAATGGGTTAAAAGCTATAATATGACACAGATGCGTCCTCAGGTCTAAATGGGTTAACCCATTTAGGCCTGACCTCAACATTTAAACAAATTCTTCTAAATCCTCCAGTTTTTCTGAAATAAATATTTTCACGATTTTTCAAAAATCGAGTGGCGCGCTACGAGCTTGTAGATCTGCTATTTTTCAATAGCTACATTTTAACATGTTTAAAACACCAAAAGGGGTTCCCGCCCAAAATGGACCACCCTTAACCCATTAATACCACCCTTAACACATTAAAACCAGGAAAGCATCTATGTCATTTTAGATTGTTTTGCGTATAGCAAATATACAAGCTCACAGAGTGCATTGCACATTTTTGAAAGTCTTGGAAAGTGTGATTTTAAAGGCATTCGTAGGAGTTTCTCTAGAAGTCTCAGTCTTTTATTAATCTTTCAAGACCCACAGAATATTTTGTTCTATAACTATAAGCTATGTAAACACCAACTATCTCAAAAGAAAGAAGAGTCTTAAAAGTATGTCACCGCAATGTTCCTTTCTTTAGTTATTGGCAGTTGAATATACTGTATAGCTTATTTCATTTAGAACGTATATCCCATTATATATATATATAGGCTAATACAGCTATATCTCTGAAATGTGTGCATAATTAGCAAGTAACCTTGGCAGACTGAGGTAAATGATGGATTCCAAAGCTCTAAAATACACTTAAATATTAAATATTAAATGTAAAGAAGGTTCCACGTCGGTGGAATAGTGCCGAGCACTGGCAGTCCATAGTGAAATATAGAGAAACTGGACCTTCCATAATTCACTCACCTGCATATTATAGGTATAAAATATGGTCATTAGATGTACAGTATATATCTGCACAAGCACAGAGGCTTATTAACACATTCTGACCTGAGATCAGATTCTAAAAATGTCTTCTACATCCTGACAGTTTTCTGAAAAAGCTATGTTTCTATATGTCAGTCGTTCTTCTATTTTTCAAAAATAGCAGACCTACAAGCTCGTAGCGCGCCACTTGGTGGCGCGCTATGAGCTTGTAGATCTTCTATTTTTCAATAGCTAAAGCATAACATAATGCTAACACCAAAAAGGGGTTCCCGCCCAGAATGGGTTAACTATAGTATATTAGTGACTGTTCGAGGCCAAACGGCTACTCGCGTTTTTTTAGCAGTCTGCCATATTTTTTTTGACAGGTAATTTTATAGTTTTTTACGATTCACTGACCACTTGTCACCAACGAGTATGAATTAGTGCTCGTCTCCGTAATTGTGCCTCATGAGCATATTGGACAAAATGTGGGCAGATGAAAGAAATGATAATGGGAGAAGAAGAAGTTGCTGCTGCTGCTCCAAAGTTTAGACCTACAGTACTGTCTAAGGATGATTTCCCTGATGGTTAGAACTTAAACTGCAAGGGAAGCTGGACATATCACTTTTAGACCCGAGGACCATTCTACAATTGCCTTCTAAATCCTCAAAGTTTTCTGAAAATCCTATGTTTCTCAAACATTTTCATGTCAAGGACGGACCCCCAGAATTATCTGTATTTGGCCGTGGACACCCATCTGAAAATATGTAGTTCCAGGGACGCCCCCCCAGAAGCAAAGATTTGAGTTAAAAATGTGAAAGAAAGAATATATATTCACGATTTTTCAAAAATAGCAGACCTACCAGCTTGTAGATTGTGAGCTTGTAGATCTGCTATTTTTCAACAGCTAAAGCATAACATAATGCTTCCCGGTTCCCGCCCAGAATAGGTTAAAGGCACATTACTTGTAAACAGCAGTGACCACTCGCTGTCTTATGTAACCATGGCAGCCCTTTGATATGTACACTTAAAGCATGCATATAACCAAAGACGAAAAATAGAATTAATGTCTCAACAACAAACATTTTTAATTTTTATTTTTTATTTTTTTAGGGAGAAACTAGGTTGTTTTGATGTTCCGTAAGGATCCCTGAAATATACTGCACCTCAACACCTGCTGTTGAATGAATCCAATTCCAGCCTCCCTCACAAATACTGTAGTGTTAGATTATGAGACTGTGCTCTCAACAGGAATCCATCATGGAAGCCATCAAAGTTACTCTGTGACTCAAAATGCGACACTTATTGAAGTACATTGTGTGTGCGTGTGTGTGCGTGCGTGCGTGCGTGCGTGTGTGCGTGCGTGCGTGCGTGCGTGTGTGTGTGTGCGCGTCCGGGCTGTGTTCAGCGTCTCAGTCCAAATTGTTACCTCACCGGAGGTTGGAGCAGCGCGAGGCCACTGACAGAGACTGAGCATCCATAATTGTCCCATGCCTTTCTATACCGGGTTGAAATCCAGTGGACAAGAAGACATAGTGTCTCGGCCTGGGAAGGCGAGGCATTCTATCAATACGCGTCGCGTGACAAAAGATGGCAAATTGACTTGCTGCTTGTCTGACACAAAGCCTATTTAGGTGTGAAGGATCGCCGCCACCCCACACGGGGGCCGAGTCACCTGACTACTTCCACTTGATAAAAATCTACAGGACAGGACCCTGTACAGTGAATGAATGTTCGCTTCACGCAGCGAGGCTTGTCGTCATTGATGGGGGTCGTTGTTGCAGCGACGAGTTGTGAAAGTCCAGTCCATACACAGTATGGCCATACACAGTGGCGGAACGTGACTAAGTACTCGGGGACTGTGTTCAAGTACAACTTTGAAGGTATTTGTACTTCACCTGAGTATGTCAAATCTTCAGTACTTTTACTTCTACTCACAATGTGTCGCGTCGCAATGTGAGCTTGTAGATTGGAATATGGGACATTCTGCGTGATGAGTATACTGTACTTTTATACCTTAAGTACATTTTTAAGCCAATACTTTTACTCAAGTACATATTGAATTCCATACTTTTACTTGTAACAGAGTATTTCTATATTGCAGTATTGATACTTTTACTTAAGTAAACAATGTAAGCTGATTCTCTGTAAGATGACATGTTAACACAACACACTACAATGCAGCCCTACCCCACTGTGCAATAGTCGGCTTTTAGACAGCTAAATTGCCATCTAAAAAATGGGGTAAAAAATAGTCTAAAAATGAAAGTGTTTTAGTGGTCTAGGCTTAGATTAGACCAAGATCTAAATATAGACCGTTTATAAATAGACGTCGAAACGACGTCGTTTGCATGACAGAGACATCTAAAAAAAGGACACATCAGATTGTGCATCTACTGTATAACGTGAGCACTATAAAGGGCTTCCTGTCAGAAAGAACATTCTTCCCTGACTGTACAATGTGACCCACCCCCACCTTTGCTGCAATCGCCTCCCCCCCCCCCCCGAGGAAGACTTCTTTGCACAAGGACATGCCTATACGCTGTCACAGGTCAAACTGAGCTGCCAAGAATATAGAGGCAAGTGCAGTTTCAGATCAAGTTAAACGGGAAGTAGATCACTGTTAGGAAGATGGGGGGTGGGGGGGGGCAATCCATATGAGCCATGCGCGCCACGAACGCTGGCAAAGGTCATTGTTTTTGTCAATGGGATTTGGACTCGGTGGCAGTGAGTGTTTTGTCTCAAAGCACAACCTGCCATGCCTTGCATCTGTCTCGGCGGCTTACACGTCATTGGAATCAGGCGTGACAATTCCTGCACGTGGGGCTCGCCGGCTCGAGAGGTCAACATCGCATGTGACAGAAAGTGGTTGGATCTCATCATCACAGACTGGGAAAAAAAAGGTCATTCATTCTTCTTTATTTTTAGCAGTAACCTGTGCAGGTTCCAACCATCACAGCATGAATATCAGCTGTCTCAAATGCCAGAACATGATATGATGATTCATAACGGAGAGACCTCCCACAGAAGTACTATTCTCACTTTTTTGTTTCGCGGCTTCTTTTCCACGCCGTCTGACCCGCTTGCACGTTGAGGGCTGACTGTTTAAAGATAGAACGTCTTTGTGAGTCCCTGACAGTCTGTCGACAGGCGGCATTCACAGCGTCTGCACCAAAAATACCTCTCACCAAATAGATAATAGAAATCCATGGGAGCTTTTGAGTTGGCGGCTGAGCGAGTCTCACCCGAAGGTGACGTTAGAAGTGACTGCACGCACTCAGCATAGATAAAATAGGAACCGTTTCTGTGACACGTGCTGTCATAAACATGGAGGGAATATTAAACACCTTGGTATTGTCTTTGATTTGATGTTCCTTTTAGTTTTTCTGCCCCCAGAAGGCTTTTTATAGTCTTTACACCAGTTTTTCCTACCACGGTATTTTGTGTCCTGTGGTCCTCTGTGTAATATTGTGCTGTGTTGTCGAGCCTGTTATAGCTTTATATTTAAAATTGGTTATCGGCTTGTGTTGTTGCTGTATTTAGGAGCTTAGAGCAGGGGTTCTCAACGTTTTTGGCCGGGGACCCCCGGAAATGCTTTGGCAATGTCTCGGGACCCCCGCCCCGCCCCCTCCCAACCCCCAATATAAATTGACTGCTACAATAACCTTAAACCATTTTGGGCGGGAACCCCTTTTGGTGTTTTAAGCATTGTTATAATTTAGCTATTGAAAAATAGCAGATCTACAAGCTCATAGCGCGCCACCGAGTGGCGCGCTACGAGCTTGTAGGTCTGCTATTTTTGAAAAATCATGAAAATAAAATTTAAAAAAAATCTTTTTTTTTCTTTTTTTTAAAAAATAATTTGGGGACCCCCTAAAATAATTTGGCGACCCCCCGAGGGGTCGCGACCCACGGGTTGAGAACCCCTGGCTTAGAGGTCACGAGAGCTCAGAACCGTGTGGGGCCATTGACAGAGAGACACTACAGTTGAAATGTACTGGACAAGACATAGCGGCTCGACCTGGGGAGGTGCGACATTCTGTCAATAGGCGTCAACCTCACACAAGGTGAGTCACCTGACTCCTTCCACTTGATAGAGTCTTGGAAATCTATAGGAGAGAAGCGTGTCCAAGAGAATGAATCTTGTTACAACCACAACAAGGCAAATGGCAAAATGAACCTGCAGTATTGTCCAATTAACAGCTCTGGAACAATGGCACTGTAAATTGTTTATTTGCTGCCTCCATTTATGCACCACTACATTTCCCAAAGATATTTTATTTGTCACAAGTATAATTTTTAGCAGGCTTGTGAGGCTATAGATTTGAATGTCAAACTCCGGTCGTATTTAAAGTTCATAGATAATTTTAACTTGCAATCATAGTTTTTATGATGGATTTTCTGTTTTTAAGACTATAAACTTGATTAAAGGGATAGTTCAGATTTTTTTAACTTAAGTTGTATGAAATACTTGCCATTAATATAGTGGTTGCAACTGTATTAATTGATTGCCCGAGTCCTGTGGTGGGAGTTCTGCTCTGGTTTTGGTGAAATATCAAGTAGTTCCGGTCATTTTGTGGGGGGCACTGGGGGCCACGCAGTAAAAGTAAATTAATCCACAAAACGAACGTCATTTGTATTGTTGACCTATTTCTAAAATATTAGTGCAACTTCCGTTCTTTTTTTACCCCTCTATCACACAGAACTATGTTTTTTGTGTCCATATCATATACGCCCAAAAAATAGTTCCATGTGATAGAGGGGTCAAAGTTGAACGAAAGTCGCGCTAATATTTTAGAAATAGGTCAACAATACAAATTACGTTCGTTTTGTGGATTCATTTACTTTTACTGCGTGGCCCCCAGTGCCCCCCACAAAATGACCGGAACTACTTAATATTGACCAAAACCAGAGCAGAACTCCCACCACAGGACTCGGGCAATCAATTAATACAGTTGCAACCACTATATTAATGGAAAGTATTTCATACAAAAATCTGAACTATCCCTTTAAGGACAAAATGCCATATGGTATAATAGCCAGTGCCGTGCCATACAGAGCACACACACACACACACACACACACACACACACACACACACACACACACACACACACACACACACACACACACACAGAGAGGCTATCTTTATAACATCAAGATGTTACACGCCTATAGCATTCTCCAATTAATCTTGGAGGGCTTTTCCGTAAGCCTGTGCTTTTCATGGTGTTCTCAAGCAACTCTACATCTTACTCAACATGCCTCTTGTGCATGCCTCCTGCATGCACAAGTCATGTGTGGTGTGGCAGATTCACGGGTCTCGCACATAATTAGTGTGTAGACGCTACACTCATCTACCCTTATACTCCATGTTGTACTCCAAGCCCCATTTCAACGTCGGACCCCAGAAGGCATCAGATTGATCATTTGCAGAAGAATGTCTTGCAGCTCTAAATGTCTCTAATTAAGCCATAGCATCCACACAGAGTGTAATTATAATTATAGTGCCGACGTTCTCTCCAGTATATGGATGTGATTTAGATGGCATGTTATTTAATCCATTCTGTACGGGAACCCCTGTTGTTGGTGTTTTATGCACTATGTTATGCTTTAGCTATTGAAAAATAGCAGATCTACAAGCTCATAGCGCGGCACCGAGTGCCGCGCTACGAGCTTGTAGGTCTGCTATTTTTGAAAAAACGTTAATGTGGCAAAATCTTTGAATATATATTCTTTCACAGCGAACGTTTTAACTCAAATCTTTGCTTCTGGGGGGGTCCCTGGAACAACATATTTTCAGATGGGGGTCTGGGGCAATTTCATATAATTCTGGGGGTCCTCAATATGAAATACCACTGACATAGAAACATGGGTTTTTCAGAAAACTGTCATGATTTAGAAGACATTTGTAGAATCCAAATCTTAGGTCTAAATGGGTTAAACAGAGCTAGTTTCATTGTGTAACCGTCGACCGATATCCTGCAGTTTCAATGTACAGGTTGCTATTTCAATAGTGTTTTATATTAAAGTACCACAGACGAATAACAGTCTAAGTCCACACTATTGATCCATAATATATAAATGATAGATAAGGGTTCAGGACAACAAGGCCTTTTCGTGGAGGGGTCAGTCTGAAATTTGGACTTAGACTGTTTTTCGTCTGTGGTACTCATTTCTTTTGTTCTGAGTGAAGAGACATTCTTCTCCACCATACATAATGAAATACGTTAGGTTGGAGATATAGTCTTACGATACGATGGAGAACAACGCGGTTAAATGGTGACCTCGGCCACGGCTGCCCTCTTGTTTCAACATGTAAACTGTAGCTGGCTCAGCTGAATGTTTCTCGTGTGTGTGTGTGTGTGTGTGTGTGTGTGTGTGTGTGTGTGTGCGTGTGCGCGTGCGCGTGTGCGTGTGCAGCCTCCTTTTCATACAATAAAAGGCTGCACCGCCTCAGAGACAGTACACCATTTCCCAAGGCAATTTATTCCAAATGGCAAAGATTAAGCAAGGGACACATTGCACAATATCGTATTGTATTTTGTATATTGTATTGCCAATATTGTCAAAGTGTTATCATCAACCTTGGGATGGAATGGAACAAACAAAGCCCCTCGGTGCGTTGCTGTGAGTTTCTGATATCGAATGTTTTATTTCTATAGACCAAACGAATGCTGTGCTAACATTACGCTGCCTTCACACTGTAGCAGCGACAAAGCGACAGGCTAGTCATTTGGAGCGCTATTCAACTGTAAACGGTTAGCCATAGGCTATGGATCAAGGGGCCAGTGAGGCTCTCCAACGTTGAAGCACTGGGCCCTAGTGGTAAGAGGAGGGACTGCAGGCGGACCCGTGGAAGTATGACGAGGAAACCCCGTGCAGCTGGGCTTTAACGTGGAGCGCGTTTGCACTTCCGCATTTTGGGCACCACATTTTGGTGCCCAAATCGAAAAAAGGCGGAAGTAGACCGTTCTTCCGGGTGCGTCAAAACGCCACTGAGCAACTTCCACTGACATGAATAGCGGGGGGGGGGGGGGGGTCTCAGTCTCTATCCTTCTTTATACTCTATGCTATGGATAGAGTAGGCATGTACAGGATCAGGAACGCCCACAAATCGTCATTATCTTGTTTTCTCCGTGGGCGAAAACAAGCCATTTGCTTCCATGGTGAAGAGATGTTACAGTGACGTTTTGGACCATACTGTACATACCGGTATATAAAAAAAAAAATGCAGGCTTTATTTGATTTCAAACCCCCAAATCCCCCTCTGTGTCTGAGTCAAGAGGATTCATTTAGTAGAGAGAAGAGGAGGCGCTGCGTGGTCCGTAGTCGTTATCAGTAACTGAAAACAGGTGCTCATTGGAGAGGGTTCAATAGTCGGTAATAGTGATACGCGGGCCCACCCGTTGCCCGCAGGTCCCGCGGGGATTTTCACGATTTTTCAAAAATAGCAGACCTACAAGCTCGTAGCGCGGCACTCGGTGCCGCGCTATGAGCTTGTAGATCTGCTATTTTTCAATAGCTAAAGCATAACATAATGCTCAAAACACCAAAAGGGGTTCCCGCCCAGAATGCGGGCGGACAGATCAAGTTGCGGGCGGGGTTGTTGATTCATATATTGTTTTGCGGCGGGGCGGGTTGGTGCGTGTTGGCTCCCGTGGCAGGGTGGGGCGGCCGGGTTATGAAAAAAAGCCGGCCCGCGCATCACTAGTAGTAGGTAAACATATTTAAGTTCCTTGCCTTGGTAGTTGACATGGATCCAAGTGTGATCTGATGAAGGCTCTATAGCCCGAAATGTGTAGGTCGTTTTCAAATGTTTTAACAGCTTTTTAAACTCGACTGAGCGGAGTGCCTTTGGAATTTCACCTTTTTTTTCCCCCACACTGATGTCAGCTCACTACCACAGGGGTTAGGAACTTAAATGTTTGCCTATACTGTAGGATATACTTTTAGCTTTTGAGGAAGAAACTCTTGCCTGTCAGAGTAAACTCACGACAGTCATCATCATGTTTTAAATATTACACAAATCCTGTGTACAAAATTATCACTCACCGTGATCAGAAGCAGACGGACGGATTAAATTAGTTAATGATGCCGGTTGTTATTATGCTAGAGGCAGAGTGCTTTGGAGTACGTGCCTCCAAGCACTGAATAATGGAGGCTCTGCTTTTCAGCCCTTCGCAATTATGAGTTAACCCATTCTGAACGAGATCCCCTTTTGGTGTTTAAAGCATTATGTTATACTTTAGCTATTGAAAAATAGCAGATCTACAAGCTCATAGCGCGGCACCGAGTGCCGCGCTACGAGCTTGTAGGTCTGCTATTTTTGAAAAATCTTGAAAATGTCGGCGCAAATCTTTGAATATATATTCTTTCAGAGCGAACGTTTTTAGCTCAAATCTTTGCTTCTGGAACAACATATTTTCAGATGGTGGGTCGGCGGCCAATTACATATATTTTTGAGGGTCATTGACATGAAATATTGAGAACCACTGATATAGAAACATGAGGGTTTTTCAGAAAACTGTCAGGATTTAGAAGGCATTTGTAAGAATCGTCCTCCGGTCAAAATGGGTTAACCAGGAAAGTGGCCGTCATGTGCATATTGCCAGAGCTCTGTATTACACAAAGTGTCAATTAGGCGATGATTCATTCCAATTTGGAGGATGCATTATGTGCTTCCTGCTCTCTTTTCTCTCGTGTTTCCTGCACTCTTGTCTCTTGTGTTTCCAGCCACCTTTTTCTCTTGTGTGGTCGTTGGCCCAGTCTACTACTGTGTGCCGGAAGGGTTGCAGTTTTTGTTCCATCATAGTTACTGTACCACTAGAATAATTCATGTTCTCTGGCAGTATAGCAGTGGTGATCTTCTCCATAAAGGTGAATAGTAATCAAAGTGTTCTATTTTTATGCTCTTTGCGGGGTTCTCAAATTTGGGTGAGTGTTTGTTGGTTGGAGACCAAAGCGTGCAATGCAGGCACCGCCATTTCAGTCCATTTCATTTTCTCGCTTCGTGTTCTCCCGCAAGGTTTAATTTTCCTTTTTTTTTGGTTTGTATGAATTGACAAAACCCTTCATAATTTATACAGTGAATCTGCAAATACTGTTTTATATTCATTAGAGAGAGAGAGAGAGAGAGAGACTGTTTTATATGTATTTATTTTTGAGAGAGAGAGAGAGAGAGAGAAATATGTTGTGGCATCTTATGTTGTTGCAGTCAGTAAGTCTGGATGGATCTCCAGGCAAAGTTGGCCTTGATTTGATTTAAAATATTCAACACCTCTTCAGCTGCCCGCGTTGCCAAGCACAAGTCTCTTAAATTGTGCGTTTTATCACAACCACGGTACACAAGCAGTTTCACAGCACTTGCACAGCAGTGGCTGCCTTTATTTGTCACTGCGTGTTCAGTCATGAATTTATGATGAGCGGGTTATTTGGACTGGAGTGGAGAGTCCTTTGACAGTGACATTAAAACATGCACACCCTGGAGAACAGCCTCCCTCCTCGACTCTCCTCCATGCCGCTCTCTCTCCCCGTGCCCTCTCCTTCCCTCTGTTCTGACCCCTTAGTCTTTCACGTTGCATAATCGTTATTTCCATCCCACATTTTCTCCCACCATCCAAGTATGCCCTCCCTGCACCTTGTTCAGATACCCTCCCCCACACACACACACACACACACACTCAACTCACATCCTCGAGGCCGATTCATATTTTTTATTGTGTGGCGGTGTCGCGCGGCGAAAATAGACGACCTACAAGCTCGTAGGTCTGCTATTTGTGGCGTGCAACGAAGCATAAATTAGGCATCAGTACCCGTTTTGCTCACATGGTTGTGTCATAAGCACCCAACCGCTCGACCCCCACATCCACATCGGTTCCTGTCACCATTTTTAGAGACATGGTGTGACTTCTTAATAATAATCAAATAGCATCTGTTGCCTCCAGCAGTCTGTTGCTGCTGCTATGAATGCTAGTGTATGAAATGCGAATGCTGAATGGCGACTGGGGGGGGCGTGCCTGTGGACACAATGCACATAATTGCATACACACACACACGTGAAGTGTGCGTGCGGCCAAATCGCCACTAACCAAAAGAAAGTATGTTGACGAATTATTTCTGCATAAAAGTGACATGCCGTTAGATGCATGGGTCGACGACTCGACGCCTATTGTGCTGATAACATAACCTAACGCTGTTGATGTGTGTTTGAGCGTGCATGCGTCAGCGTGTATACGTGTGCGTATGTGTGTATCATGCAGGCTTGTGTCTCATTTGTGGATTTTTGTGGAGGAGCAGGCTAGAAGGCAGCCCATGTAATCACAGTGTTATACTGTATGACGCATAATATCTGCCCTTATTTCCTATATCTCTATACTGCAAACTGTACTTTTTTTCATCGTCTTTCTGCTATCATTCTATTCTATTCTATTCTATTCTATTCTATTCATCCATCTTCAACCGCTTATCCGTAGTCGGGTCGCGGGGGCAACAGCTCCACCAGGGAGCTCCAGACATTCCTCTCCAGAGCAACATTAGTAACTTCCTCCTGGGGGATCAAAGAGTCGATGTAATCCCTCCATCTGCGCCTTGGTCTGCCCCGGGGTCTCCTCCCAGTGGGACGTGCCTCGAGGACCTCCCTAGGGAGACGCTCGAGAGGCATCCTGACCAGATGCCCGAACCACCTAAGCTGGCTCCTTTCCAGGAAGAAGAAGCAGCAGCGGCTCTACTCCGAGTCTCTCTCGTGTGACTGAACTTATACCCTATATCTCTAAGGGAGATGCCAGCCACCCGTTGGAGAAAACTAATTTTGTCCGCTTGTATTCTATTCTAATTTATTCCATTATATTTATATTCTATTCCATAAAGTTCACCTCCCTGGGTGAATGTGTGGGGGAAAGATTGAATTTGCACGCTATTTTTGTCGCGTTCTCTGAGACACACACACACACGCACACACACACACACACAGATCAATGCAGGGCCGTTAAAGTGTGCCATGCAAGCTGCAAGCATTAACCACTTAAACCCTACACGCGGATTCCCGGGGGCTCTATGCTGTCTAGGCCCCCTACTGTGTTCACTCCACACTAAATATAATGTCCCAGTTGACAAGCGCACATCGCGTCGTGTTGCGAGTCGCGGCGCATCGAGAGCTTGTAAATGCAAATTCTGCAAATTCTTCTGAATGTTCCCCCTCGAATAGGCCAGGGTTCATGTGAGTCTCATTCTAAATGCCAATACTTTCGATGCATTGATGATGCCTATAATTTTCCCACTTTCCCAACACAGTCCATTCAGGAAGTGGCTTTTGAAAATGGTCAGTGGTAATTAACACATTCTGACCTGAGATCAGAGATCAGAAGTGTCTTCTACATCCTACATTTTCTGAAAAAGCTATGTTTCTATGTCAGTCGTTCTTCGATTTTTCAAAAATAGCAGACCTACAAGCTCGTAGCGCGCCACTCGGTGGCGCGCTATGAGCTTGTAGATCTGCTATTTTTGAATGCTAAAATTGAATGCTAAATTGAATGCTATTGAATGAAATGCTATTGAATGAAATTGAATGCTAAAATTGCTAAAGCATAACATAATGCTAACACCAAAAGGGGTTCCCGCCCAAAATGGGTTAATTGGTTATTGTCTGCTCACGGACACAAAGCTAGGAGGGTCCCAGGGATCAAACCGCGGAGCCTTCTGCTTTACAGATGGCCGCTCTATACCTCCTGACCCACTGATACCATAATAACATATATATTATTATTATTCAGATGTTCATATCACAATGTTGAATGTATGAATGCAATGCTCTTCCACAATTTACCCATTTAGACCTGAGGACGATTCTACGAATGCCTTCGGAATCCTGGCAGTTTTCTGAAAAACCCTATATGTTTCTGTGTCAGTCGTTCTCAAACATTTTCATGCCAAGGACCCCCCGAAACTATAGGTACTTGGCCGCGGACCCCCCATCTGAAAATATGTTTTCAAAAAATGTTTTCAGAAGCAAAGATTTGAGTTAAAAACGTTCGCTGTGAAAGAATATATGTTCAATGATGCGCCAATTGTTTTTTTCAGAAATAGCAGATCTACATGCTCGTAGCACGGCACTCAGTGAAGACATGGCCGCTTTTACTCTGAAACCCCACCCCCCCACCCCCCTCCCGGAAACAATCCGGGAAAAAACGGAGAAAAAATGTGCTTGCTTATCTTGCTCTCGTTTCCATTATATCGCTAAATAATCCAAAGCGTTCATATTTTGAATGAGAGGCGGATGAGAAGTCAGAAATGAAGCGCTTAGTATATCCATCAGATCGAAACCACGGAGAGTGCCCTAGCTTTGCAGATACGATACAGCGGTAAACGGGAAGTAAACGGGGAACGAAGAGCGAAGCGTACGGTGGCTTTGGAGTCCCACTCAAAAATAAAAAAGGAAAAAAAAATCAGAATATTCTTCTCTCGTTTGATATCATTGAAGATGCGCTAGGACGTGTACACACGTCATTGCAACCCGTCGGTTGGATTGCTTATGACGTGTGGACACGTCGGATGGACAGAACCTGTTAAAAAAGGCCACATTTTTAGGTCTCAGTCTTGCCATTTGCTATAACTTTGCAGCCCTGGCTTAAAACATCAAAAGGGGTTCCCGGCCTGAATGGGTTAAGGCTCTGTCTCTGATTTGACAATTGCAATTTGACTTAAAACTGACACAAAAGGGAACGGAGTCCAGTTTTTGTTGACCACGTATACCCTGGACTGAAAAACCTATTTTCAAAATGACAAACAGGATTTAACTGTCACACAGATAACATTCACCAAATAATGGCACGGTGAAAAGGGTTGCTGACAATGCAGGGGGCAAAAGTGTGATGGGTCGAGAATATCAATATGTCAATCCTCTCTAAACGCGTCATTCCGTTTGGCCACACTCTGAAAGCGAGTCGCCAGGTGTGACAACAGTTGATATTTTAAAAGTGCAGTAGGTCAACCTACTGATGTCGATGCTAAATGTCAAACAATCATCCCCACATGCCAATCTAGCTGTGTCATGGCAGCTTCATTGTAGAGCTGTTCATAGTGTCAAATAGAACTGCAAAGATACTGGTTATTTTCAGCGCATGTCGGGGTTGGAATTTTTGGAGGCCACGGTTTATACTTGAGAAGGTCGTTTTCCCCCGAACAAATATTCCAATATGTCCCGCTCAAAAGAAAATGTCATAATTGTCCACCTTGATATCATCAACCCACACCACACCACACACGCATAATGATTTTCAGCATCAATCGCAAACAATAATGTCCTTTAACCCATTTTGACCTGAGACCAAATTCTAAAAATGTCTTCTACATCCTGACAGTTTTCTGAAAAAGCTATGTTTCTATGTCAGTGGTTCTTCAATTTTTCAAAAATAGCAGACCTACAAGCTCGTAGCGCGCCACTCGGTGGCGCGCTATGAGCTTGTAGATCTGCTATTTTTCTATAGTTAAAGCACCAAAAGGGGTTCCCGCCCAAAATGGGTTAAATCCACTCGTTATATCGACGATGCCAGGTGTGTTTCAAACAGGGCAACCATGCAGCCAATTATGGGTTAGAGCATCGTTGAGACTAGAGTGGTGCCCGTTGGGCACTGGCCTACTTTTGCCACAAAAGTACAGGTAATATTAAAGGCTTTTCTTCTGGTACAAACTGTACAACTAAAGGGTCTCTTGGCTTTGTCCTTTTTCCACAAAGAAACATGTCTCTGCTGTCGGGAGGAAATCTCATAACTCCAAAAAGGTTCAGGAAATAAAGAAAACCTTATATTTTTAAAACAAAGCTATACAGCCTCATCAAAGTTGGTGTTGTAACTTCATATATTGTCAATTACTTCCATGAGAGGGGGAGTGGTGCTGGAGTTAGTTGCGTTAGCAGACATTTTGAGGGTCCAATGGAGTTAAGAGGTTTTGTCCAAAGCACTGTTTACTACTTTCTATTGGTTCAATATTTTCGAAACAACAAGACGTAAAGGGTGTTCAATAGCACTGATGTATGCCAAAACAAAATCAAAAACCTAAAAAATGGAGTTATGAGGTTTCCTCCCGACAGCAACGAATTATATTTTCACATACAGTAGTACCTGTGATAAGATATATATAGCAGCCGCTGTGTACTGTGTGTGCATTATACTTAAGGATTATTTTTGGATATTATTACAACAGCTCAGTGTGGCTCATAGTATCTTTTATTAGCACCACAAAGATTTTATAAGCTCATTTTCCAGCTCACGGGAGCTGCTGGGGGGTCAACTGCCTCCCTCTTAAGTAGGGTTAAGTGGTTCTTGAAGTGCATTGTCTAACTCGTTTAAGGGTTCTCTCCTGAAAAAGCCCACAATTTGCTGAGACTGCACCACTGTTCATGAACTAGTGTTACTAATATACTTGTCCAATATATAATAATATATATAAATATATTGGCTTGCAACTCTAGGTTACTTTAGCAACCCCAGTTAGTTTAGTGAGGCGATTCACGACGTGAGAGAACTAAAACTTTTTTTTTTTATTTCTTTTTTTTTACTTTTTTTTTTTTCAGTTATGGTTTTACATGATTATATTCATTTTACTTTGTACTTATTTTTTACATATTCCATACCAGAAAAGAAAAGGAGCAGGAAGAAGATACATCTTATTTATACCTGCCCCTATCATTAAAAAAATCTAATTGATGCTGCTACCAACCATACATTTTATATCACCATGATTACATCAAATAAAAAACAACAAAGACAAAAGAACATAGAGCTCAACAAGAGAACAAACAAAAACAACGCTGACTTATAAAGATTAATGTGTTTGATCGCTGCGTCTCATCACTAACAACACTAACTTTAAAGATTAATGTGTTTGATCTCATCACTAACAACACTAACTTTAAAGATTAATGTGTTTGATAGCTGCGTCTCATCTCACGTTTGGGCAGGTACTGTGGCTTAGCTGGTGAAAGGGCCTGTATTATTACTATTATTTGTATATTTTGTATTTAGATTGTTTGGTGTATATTAGGTGTTTGGTATTATTTTTGTATTACTTTGTGGCGCTTTGGTCCTGTGTTCTGGGGTGGAACGTTGGTGAGAGGCGGAGACTAGTGGAGACTGTTGATTGCTAAATTGAATGACAGCTGCCTGCATGTGGCAAATTGATGTCAGATTGATTGATTACTAGAGACAGCTGCCTGTGGAGAATTGATTCCCTCCACAGATTGGCCAGCTCTGATGAGACCTGTGACGACAAGGGCGCTCACCATCTACTATAAAACTGGTGGAAATGACAAAAAAGCAGTAGAGCATGCAACTCAAGCTCCAGGTTTGTTTAATTTCTCATGTGGCAAGAAAGGTGTTTGGTCAACTGCAAATTAGAGTCTAGACTCTAGAGTCTTGTGCGTAATCAAATTGATCTAGCAACTAAGCATCAAGCTCCAGACACAGGAGATGCCCTATGGGCCACATATAAGGCCACTTATCTCTCTCTCTCTATTGTGCTTGATTGCTGAGCTGAAAGCTATATCTATTGTCCAGTATATCTAGTGATCAGTGCTCAGAAATTAAATATCTCATTCTAACAGATGACAAGCGATCAATAATGTATCTACAATGTACTCCTCTTTTGTAATGGACTCTGTTGTCTGTGATTGTAGATGGTAGCTCCAGAGAACAAACTGGTTGCTACAACTCTGCCAAAAAGGCTAATTTGCCAGACATCTGGGACTGTAGTCTTGAGTCGAAAAATCGAATGGAAAGAATGTTTCAGTTCACAATTAACCCAAGGCCCATGCAATGCTGTGAGGCGCCGCTATTCGTAATGAGCCCAGTTAATAGAAAGGTATAGCGGATATGGAAAACAGCTAGGTTTAGGGTCAATTCACTATACCACACTACAATTAACGTATGCAAATTGAATGAGTGTAGTGTAAACCACTCTCTAGGGCATTCATTCATGTTACTTAATTTATTCTGACTGGATTAGAACACCTTTTTTAGGCAAAGGGCTCTAGATGTTGAAGTGAACGTGATTATGAATTAAGGAGGGTCAGGCAGGCAGGCAGGCAGACAGACAGACAGACAGACAGCAGTACTGTCATAGACCGGCATGATCACAGAGACATTTTTTGTGTGCTTTGCAGATTGCAAAGTCTCCAAAGTGTTAACGGAGGTTTGCACAACTAAGGGAGGCTATGTTGTTCTTAACTTCTTAAGCATTTCCACCAACGCCCATAATAACACTTTATTTTTGTTTATTTACTCTTAACTATTCTGTGTTCTTGCATGATAGTGGATAAAAACACAGCCGGCTTGAATCAGAAGCTTATTTTCTATCTGGGGTTCGAATTATGTTCTTTCAGGCATGTTGTCTGGTGTCCCAAAACAAACACATACAGAAACAAAGTAACAAACAAATACGAATAGGCCTACTTAACCCATTTAGGCCTGACGTCGAAATTAAAAACAAATCTTCTAAATTCTGACAGTTTTCTGAAATACCTATGTTTCTATATCAGTGGTGCTCAATATTTCATGTCAATCACCCCAAAAATGATCGATTTCTCAAAAATAGCAGACCTACAAGCTCGTAGCGCGGCACTCGGTGCCGCGCTATGAGCTTGTAGATCTGCTATTTTCAATAGATAACGTTTTAAATAATGGTTAAAACACCAAAAGGGGTTCCCGCCCAGAATGGTTTAAACGAGTCGTCTGTATTAGCACCCGATGAAATTAAATAAAGAGACCCCTTGAGTTATGAGTGGAAAATAATACAGCAGTGCATTGCTTCCATATACCATCGTGCATTGCAGCGTCTCCTCTAACACAATCACATCGACTAAACTCCCATGGGGCCAACAGGGGAGATCACATAATCAACAGCAGACACTCTACTATCAAGGCGTCGTCCTCACTTAAATTGAATTCAAGACTCAATTTGTCCTGTGGAATTGCGGTTTCATTAGATTCCAAGTAGCCTTGCTGCCTTTCGCTGCTGAGTGGACATGCGGGGTTATAATGAAAATGACATGATTCCCGTTGCATAGACAATGACAGATCTTATGGGGCTATTCTTGACAGCAGCCATGTTAACCCATTCAGGCCTGACCTCAAAATTAAAAACAAATCTTCTAAATCCTCCAGTTTTCTGAAATAAATATTTTCACGATTTTTCAAAAATAGCAGACCTACAAGCTCGTAGCGCGCCACTCGGTGGCGCGCTATGAGCTTGTAGATCTGCTATTTTTCAATAGCTAAATTATAAGGGGTTCCCGCTCAAAATGGGTTAATGCCCAAGCTAATTTCCTGCTAGGTTTCTTTTTTCCGTTCCTTGCTGATCTAACAGGTCTGGTGACAACCACACCAAGCTCATGTCTAGATTCAATCTACCTATTATACTGAAGTGCTTAGCCCATTTTGGGTCATTGGGTGGGAACCCCTTTTGGTGTTTTAAGCATTATGTTATACTTTATAACTTTACTCTGTGCCGCGCTATCGGCTTGTAGATCTGCTATTTTTCAATAGAGCTTGTAGGTCTGCTATTTTTGAAAAATCATGAAAATGTGGTGCAAATCTTTGAATATATATTCTTTCAGAGCCAACGTTTTTAACTCAAATCTTTGCTTCTGGGGGTTCCCTGGAACAACATATTTTCAGATGGGGGTCGGCAGCCAATTACATAATAATCTTGGGGGTCCTTGACATGAAATAGTTTGAGAATGACTGACGTAGAAACATGGGTTTTTCAGGATTTAGAAGGCATTTGTAGAATCGTCCTCAGGTCTAAATGGGTTAGGATAACATGTAACCAGTACAGTACGCCAGATAGATTGATAGCACATTATGATAAGGCAGTGTAATTAGTTTATTTACACGTGGATACGTATAAAGTACGCGTTTGTGATATGTGGTTTGGGGCAGCAACGGCAAAAGCTCTGTCACCCCATGTACGGTATGGTATAGAGCAGCCGAAGTCTGACGGATCAATACCGGTAGAGGGCGCAAATCCACCGGTTCATGTACTTTTTATTTGCATTGTAATCCCCATAGGGGGATTTTAGATCGCCTCATATCAGAAATGTGTTTAAAAAATAAACATGTCATCCCGGTCGTTTCACTCATATGGATATGAAGAATCAACAGACTGAGAGAAAATGCTAATGTTACTGCTACTGAATTAGTTATATTTTCGCTAGAAACAGACTGTATCATATGTGACCAGATTTGACTGAGAGCCTGCCATCGCGCAAATTCCAGCTTTTCACCAGAGGAGAAAACTTTTTTATGGGTTTATAGCACAGGCAGACTCTTAACATACTAGAGCATGTCTGAAATAAGTGGCAGAGCTGAAATCGACATGTAAATATGAAATAAATGCCCAACATGTAGCTAGGTGTAATGTTAGAGACCACAGAAGTGAATCTTTCAAGCCTGTTTTCTCAACTCGCTGTTTTCTGCAAGACATTACTCTATAAGCCATATCTCCAAAACTGGTGGGTCAAACTGAACAACCAATATGTCAATTTGAAGCTATGATTCCCTGCTTTCATATGACATGAACAAACGAAAATTCAAAAAAATCCAATGGCAGTCCCTCAGTCAAATTTTGTCACATATATGAGTGAACTGACTGTCGCAAACGATACAGAGACACGCCTCCCTGACAATAACGCAGAGAGAGACGGCTTGTTTATTTTTGGACCACAATGCTTATATGAAACGATTTTAAGATGACCCCATGTTATTCTCCATAGAGAAATGACTTCTGTGAACCAGGGGATGAACGAGTGACGTCAAGACTTCGCTCTATTTGGTCTTGGGGGACCTCAAAGGTTTGCATCACCACTGTTCACCAGACCTGAGGGAGAGGACATGGCATTTGAGGGGATGGCAGAGTTAGGGGGGAGCCAGGTTGTTTAGTGGTTTGTTGTAGGTGCTTAGCAGGCACATGCAGAGAGTGTTAGAGAGGCAGAGGCTGAAATACTGTAAGAGGGCACTTTTGGACAAAAATAGCAGATCTACAAGCTCACAACACGTCGCGCTGCGACGCGTTGAGAGCTTGTAGATCAGCTATTTTTGGGGCGCAACCATGCACTCTTTAGCTACTGGAGATGCGGTGTGTACGACATGGATTTAGAAACAAATTGGTTCAACGCAAAATGCGTTGAATCAAGCTCAGGAGACTTTGGGGGGAAAAAAGCAATTCTCCTGAATGCTGCCTTCCGGCATGGCATGGAAAGGAGAGGAGGGCATTTGCATTTCTTTCACCATAGTAAATGCTGCATTCGTGGTCTGGAGAGGGCAGTAGACAGTTGTTTTACAGACGGGTAAAAGGGCAGGGGCTCAAGCCCCCTTTGACGTCTATGTGTGCAAGTCCCTGGTGTTTAGTAGTGTTTTTAAATGGATTGTGTGTTTGACCGAGAGCCAGTGAAGGTCTGTGTTAAATTACGATAAGCTAAATCTTGATTAGTCCCATCAGAGGGAAATGCATTATTTGTGATGTTTGGAAAGATCAATTGCTTTATGTTACAGCAGTTTTATCAACGTTATCGAGCCCAATACCGTGCAAAAAATACATCCTCACATCTCATTTAAAAGAGGAAATTTCAAAGATTCAGCGGAAATCATGTTGATAAAAATGACTGGTCTGGATTATTTTGAATGCCTCTGGAAAACAGCCAAACATTTTAATACTTGAATTGAAATGCTGTTTGTTGTATACAACTCACGGAGATGATGAATAACGGTATTTGAAGCTCATCCAAATTAACTTCTATTGGATTTTCAGGGGAAGAATTTCAACGATTAAGCGATAAGTTGTTTGTGTGGAACGCTGGAGCTGCCTTTCATGATAATGATGTGTTCTTTAGTCTCTTATAAGTGCATTTTGTAAGGTCTTAACCGATGACCATGGAGGGTATATTGGCTCACAGGAGATGACTCTCTAATGAAAGTAAGCAATGTTTAAATCTACAGAAATCATATTCCACAGAAGTCATATTTTATGGTTAAAAACGTTTGTGTTTCTTTTGTCAATAAGTCAAAGCTCAACATTATGATGATATCGTTTTTGTTCAGGAACAGGGCCAGCTCTTTAATGAACAGAAAACAAATTTTTATTTTCATTTATATTGTTCCAATTCCGAGTGTGTCTGCTCACTTCTTCACTTCACTTCTCGCATATGGATCCTGCATCGTGAGTTTTATCTCTCCGGATTCCGAGAAATTGGTTTTCCCTGAAAATGTAGTTCCTGTTTTGTTTACTATAATTGGAAAGACACTGCCACTGAACAAACAGGCTATATGTATATGCAATGCACGCACATACACGCATGCACACACGACCACACACACACATGCTCATGCACGCACGCACGCGCACACACACACACACAGAACAAGCTCTACAGGTCAGCACCATGGACACTTTGGACAGTGTCATATTGTGTCATCTCTCTGCATGGCTCCTATACTTTCGACATAACCAGTTTTATTCGGCTCGTTCTTCTCTCTGCACCTGGCTGCAATTGTTCAAGACCCTCATCTTGGGTGAGGCATTTAAACTGAACTACTCAGACTGCAGTTAATTTGACATCACATTGTTCCTATAGATTCTCATACGAATAATGGAAAACTACAGTGATAAATATTGAACATCCTCGATGTAACGAAAAAGCATATTAAAAAGATTCTTTCCTCTGAAGTCGACCATCCCCGACCGACCCCCCACCGTCCTATAAATTAAACATGAGCTATACCGCAGCTTCTGGACTCCCAACCCAGATTTAATGAGAGGATGAAAAAAATAGAAGGAACAAACATATATATACATACACTATGGTGGGTACGTGCTATTTCACTGTACTCTCAGATTATCTCACAGCTCACAGCTGGGAGTATGTGGCGGAGAAACCCCGAAGCCCAGCAGAGATGGATTTGAAAAATACATTTATGGACCGTGTCTGCTTCACTGTGGGAAAACAACCAATATGTACAGTCTGGGGCTGTTGTAGAAACGACTTTCCTTTTTTCTTCTTTAAAAAAAAAAAACGTGAATATTACTCTACCATACAGATTGGACACAATGTTATGTTATTCATTAAACTTTTTTTTTTTTTTTACATAAGTGAGGCTTTAAGTAAATATGTAGGTGTGAGCAAAAACAAATTACTTTGCCACCCAATTAAAGAGAATAATGGGTCCAACATAATATTCCAATTATTCATGTTTGGCAGAAAGCAATTGGGACACATATCTTGAATTGCTTAACCCATTTTGGGCGGGAACCCCTTTTGGTGTTTTAAACATTATGTTATAATTTAGCTATTGAAAAATAGCAGATCTACAAGCTCATAGCGCGCCACCGAGTGGCGCGCTATGAACTTGTAGGTCTGCTATTTTTGAAAAATCGTTATTTTTGCCTCAAATCTTTGCCTCAAATCTTTCAGAAAATTGTCATGATTTAGAAATTATTTTTTTTTAATTTCGACGTCAGGCCTGAATGGGTTAATTATAGTTAAGAGGTGAATATCACAATTTGTCACCTAAATTGACATTGTGAGTTGTGACACTGCCTTTGCTGTTCGGTTGCCAATTAGGAGGCAGCCCTCCATGCCATTTCTTTGCTAATGGTCAAGGAAATGGATGGAGTTGGATTCGTTCCAATCGAGATCAATACATCTTAAAAGAGCTAATGGCTGTCAGACGGCAAGCGACGGTTGTACTGCATTTTATCAGCATTGCAAATATAGTTTTAGCAGTGTTTACCCCAAAGTGCTGAACTCACACCTAAGACACACGCAAGACACACTTGTGTCCTGTGTCTTCTGTGTGTCATGGCCGCCTCAATGCATTTCCAATGGGAGTCACATGGTTTGAAGACACAACCTTGTTGCATGGGGGAAGGGCAGAAGACAGCCGTGCAACCATAGACATTATAAATAAATCACACCCGTGTGAACTTAGTGGTGCAAGGTCTTATATAGCCTGATCAGCTGTGGTCTGACGTAATGTCAGTGACCATGGCAACCATGCTCACCCGTACAGGCACAAACACACGGGTACTAACAAAGCTGGTTGTTGGAGTGGTTTGCACCACTCAAAAATAGATGCCTCACTGGCCGTTGCAGTTCATTGGAGCGACGATCCCAATAAAGGCGGAAGGCTTTTTTTTTTTTTTTTTTTTTTTTTACAAATCTTTATAACAGTCATGACAATATACATTACAATACAAAACAAGACAAATAAACAAACACAAACAACAAAGTTATTAACAATACAACATCAGAGCCAGGGAGGATTAGATTACTAACAGAACACATTAAAGAGTGAACACAAAGCAACAGTTCTCCGCAGCTTTCTTATTTAGAAGTGCTGAAGGCATTTGCAGAAGGCGACTGCGTCGCTGCCCAAGTGACGTCACTCATGCGACTCCTCCATGTCTCTCGCTGTCACTCAAGTGACTACTGGCCAATCACAGCGCGTCTTTTCCGGGACTTATGTTACGCACGCGGAAGCTTGACAAGCTTCCGCTAATGCTTTGCAAGGAATGTCGGGAAAATTGTGCCTTCAATGGTGACACGCGCCTCAGAGCCGGAAAGGGCGTCTACGTATATATGTCTATGCGTGCAACAAGGTTGTGTCATGAAACCATGTGACTCCCATTTGAAATGCATTGAGGCGGCCATGACACCCAGAAGACACAGGACACAAGTGTTGCTTATAGTGAGGCAGCTTAAGGCCATATTTTAGCAAAATGTGGACGCGGCGGACAAAAGCGCCAAATTCTTTCCACATGCTCTCCATAACCATACGTTTCATTTTGGAAGGGGGGCCACGTCATCAAGATGTCAGAAGGCGGACATCTTGGCATTCAAAGATGGCCACCATGTAATATCTATACGTGCCACTATCTCGGCTTCTAAGCCACTTAGAAGGTCAATCTTGGTGTCAAAATATACATTATCTAGGTCAAGGAATGCAATAAGGCCATTGAGAATATCAGTAGACGTTTATTTGTGCCAATATTGAATAAATGCGGTCATTCTAGCAACATATTTACATCATCTTCAACTCGATGGAGCATGAAGTGAATGGAAGATTATTAGCTTCACAGGATAACAACATTCAAATTATGTCACATTTACAACTGCAAAGAGCTGTGCAATTCCAGTGTGCCTTCTTTCATGAGCACCTTGCACCACAACCACTTTTACAACCACACTTTATCTATGGCGTCAAAAGCCTGCAATGAACTGGTAGAGTGCTCCACACAGGAAGCCAGACCTGGTTGTCGACATCCAATGTCCATCCCCATCCTTCTGGACTGGGTGTTGGCTGCTGGGCCAGATCAGACGTGGCCCAGATCCCAGACTGGTAGACAACTCGCTTCACGTGCTGCAGCAGTGCATCTTGCGTTGGTGGAATGTGTTCCATCGCTTTGTTCTTCTGGCAGAACAATTATCACCGTGACAGATTCTAAATCACTTGTTTTGTCATACATGATGACTGTAAAGTGCTCAAGAAGCTGAACGTGTTGGGCATCTGTGGTCACAATACTGTACAGCATCATACTGTACTGTACCATACTGTACTGTACTCATCCCTCCTTTTCACATGTCTAAACCATCTCAACCTCACCTCTCTTGCTTTATCCCCGAACCTTCTAACCTGGGCTGATCCTAATAATGTCCTTCCTTTTCACTCCTAATGAGAACCATAGCATCCTTAATTTTGCCACCTCCAGCTGTGCCTCCTTTTCATCAGTGCCACCAGCATGGCTGGTCTCACTACCATGTTATACATCTTCCCTCTCACTGGTAGCCTTTTGTCACAATACACTGGCTTCGCTTGCTAGAACATTTCCATCTCTATAGTCACCTTAACCTGTTACACTACTGTCTCGCCAATTGGTACAAATCAATTTCTCCCTCCCTCACCATCTCTCTTTGCCTTACCTCTATACTTACTGTACATCTCATATACTTTATCTTAGCCCTCACCACTTCTTAGCCCACACCACCTCACATCACCTCTCTCTTCGCCTTACCCATCATCTCTTTTTACTCCTGCTTACTTCCATTAGGACTGTGCCTGCCTTTCTTATCTCCTCCACAAATACCTACCCCATTTTTCCTCTAGTCTAAAAACAGTCTAAAAAACCCTCTGAAACTCATGGCATTGCCCATTGACATATATATTAATTAATAATCTCTTTTAGAAGGGAGACCTGGGCTACAACAAGATGGCAACATCCTACTATAATGCACAAAGGTCTGTCTGTGTGTGTTTGTACATCTGTAATCAACGTAACCCGAGAACCGTTTGCCCCACCGACTTCAAATTCGACACACACGTTCCACACACCCACAGGGAGTGCAGTGCACGGTGTCGAGTCAGTCGGACCCACGGTTGTCCAGAACCGCCACAAAAGGCGGTTCTTTGGCTCGGTTTAAAAAGTTAAAGAGATGACCCAGAGGAATGTTCATGCCAAATTTCATGCTTGTATCACCAAGTGAAAGATCGTTCCTATTATTTGCTGTACTAATGTAAATATGTTGCTAGAATGACCGTATTTATTCAATATTGGCACAAATAAACGTCTACTGATATTCTCAATGACCTTATTGCATTCCTTGACCCAGATAATGTATATTTTGACACCAATATTGACCTTCTAAGTGGCTTAGAAGCCGAGATAGTGGCACTTATATATATTACATGGCAGCCATCTTTGAACACCAAGATGGCCGCCTTCTGACATCTTGATGACGTGGCCCCCCTTCCAAAATGAAACATGGAGAGCATGTGAAAAAAATGTGGCGCTTTTGTCCGCCGCGTCCACATAATTTCGCTAAGCTACCGAACTATTAGGTGTGAGTGAGGCCTTATCAAATAGAATCCATTTTCGGGTCCTGCTTCGTCTATTTCTCGCTCAAATGTTTTCAAAAACATTTTTAAGAGCAATGTTGGAGCTGGTGCTCAGAGGGTTTGATTAGGCAGCGGTCATTATCGACACATAATTCACCGCTGAATTAAGCGATTGACCAATCAGAATCAAGCATTCAACCAAGCCATGTAATAAAGACATTTATTCCAACCTCTGACATTTAATTATTGGACTAGAGAGCTGCCATATAGTCCTCGCTCTGCTGTTTAATATTTCACATAAGTGCTCCCCTCCCTCTGTCTGTGCATATATTAATCTGCCTCGTGTGGACATGCAGGTGATGGTGCTCATAACGCTCAAATTATCTCAGCTTAATAAATGAGAGAAATGGAACAAACATCATCTCACAGGCATAGACTCGATCCCCCTGCAACAACCTGTGGAAGGAGGGGGAGAGAGATGGGGAGAGAAAAGGGGATGGAGCGGTCAGTGTCGGCAGCAAATTTCTATTTTAGTTTAGTCGACTAAATCTACAGTTGATTTAGTCGACTGAAATGCATTTTGGCGGGCCTTGATGCCGTCGTAATGGCTGATTTTACACTTGCAGACACGCGTCGCGCTTGTAGATCTGATATTTTCAGCATGCAACCAAGTGTAAAATGACTTGTACTGGATCTCTTGTCCACTAGTCCCTTCCTAACATTTTAGTCTACCAGTAGTTTCTATTTGTTGACGAAATTGTCAATATATTTAGTTTTAGTCATCATAGCTTAGTTTTCATGTAGTTTCCATTTAGTTTTCATCAGTGAAAAAAGGTAGTCGACGAACATGTTTTTCGTTTTAGTATTTTAGTCGAGGAAATCAACACTGGGAGCGGTGGGGGATGCGGCTGGGCCTGAGGTGATGACGGGGGGTGGAGGAGAGGGATACGAAAAGCATAGAGGATTCTGGGTGGGTTTTGGGCGGGTATAAATAGGGTCATCAGGTAGATTGGCGTGGAGGCCGGGCGGAGAGTGGCGTGAAGGGGCAGGGTCAAGGTGTGTTCCTCCGACCTCCTGAACATCTGTTGTTCCAACTCCATATAGAGTGAGAGTGAAATGACGCAGATAATGTTCTTTGGACAGATGCTAGGTTAATTGTTGTTTGTTTACCCGGTATCCTTTCTTTGAGACACTATATTGTTCTCTCCGACCTCTACATGAGACTGTTTACCATGGCGTTTGTTGTTTGGTGTTGTTTGGTGTTTGTTGGAGTTCATGCTTACTCTGCTAATGCCAAGCTCACACGCTTAAGTCGCTCTGGATAACAGTGCCGCTGCTATTAATTAAACCGCCTCCATTGTACAAGGTCATAAGTATGCAAGGTGAGAGAGACAAGCGAAATGAAAGTGAACTCAGTGAACTGAAGTTTTTTTTAACTCGACGCAGAGCGGAGTGCCATGTGCTGCAACGTGACTGAGCGGATGAAAAGAGAATACAGAATAGAAGAGAATACAGTGCAAGGGAAGATAATAGAAGTTAAGGGAAGTGTGAGAAGTAAAACGTACTAAGACGTGAGGGAGACGGTTCACGTCCCCGTCCCCCCAGCCTGAGGGCATTAACCATCCGAATGAATTATCATCAGTTCTCGTGCTATACAGCATGCGAAAATGGTGTCATTGTGTGGTGACACGCCTGTTTCTGATCCAAAAAAACATTAGCCAATTACCCATCAACCTTCGACGTCGTTGTAGGTTGCAATTATTCACCATATAGGAGCCAATCTCATCAGCATCAGCTGGTGAATTAATTACATGGATTTGTACAGGGTCAGCTATTGGTGCTGCTGAGCCCCCTCACTCACACATCACACGTCGCTTGCAAATGTGTCAATCCGGCCTGAATCCGGCCTCAGAAGGCATGCATCCGTCCTTCCGTCCGTCCGTGAGTGAGTGCGTGCGTCCTCCCGTCCGTCACAATAGAGGGTATGCGCATGCATAAAGTGAATGGCAAAATCGAGTGGCAAAGTGACAGGCAAAGTGAGTTTAACATTGTTTAATGTCGTTTAATGCAATTCGATATGACTTTTCTGTTTGGATGTATGGGCTGGGCTGTCAAGGCCAGAAAGTAGTTTTTAGCCACTCAGTAGGCATTCCTGTATAACTTCCTGGTTTGATGATGATGTCACACGCATACCCTCTATATTGTAAACACGGTATCCCAGGAATGCATTTCCTTTTCATCCTTCAATACTTGGAGTGAAGGGTGAAGTGTTTATTAGGCCACGGTCACTTGATCTCACAAAACACGTTCATTCATTTGTTTCAAAGTCTTGAATGAGATGAGATGTAACTGGTTGGTGGAGGCGTACAACTACAAAGTGGTATTTCTAATTCTCGCTTCTCTTTTCATTCATATTTTGATGTTTTTTGAGTGGTGCAACCACTCCAAGGAACAGCAATGTCCGTGTTGTTCACCTATGTGTGTGAATATGTGTGTGACTATGTATGTTTGTGTGTGACTCATGTGTGACTCATGAGTACCAGTAGGGGCGCTGTCGTGCCAAAAACAGAGAGAGAGAGATAGTGCTGGACTGTTGCCTGCTAATGAGAGAGAGAGAGAGAGAGAGAGGGGGGGGGGGGGGTGAAAGGGGGGGAGTTGCACCACTCAGTTCACACGGGTGTGATTTTTCATGTCATGATTCAGCAAAGGCAGTGTGATCAACGTTGTCCTTGCGGTGTTTACACATGGAGATATGTGTGCACGCACACTCACTCGTACACGAACACATTCCAACACGCGTAGCGTGCTGCTCCCTTCAGCTGGGACCTTTCTCCAGGATACTTTCAAATCCAATTAGGTCTAATGAACCGCAAGCAAACAAACATGTGCGTGCAAACCCCGTGCACAACCAACTGTTCTCCTAAGAGGGGTTATTGATTGCAGTCCATTTAACATTCGCTTGCATTGGGGGCGCCTGGTGGTGACTCGGACAGTTTTTGCACAGTTTGTGTTCCTTGTGAACCACAGGGTCCCAGTGGGACTGGGACTCCCAGTCTTGTCTCCAGTGGTGTGCACAGATAGACACTAGGGGGTGCTAGAGCACCCCCTGCCCTTTTCCCTCTGGACAAATGTGCCCATTTGAAAAATGGGCACATTTCTGTGTACACTGTGGACCAATGTATGTGGACCATGTTGACATTGATCAATTCTTGATAAAAAGCTTCTAATTAGGGATGTCCCGATACACCTTTTTCTTTGCTTCCGATCCGATCCCGATACCTCAATTTCTGTGTTAGCCAATACCGATACCAGTGTCGTGATTTCATGTTGTGTTTCTAGCTATATATCTCGTGTTGTGTGTATAGCAGACTCCTCACTCAAATGTGCACTTGCAGTTTGGGCAACTCCAAAGCAAATTCCACATGTCCCAACATTTTATTTACCTGCCATAGTGTCAACCCCTTACCCCTGTGTCGGATCTGTGGTTAGACTGGCATTTTCACCGATACCGATATGACCCGATGGGACAAATAAGGGCCGATCCGATACTTTTCCCGATACCGATGCAGTATCGGGACATCTCTACTTCTAATATATTATTTAGGCCCCAAATTCTATAAATCTCACACTATTAAGGCAACCGGCCGGTTCCACGTGCTGCACAAGGTGCCCTTTTTTCACTTGAGCCCCTCTAAATGTCTGTGCACGCCACTGCTCGTCTCACGTGCAGTGGCGGTAGCTTATCAGTAGGGATAAAAAAAAAAACATGATCGTGACGATCATGTTTTTTTTTTTATCCCGATCCGATTCCCATCATTTGATTTTGAGCATCTGCCGATACCGATTTTTCCCCGATCCGATATTTATATTTTATAGAACACGTTTATGCCATATCACAATAGAGAGTATGCGCGTGACATCATCATCAAACCCGGAAGTTATGCAGGAATGCCTACTGAGTGGCAAAAAACTACTTTCTGCCTTGACAGCCCATGCATCCAAACAGAAAAGTCCTATCTGATTGCATTAAACAACATTAAACAATGTTAAACTCACTTTGCATGTTGCTTTGCCACTCGATTTGCCACTCGATGTGCCATTCACTTTAAGCATGCGCATACCCTCTATAGTACAATATCCCAAATCACAGATAATTTCCAGTCTAATATCATGATATGGATATAATATTGATACTAGGGATGTCCCGATCACGTTTTTTTGGCTCCCAATCCGATTCCGATCATTTGAAAATGACGTGATCTGCCCCGATTTCCAATCACCCGATCCGATCGGGACAACCCTAGTTATCAGGATAGGCGGAGATGAGCTCTGGTTGTAGTCCAAAGGACCAATGGAAACAAGCCCCTAGGGCTTTTTGTGTGTACTTTGAGCATAACCTTCTACTGTACTACCTGTACTGTTAATAAGCATGTTAATAATTCAATCAATCAATTGACTCTAGCATGATGGCATTTCAGAAGAACACACAGAAAGCCAAATTGCTAAGCTCCCTTCTCTTGGGATCAGAATGTCTGTTGTGCAACACGGTATGAAAAAATAAAGTCATATTTAGGAGATTAAGGGCAGTATTATGCGTGTCTTAAGTACCAGGTCTTATTACTTAACTTAAGACCTGGATGCGTGGTCAATGCTGTTTGGCCACTCAGAATAGCCAAATGGCATTGATCACGCCTCCAGGTCTCAAGTTAAGTAATAAGACCTGGTACTTAAGACACGCATAATACTGCCCTAACAGTCCTTGTACTTATGTCATGTATCACTTGATGTCTGACTGACTGACACACGTAGAAAAGTTACGGATGGAGACACAGACGGGTATCCCAAAAGGAGGGACGGACGGACGGACGGACGGACGGACGGACGGGACAGACGAGACATGGTGCATTTATGTTGCTGCTGATGCTGCGTGGACTGAGACTGGTTCGGATACTCCTGCTGCTATAGACAGACAGACAGAACAAAGGCCTTTTTTATGTTCTACTTCTAATTCTACTCCCTTAACAAACCTCGTACAAATTGACGTTTACTATTTTGAAAGAAAGCCTGAACGCCTTTGTTGTTGTGCGTAATACTGTTGTTGTTTGATTGGAAAAGTTTCAAGAGTTCACAGATCTAACTTTTACTCCTTTTGTTTAATCACTATACTTTGAATAGGCAACTGGTAAATCAATTGAACTTCTAACAAAGCCGTAAAGAAGAAATCCCTGCACCATTACATTTCTTGTTTAGTTCTTAAAAGAGGCCGTGGATCATACCGATTTATGGCAAAGTTTTTTGTATTTTCTTTCCCTAAGCAGGGGGGGGGGGGGGGGAGAAGATTACAGACAGGCATTTTAGTTCTTAAAAGAGGCCGTGAATCATACTGATTTATGGCAAAGTTTTTTGTATTTTATTTCCCTAAGCAGGGGGGGGGGGATTGCAGGCAGACAGACAGACAGACAGACAGACAGACAGACAGACAGACAGACAGACAGACAGACAGACAGTTTTGGTTTCCAATCAGCTTAACCCGATCATCATAGCAACAAAATATTGCAAAAATAAACACATAAAAATAATCACATGTCACACTAAGAGAATAAGATGATGTGCAGGAGTTGCAGTATTTGTTTCTACGACCAATTAATAAAGGAAATGAAGCTGTGCTCTGCTGAATGGTCTCAGAATGTAGGAAGGCAGCTGGCTGAGAGAAACATCACTGCAATGTTAATGAATCACACCATAATAACATGTGTCCCTGGTTAAAGAAACAGGGATTTGATTGTTAACCCTTCTTATAGAGGTCCACAACATTTACATAATGCATATACAGTAGCAAACATCCCAGGAGCGAAGAGTGTAGACATATTATTCATATATGGTTATGAGATTTGTATTGCTTTACCATAACCTAGCTAACTGCAGGTTCATCTTTAGACAAGGCATACAATGTTACAATTCAAAAAGTCTAATCATGCCAAAGGAATATAAACATAGGAATGTACATGTGTCCAGACATTACATAACAAAAACATTTTCTGCCTTGAGGATTGTGGGGATTAATGTCTGTGCAGGAGTGGAATACACAAAGGACCATTGCTATCTTTGTGGTGGACTCTGATCAGGCCTGTGAGAACAATCCCCTTGGAGAGAGAGAGAGGTAGAGTGACTGAAGGCAAGGAGCCACAAGGGGGACTGTGTGACTCAGAGTGAACAGTTAGACCGTTTTTTTCTTTTTTTTTGCCTAGCCGTTGAAACTGGCGGCCCACAGCCTTGAGGTGGCGGAGGTGGTCTGTGTACCAGGAGGCAGAGTGGGTGTAAGAGACATATTTTGTTTTTGTGGGAGCTGATGGAGGTTCCGGTACTGCACTTTTTCTGTGAACACAATAAGTTGTGCTTCTGCAGAATTCAAGATATTCTCAAAACGGTATAGTCCCCAAGCTCTCTTCTGGTACTAGCAGCTTGCCTGACTCTTTCGAGTCCATGTTCACTTGCTTTGCTATATAATATCACTGGCTGTATGTCTTGGGCCGAATATGCCAAAGAACACTGTTGTGATCTACGGGCCACAGCTGCTCTGCATTTCAGATAAGCAGGAGGACTTTATAAAAATAAGTTTAAATGGACAGGTATCAGTCAAAAGGGAGACATCGTAGAGGAAGGATGGATGGGGAAGGATCAACACATGGAATGTCAGAACAGGAGACACATAATCCATATACTAATATTTATGATGTCAGGGATCTCCATAATTGGGCTTAATTGCGACAACAGGTCGCATTTATTATGATCTCCATCCCTGATGATGTCACGTGATGTCACGAGACCTGGGCACCATATATGGGGGCTTTCCCCATTGGGATTTCTTTTTTGTCAAATAGGTTTTTATTGAGAACAGATTATAAATTGTTGTAGATTAAACATTGTGTGATATGAATTAAAAATGTCTTTTATAGAAAACAAAAAATTAAAGAAAACCCTCAACCCTCCCACCCATACTGCTCAGTGACACCGCATACTATATAATAAAATAGTAATTTGAAAAATGGAAAACATCTGAAAGAAAATGTCGTACAGTCAACCACATCAGTGGTATCCTGTCTATGAATTGTTTCTACTCAAGTAATGGACAAGGGGCAGCCAAACCTTATCAAATTGTTTCTCCCTGTTTCTCAGGAAATACCTTATTCTCTCAAGATGAAGCGTACTAGTCATTAGCCAATGTCCCCATTGGGATTTTGAGTGATACACTGACTGGAAATGCACGATTACATATACATGGTTAACTGTGACCTTCGGTCGCAATAACCAATTGTATATTGTATATGTTATATTGTATTAACATACTCTACCATACAGCTGGGTAGAGGGTTTCGATTTTATTCTTAAAAAAAACAACACAATAGCGCCACTAAAATTGTAATGCCCTTTTCACCACTGCATACACATCCTGATGTCTGCCGGCTCATACCGGCCACAGTGACCCGGCCGCATTCAGCAAGCATATTCCACTTCTCACCGACTCCAAAGTCACGAGTCATGACCTCCATGTAACAAGAGGAATTCACCATTCCCACCTTCCCACACACATGACACACACACACCTTTTGTTTTCCTGATGTAGTGTTGTTGATTTCCCACCATTTCCCCTCTGGTACATTGTAGAGGTTTACTTCAGGGGAGAATATCTTCAAAGTACTGTAACCTTGGATGCCAAGGTTACAGTACTTTGAAGACATCTTCCTGAGGTGCAAAACAGTGGTGGGGTGCAAATGGAAGAGAGGTGAAACTATATTATAACAAATAGCCTTACACTCACTGACACGCTGACACACACCAGCTGTGGTGGATATTTACTTGAGTACTGTAAGCGTATTGTTTTGGAGTATCTGTACTTCTGTACAGTGGAAAAAGTAAGCTACTTATTTATATTACATTATATATTATATATATATTTAAGTATATACTATTTTAAGTAGTCTATATATGACATAAATGTAAGGCGCATTTAAGTAACAATGTAATTCAGGGGTGCCGTGGATGAAAAAGGTTTTACAAAAGGTGACCTGAGCCAAAAAAGTTTGAGAACCGCTGCCTTAAAGCAGGGGTTCTCAACGTTTTTGGCCGGGGACCCCCGAAAATGCTTTGGCAACGTCTCGGGACCCCCGCCCCGCCCCCCCCCCCCGACCCCCAATATAAATTGACTGCTACAATAACCTTAATAATAGAGACAATACACCATAAATAAATACTGAAACCAGATATAATCATTAGGGAAGGTGTATGCATGTACTATGTGTACTATATGTAAACTCTTCATTTCCATTTTCCAGCCATTCAGTTGCATAAAAAAAAATTGGGGACCCCCACAAAATAATTTGGCGACCCCCCGAGGGGTCGCGACCCACGGGTTGAGAACCGCTGCCTTAAAGCACCTTTAGATCCCCTCCACACTGCATCTGTCTTCCGGGAGAAGCTTTGGAAATATTGTATAACTCGTTATAATTAGGCATTTGTTATGTATATAGAGTTGGAAATTGTGCCATATAGAACACTTCAAATTGGGCTTTTGTTAACATTTTAAGTTGGAAATTGTGCCGTAAAACTGTTCAAATTGGGCCAAATCAAAACACAACACCGAGAAGCAAGGGCCACTCTTTGTGTATACTTTTATTGATGAGAAATAAATTGTCACAAGGATGTCCTTATTAGAACTCCCAAGATGCTGTTCTATGGTGTTTACGATCGAATCCTTACGTGTGTGTGTGTGTGTGTGTGTGTGTGTGTGTGTGTGTGTGTGTGTGTGTGTGTGTGTGTGTGTGTGTGTGTGTGTGTGTGTGTGTGTGTGTGTGTGTGTGTGTGTGTGTGTGTGTGTGTGTGTGTGTGTGTGTGTGTGATGTGTATCCTTGTGTGTGTGTGTGTGTGTGTGTGTGTGTTGCCAAAGAAAACATTTTTCAATTATATTATTATACTGTTGTCGCCTTTGCAGCTGCTTTGTTTACAAGCCGTTTCCAGGCTTGTCATGAAGTTTTAATGCAGCCCCTTTTGTTTGGGAGACGAGGCTTCAGAATCTTCCAGCCGTATATTGTCAGACTGAATCTATTGCCGTTGACTCACCATAGCTCCTTTATAGACCCATTCTTAACTCGAGACTGTAGTATCTGACTATCTGTATACAGCTTCTTTACTCCTTCTATTATTGTTTCTCCAGTTCCCTTCCCTTAAAGCTGCTATAAGCACTAATATTTCAACATTTGAATGACCTTTTTTTTCCAGACAGCCAGCAAAGGGTAGAACGCTCCCCAAAAAAACTTACACGTACGTCTCTGCATTCAAAGATGTTCCTAGAAGCGTCAGGGAAAAAACCTGGTCGCAATGACTAACCAATCAGGAAGTATAGACAGGCAAATCGACTAATGACAAAGCTTCTAGGAAAAATCTTTGATTGCAGATTGCATTCCCTAGATGTCCCCTAGATGTTTCACAGAGACTACATTTTTTGGGGGGGAGCATTCTACCCATTGCTGGCTGTCTGAATCCAAAAAAAAAGGTTATTACATTTTTGACATATTATTGCTTATAGCAACTTTAATTGTTCCCTTTACGTCATTACCAGCACGGTGATCAAATCCATCTCTGTGTGATCCATGCCTCTGTCGTCCCACTTTGACAAAGTCAATGAATGCCGTCCAAATCACTCTCCACTAATTATAATCCTTTTTGTAATCGTGTTATTTTTTTTCTTCCTTTTCTTTCTTTTTCTTTGTTTGTTTGTGTGTTTGTTTTTTGCCATCGACTTAAGAGTTAGACTCTATAATAGCTGGGCTGTGTGAAAGCCTGAGATGGTGCATGGACACAGGGGGAGATTTGATGGATTGTGTGGAGAGAGAAAGTGCTACAATGCACAGGTTGACTGAGAAAGTGGTCCGTCAGCAACATTTCGGCACTCAAATAATTATGCTCATTTGGGGGGTGTGTGTGTGTGTGTGTGTGTGTGTGTGTGTGTGTGTGTGTGTGTGTGTGTGTGTGTGTGTGTGTGTGTGTGTGTGTGTGTGTGTGTGTGTGTGTGTGTGTGTGTGTGTGTGTGTGTGTGTGTGTGTGTGTGTGTGTGTGTGTGTGTGTGTGTGTGAACTGAACATACGTGAAAACGTAACTTTAAGGGGATAAGTGAAAACGTAATGGTCAAGAGGTGCACGCACATCAAGCCCCCAGTGAGGCTCTCCAACGTTGAGGCGCTCGGCCCTAGTGGTAAGAGCGGGGACTGCAGGCGGAACCGTGGAGTTATGACGAGGAAACCCTGTGCATCTGGGCTTTGATGCACAGGGTTCTCAACGTTTTTGGCCGGGGACCCCCGAAAATGCTTTGGCAACGTCTCGGGACCCCCGCCCCGCCCCCCCCCCCCGACCCCCAATATAAATTGACTGCTACAATAACCTTAATAATAGAGACAATACACCATAAATAAATACTGAAACCAGATATAATCATTAGGGAAGGTGTATGCATGTACTATGTGTACTATATGTAAACTCTTCATTTCCATTTTCCAGCCATTCAGTTGCATAAAAAAAAATTGGGGACCCCCACAAAATAATTTGGCGACCCCCCGAGGGGTCGCGACCCACGGGTTGAGAACCGCTGCCTTAAAGCACCTTTAGATCCCCTCCACACTGCATCTGTCTTCCGGGAGAAGCTTTGGAAATATTGTATAACTCGTTATAATTAGGCATTTGTTATGTATATAGAGTTGGAAATTGTGCCATATAGAACACTTCAAATTGGGCTTTTGTTAACATTTTAAGTTGGAAATTGTGCCGTAAAACTGTTCAAATTGGGCCAAATCAAAACACAACACCGAGAAGCAAGGGCCACTCTTTGTGTATACTTTTATTGATGAGAAATAAATTGTCACAAGGATGTCCTTATTAGAACTCCCAAGATGCTGTTCTATGGTGTTTACGATCGAATCCTTACGTGTGTGTGTGTGTGTGTGTGTGTGTGTGTGTGTGTGTGTGTGTGTGTGTGTGTGTGTGTGTGTGTGTGTGTGTGTGTGTGTGTGTGTGTGTGTGTGTGTGTGTGTGTGTGTGTGTGTGTGTGTGTGATGTGTATCCTTGTGTGTGTGTGTGTGTGTGTGTGTGTGTTGCCAAAGAAAACATTTTTCAATTATATTATTATACTGTTGTCGCCTTTGCAGCTGCTTTGTTTACAAGCCGTTTCCAGGCTTGTCATGAAGTTTTAATGCAGCCCCTTTTGTTTGGGAGACGAGGCTTCAGAATCTTCCAGCCGTATATTGTCAGACTGAATCTATTGCCGTTGACTCACCATAGCTCCTTTATAGACCCATTCTTAACTCGAGACTGTAGTATCTGACTATCTGTATACAGCTTCTTTACTCCTTCTATTATTGTTTCTCCAGTTCCCTTCCCTTAAAGCTGCTATAAGCACTAATATTTCAACATTTGAATGACCTTTTTTTTCCAGACAGCCAGCAAAGGGTAGAACGCTCCCCAAAAAAACTTACACGTACGTCTCTGCATTCAAAGATGTTCCTAGAAGCGTCAGGGAAAAAACCTGGTCGCAATGACTAACCAATCAGGAAGTATAGACAGGCAAATCGACTAATGACAAAGCTTCTAGGAAAAATCTTTGATTGCAGATTGCATTCCCTAGATGTCCCCTAGATGTTTCACAGAGACTACATTTTTTGGGGGGGAGCATTCTACCCATTGCTGGCTGTCTGAATCCAAAAAAAAAGGTTATTACATTTTTGACATATTATTGCTTATAGCAACTTTAATTGTTCCCTTTACGTCATTACCAGCACGGTGATCAAATCCATCTCTGTGTGATCCATGCCTCTGTCGTCCCACTTTGACAAAGTCAATGAATGCCGTCCAAATCACTCTCCACTAATTATAATCCTTTTTGTAATCGTGTTATTTTTTTTCTTCCTTTTCTTTCTTTTTCTTTGTTTGTTTGTGTGTTTGTTTTTTGCCATCGACTTAAGAGTTAGACTCTATAATAGCTGGGCTGTGTGAAAGCCTGAGATGGTGCATGGACACAGGGGGAGATTTGATGGATTGTGTGGAGAGAGAAAGTGCTACAATGCACAGGTTGACTGAGAAAGTGGTCCGTCAGCAACATTTCGGCACTCAAATAATTATGCTCATTTGGGGGGTGTGTGTGTGTGTGTGTGTGTGTGTGTGTGTGTGTGTGTGTGTGTGTGTGTGTGTGTGTGTGTGTGTGTGTGTGTGTGTGTGTGTGTGTGTGTGTGTGTGTGTGTGTGTGTGTGAACTGAACATACGTGAAAACGTAACTTTAAGGGGATAAGTGAAAACGTAATGGTCAAGAGGTGCACGCACATCAAGCCCCCAGTGAGGCTCTCCAACGTTGAGGCGCTCGGCCCTAGTGGTAAGAGCGGGGACTGCAGGCGGAACCGTGGAGTTATGACGAGGAAACCCTGTGCATCTGGGCTTTGACATTGAGCGCTCGTTTGCACTTCCGCATTTTGGACACCAAATTTTGGTGTCCAAATCGAAAAAATGCGGAAGTAGACGGTCCTTCCAGGTGCAAAACGCCACTGAGCAACTTCCACTGAAATGAATAGCGGGGGGGGGCTATCACTCCGGTTCAGTCTATATCCTTTTAATACTCTATGACGCACATCCACACATGTCAACGGGTGCAGGATCCAAAAGAATAACTAAGAAAGGATCCGCACACCGTTCACACCTGACGAAGAAAGGAAGGCCCCTGAGGCCCGAAACGTTGAACTGTTTTCCGCTCTGTTGTCAATCCAATTGTTTTGGGAGCTTTTAAAACGGTTGTGCGGATCTCCTCTTTCCTTTGATAAGTGAAAACGTAACTTTGTTTATTCCGTTCACAGCCCTCCAGGTTCCTCACATATACAGCACCAGGGCCTCGTCGGCATCCTCCTCGGCTGAACATCAAACCTGTGTGCAGTCAATATAAGTCTCCGCCCCTCACACAGTCAATCCATCCATAGGATCTGCATACGCAGCTTCCATGGATAGAGTCAAAAGTGCAACGCGGTCAATTGACAATTATCATACATGTCAGCGGAGCGTGTGTACTATTAATACTATGTATGTCTGTCTATCGTTTCACAGAATGTGCATGCGTGGTCGTGTGTGTGCGCGTGCGCTATATTCATGAATATACTGTACTCGCACGAGCATGTTTATGGGTGCACAAACGCCTGTGTGAAGATCAGAAAGCCAGATCAGCACATTTGACTGTTTAGACAATGTATTCTGTTTCATCCTTTCCTTCCCTATAGCTCCCCTCCTCTCCTAGGAGAGTATAGTATGATCTGAGCACCCACCCAAGGGTCGGTCCTGGCCTTTTACTAACCCTAGGTAAGGCATGGTGGTAGATGGTGCCTGCATGGCTACCGCCCACGCCTGGGTGTCTTCAACGTTCAACCAAGTGCATACCATCCTCCCATTAACACAAGCGGCGCCAGGATTTCTTTCAAAATAACAGCTCGGGGTGCCGCGCAGATATGGCCCGCTTTTACTCTGTAAACCCCCTTCGGTTCCAGACAAAAAACGGGAGAAATATTTTTGCTTGCTTTACCTCGCTATCGTTACGATAAAGTCGCTGAATAATCCCTCGCGTTCATATTTTGAACGAGAGGCATGTTGAAGTCAGAAATGAAGAGTTTAGTATTATCCATCTGGTCAAAACCACGGAGAGCTCCTTAGATTAGGAGATACGAGGCATTCTTTCTGAGCCGTATACAGGGAAGTGAATGACAACGCGCATGCGCGAACAGCATGGTGCAGAAGGAGAGGCCAACTAAAAAAAAAAATCTGAATATTTTTCTCTCGTTTGATATCAATGAAAATACGCTAGCAATCCATCGGTTGGATTAGTTATGACGTTTCCACACGTCCTACAGTCTTTAACCCATTTAGACCTGAGGACGCATCTGTGTCATATTATAGCTTTTGGGTGGGAACCCCTTTTGGTGTTTTAACTAAGCATTATGTTATACTTTAGCTATTGAAAAATAGCAGATCTACAAGCTCATAGCGCGCCACCGAGTGGCGCGCTATGAACTTGTAGGTCTGCTATTTTTGGAAAATCGTTGAATATATATTCTTTCAGAGCGAACGTTTTTTTTATTTCGACGTCAGGCCTGAATGGGTTAAGGCTGCATAACTCCACCTATACTAATTCCTCTCGCCTGCGCTCCAATGTTATCCCCTTGAGTCCCTCCATTGACTTCAATGTATTTTTGGTCACCAGGGGCCAAATGTATACTTTGCCCAGGATTATTACATGGGACAATCTAAATCTGTATTTTAGATGTCCTAAGGACGCCAAAAATACAGATAAATAGAAAAGAAAAGGACCCCTTTTGAGTACTAAACCGTTTTCCATAATGGTGGCCTCTAATTTGCATATTAAGGCGTAAGCTTACCACTGATTTCATTACATTATCGTAATTATTATGTTATACTTTAGCTATTGAAAAATAGCAGCTCTACAAGCTACGCGTTACGAGCTTGTAGATCTGCTATTTCTGAAAAATCGTGAAAGTGTGGCGCAAATCTTTGAATATATATATTCTTTCAGAGCGAAAGCTTTTAACTCAAATCTTTGCTTCTGAGGGGTTCCTGAAATAACATATTTTCAGATGGGGGTCGGTGGCCAATTTCATAACATTTTTGGGGTCCTTTACATCAGGGGTTCTCAACGTTTTTGGCCGGGGACCCCCGGAAATGCTTTGGCAATGTCTCGGGACCCCCGCCCCGCCCCCTCCCGACCCCCAATATAAATTGACTGCTACAATAACCTTAAACCATTTTGGGCGGGAACCCCTTTTGGTGTTTTAAGCATTGTTATAATTTAGCTATTTAAAAATAGCAGATCTACAAGCTCATAGCGCGCCACCGAGTGGCGCGCTACGAGCTTGTAGGTCTGCTATTTTTGAAAAATCGTGAAAATAAAATAAATTTTATTTTATTTTATTTTTTGAAAATAATTTGGGGACCCCCTAAAATATTTTGGCGACCCCCCGAGGGGTCGCGACCCACGGGTTGAGAACCCCTGCTTTACATGAAATATTGAGCACCACTGATCACTTTTTTTGTTTTAATTTCGACTCAGGCCTAAATGTGTTAATAGGGTTGTTGAAGAAGGCTGCATATCTCCACCTATAATTCCTCTCGCCTGCAGTGCTCTGAATGTTATCCCTCACCAGACTTTCACCAGATTGACCCACTAACGGCAAAACAAACTCGGTTTACAACATTACAATTACTAATGTGCAAACCTAAGTTTATAAGTTATGTATCAAGACTAGGCCGAGACCTACTTCATGGGCTGCGCGTGGAATGAACAAAACCACATGCAGCAACATCCGTTATTTATCTTTAGCCTTGCTTAATCCCATAACAGTCTGTGGTTCAGGTTTTAGTTGGCTCCCCAACGGTGCTGTGACGTCCGTCAGACAGACAGACAGACAGACAGACAGACAGACAGACAGACAGACAGACAGACAGACAGACAGACAGACAGACAGACAGACAGACAGACAAGACAGACAGACAGAACCCACAACTTCAATTTCAACACCCATACAGCTACAAATGCGAATCAGCCATTCTCAATCAAGGACTGTATAAAAATGCAATACCTGTTTTATAATGTAATGTTAAAAAAACGTATAATGTTTTTGGAAACAGCTATCCGGACCCATCACCCTGTTGCCAAAACCACAATCTTGTTCTATAATTGCTAAAAAAAAAAAAAAAAGAGGACAAAAGAGGACATTGAGACTATTACCAACTATATCTCGACACTGCGAAAGGAATGTTATACATGTTTTAGCGGCATATTCTCTGGCGGCCAGGCTAAAAAAACTATGCATGGAGTAATTGGAGTTCCTTCCTTGGCCCAGTGGCAGTGTGCACAGCAACGTGCCCTCAAAATGCCCCAAGGATAGCTGACTTGACTAGCAACTAACTAAAGTACGTCAATTCAAACCAACGTCATAATTCTGGAAAAAAAAGGCGAAGTGCCCTCTGGCAGTGACATTTGACATCTTGTTCTGCCATTTGGAGAGAAAGAAAACTCTGGGAGAATGAAAATGTAGCATCAATCCAAAAGAAAAAAATAATAACTCACCGCCAACATGAACTTTTATGGTTTATTGTGTGACGCGTAGAAAATGTATGCTCACATTTATGTAGTTTGTGCATTTATGTCCGTCTCTAGTTTAAAGCCCTAACCACACCAAAGGGTCAAGGCGGTTTTAGCGTTGTCCCTGCGGTGTGATATGTCCTGTTGCACGTTGACCCACGTTGACCCTAGTGATTCAACGTATGTAATTCAATGGCCCAAACCACACCGTTGTGCTTGTAGATCGGCTATTTTCAGCATGCAACCAAGTGTAAAATGACTTATACTGGATCTCTTGTCCATTAGTCCCTTCCTAACATTTTAGTCTAGTTTTTATTTGTTGACAAAATCGACAGTGTATTTACTTGTAGTTTGAATCATCATAGCTTAGTTTTCATTTAGTTTCCATTTAGTTTTCGTCAGTGAAAAAAGGTAGTCGACGAACATTTTTCGTCATAGTTTTAGTCGACGAAATCAACACTGTGCTGCAGTCTGAAATGCACCACCATGTATGCCTGCACCAGAACTCTGCGGTATTGTTCTGGAGTCCTGGTATAGTCTACGACGGCCAATCAGGGAGCGTATATACGTGCACGCTCCGTCTGGGTGCACACAATGTCAGCCCGGATTAAAGTTGCACTCGGGTTCCCTCATTAGCGAGGCCATTTTGTCAAAGTGCTTCAAAGTCCTTTCTTTCAAGTTGGATTTTGGGGCCGGTCTTGATGTTAGAGGTAATGTCAAAGCTGCTCCCTAATTGGGTATCAGGAGGATTCCACTAACTATTGTCTCATGCGCCGCACGCACACGCACGGTGCACGCGCACGGTGCACGCGCACGATGCACGCATGCATGCACATGCATGCACAGTTGCACACATATAGCAAATGGTATAATTGGTCAAATGGATATCCTTAACCAATGGCGCACACACACACACACACACACACACACACACACACACACACACACACACACACACACACACACACACACACACACACACACACACACACACACACACATTGTATTGTATTGTTTTTGATATGGATCTTCCTGGGTCTGAAATAAAGAATGATTGATTGATTGATTGACACACGCACACACACACACACACACACACACACACATACTGGTTTTTGTGGTTTGTGGGGACCAACATTTTTTTCATCCCTCGTGGGGACCACCCTTTCTAAAGGTTATACAGCTATGAAAAAAATCAGGTATAACAACTATGGCTTTGTAAGCTTATACACGACTTTAAATATCAGAATTGATGAAGTAATATCTGGACCATGCCATATGGGGACTTGTGAAAAATCTGGTTAACATGGTTGATGGGGACCTCATTTGAATATCATTTAAATAATTCACACAAGGTCCGCTCTAATGTGATTAATGGGGACCTTGCAACAAGTGTAATTACTAACTAGTAAAACGCCCTGGGGCGAGAGGCAACCTCGAGTCGTTTTTATGTATGGATCTCCAGTGTTTGATTAGGTCATCTGGATTGATGACTACAATAGGTCCATATATGGGCATTCCCAGATATGGGCTTAATATTGTTGACATGGACTTGGGATGGCATCAGGGATCTCCATATACAGTATGGGCATAAAGGGGAGTCCTACAATTACTGATGCCTCTATCTCCATATATGGTATCTCCATATATGGGCTGTATTGCTACATACATATGTAGATGACTGACGTCTGACATGCATAGATGTCTGATGTCATATGGATTTATGAATACAATATGTCCATATATGGGCATTCCCAGATATGGGCTTAATCAAAATACTGATATATCATTCAGCTTTAATTCCAACCAGGCAACTTCAGTCTATGACTAGTATTAAAATGTTATTGCCTTCTTTCATGTCCAATGAATTTGTAATTAAGTTATTAAGGTAACATACCATATGAATCCATTTGGGAAAATAATAATAATAATAATTCAAAACCATAACCAATTAAAAAATAGCTAAAACATAATTCAGTTTTCCAATAAAAAAATAGCCAATCTACAAGCTCAAAACGCGTCAAAGCACAACACATTTTGAGCTTGTAGACTGCTATTTTTGCTATTTAATTGTACAAGCGAACAAATTGGTACTAATATCCTGACTACGCCACCTCCCGCTTGTTGAGGGGGCAGGAGGAACCCCTAGAGTGTAAACTTTGACCAACTTCCCCTTTAACAGGAACAATGTACGAGAGGCATTTGTGGAAAATGTAACAACTTTATTTATATATAACTACACAGTATATATTAAAAGGTTAGGGCAATACATCAGTGAGGCAGATAAGATAATAGAGTGACAAGTATATAATTAGCTCAAATACATTTGGGGAAAGAAAGGGGACAGGCCTAGCACGAAAAACAACTTGTGCAATACAACAATAAAATCAATACAAAACATGCAGTGCAGGGGGTTAACAAATACACACCAATAAAACCCAAACCAATAAAAGACAGTCATACTAAATAGTAGATAGATAGTAGGTATTTAGAACACACTTTCAGTTCTGTGATATATGGGGACATTTAACAAACTTTAAGCTAATGTGCATCACGGGGACATATAAATACACACACACAAACAAACAAACACACATCTTAAAACATGCATCTTGGGGACTCCGTGCTAAATGTGCATCATGGGGACGTCTCTCCCCATTTACCTTTTCAATGGAAGTGGATGTCTTGGCAACTGCTGGAGCCATGTGTGTCTGTGGGGGAGTCTCCACCCCCTGTTGCAGGCATGTCATTCAACATCTGTTTAGAATAAGATTCATTGAATATTTAAAAGAGTTAGGCATGTGAAAGTAGTGCACTTGACTATCAATGTTGAATGCACTTATTGGAAGTTGCTTTGGATAAAAGCGAGTTCGAAATAACTCATGTAAGATAATGTTACTAGTATTACAACATCCTGATGTAGTCCAATATACCATTGTGTTACATAGTAGGTATTTAGAACACACTTTCAGTTCTGTGATATATGGGGACATTTAACACACTTTAAGCTAATGTGCATCACGGGGACATATAAATACACACACACGAACAAACACACACATATCTTAAAACATGCATCTTGGGGACTCCGTGCTAAATGTGCATCATGGGGACGTCTTCTGAAGTTTCAATTATTTTGCCTTCAAGCTTGCATAAATACACACACACATCTTAAAACATGCATATTGGGTACCCCTTGCTAATGTGCATCATGGGGACGTCTTCTGATGTTTCAATTATTCTGCCTATTATGTGATCTACAATATTTAGACTTTTAATGCCCTTTACATTAGGCTAATGTGCGTCACGGGGACATACATGCTGTTAGAGTTCTTAACGGGCCTGACAATAAAGCCTGGACCCGAACTGGTCCAACCCAAGACTTGGCCCGGCCCGAAACATTACCATAATGTTAAGTCTGATAAGCCCCAGTAAAGGAAAAAACACCACCAGTTGGCTGCGGCTATGTTGTTAAATTTACATCATTATACCGAGTGAGTGTGTGAGAGAACGGACAGTCATACTAGACATTAGGACATTACACAACAACCTTGTAAGGTGTGCTCTCCCCATTTACCTTTTCAATTGAAGTGGATGTCTTGGCAACTGCTGGAGCCATGTGTGTCTGTGGGGGAGTCTCCACCCCCTGTTGCAGGCATGTCATTCAACATCTGTTTAGAATAAGATTCATTGAATATTTAAAAGAGTTAGGCATGTGAAAGTAGTGCACTTGACTATCAATGTTGAATGCACTTATTGGAAGTTGCTTTGGATAAAAGCGAGTTCGAAATAACTCATGTAAGATAATGTTACTAGTATTACAACATCCTGATGTAGTCCAATATACCATTTTGTTACATAGTAGGTATTTAGAACACACTTTCAGTTCTGTGATATATGGGGACATTTAACACACTTTAAGCTAATGTGCATCACGGGGACATATAAATACACACACACAAACAAACACACACACATCTTAAAACATGCATCTTGGGGACTCCGTGCTAAATGTGCATCATGGGGACGTCTTCTGAAGTTTCAATATTTTGCCTTCAAGCTTGCATAAATACACACACACACACACATCTTAAAACATGCATATTGGGGACCCCGTGCTAATGTGCATCATGGGGTCGTCTTCTGATGTTTCAATTATTCTGCCTATTATGTGATCTACAATATTTAGACTTTTAATGCCCTTTACTTTAGGCTAATGTGCGTCACGGGGACATACATGCTGTTAGAGTTCTCAACGGGCCTGACAATTAAAGCCTGGACCCGAACTGGTCAAACCCAAGGCTTAGCCCGGCCCGAAACATTACTATAATGTTAAGTCTGATAAGCCCCAGTAAAGGAAAAAACACCACCAGTTGGCTGCGGCTATGTTGTTAAATTGACATAATTATACCGAGTGAGTGTGTGAGAGAACGGACAGTCATACTAAATAGTAGATAGATAGTAGGTATTTAGAACACACTTTCAGTTTTGTGATATATGGGGACATTTAACACACTTTAAGCTAATGTGCATCACGGGGACATATAAATACACACACAAACAAACACACACACACATCTTAAAACATGCATCTTGGGGACTCCGTGCTAAATGTGCATCACGGGGACGTCTTCTGAAGTTTCAATTATTTTGCCTTCAAGCTTGCATAAATACACACACACACACATCTTAAAACATGCATATTTGGGACCCCGTGCTAATGTGCATCATGGGGTCGTCTTCTGATGTTTCAATTATTCTGCCTATTATGTGATCTACAATATTTAGACTTTTAATGCCCTTTACTTTAGGCTAATGTGCGTCACAGGGACATACATGCTGTTAGAGTTCTTAACGGGCCTGACAATAAAGCCTGGACCCGAACTGGTCCAACCCAAGACTTGGCCCGGCCCGAAACATTACCATAATGTTAAGTCTGATAAGCCCCAGTAAAGGAAAAAACACCACCAGTTGGCTGCGGCTATGTTGTTAAATTTACATCATTATACCGAGTGAGTGTGTGAGAGAACGGACAGTCATACTAGACATTAGGACATTACACAACAACCTTGTAAGGTGTGCTCTCCCCATTTACCTTTTCAATTGAAGTGGATGTCTTGGCAACTGCTGGAGCCATGTGTGTCTGTGGGGGAGTCTCCACCCCCTGTTGCAGGCATGTCATTCAACATCTGTTTAGAATAAGATTCATTGAATATTTAAAAGAGTTAGGCATGTGAAAGTAGTGCACTTGACTATCAATGTTGAATGCACTTATTGGAAGTTGCTTTGGATAAAAGCGAGTTCGAAATAACTCATGTAAGATAATGTTACTAGTATTACAACATCCTGATGTAGTCCAATATACCATTTTGTTACATAGTAGGTATTTAGAACACACTTTCAGTTCTGTGATATATGGGGACATTTAACACACTTTAAGCTAATGTGCATCACGGGGACATATAAATACACACACACACAAACAAACACACACACATCTTAAAACATGCATCTTGGGGACTCTGTGCTAAATGTGCATCATGGGGACGTCTTCTGAAGTTTCAATATTTTGCCTTCAAGCTTGCATAAATACACACACACACACACATCTTAAAACATGCATATTGGGGACCCCGTGCTAATGTGCATCATGGGGTCGTCTTCTGATGTTTCAATTATTCTGCCTATTATGTGATCTACAATATTTAGACTTTTAATGCCCTTTACTTTAGTCTAATGTGCGTCACGGGGACATACATGCCGTTAGAGTTCTCAACGGGCCTGACAATTAAAGCCTGGACCCGAACTGGTCAAACCCAAGGCTTAGCCCGGCCCGAAACATTACTATAATGTTAAGTCTGATAAGCCCCAGTAAAGGAAAAAACACCACCAGTTGGCTGCGGCTATGTTGTTAAATTGACATAATTATACCGAGTGAGTGTGTGTGAGAGAACGGACAGTCATACTAAATAGTAGATAGATAGTAGGTATTTAGAACACACTTTCAGTTTTGTGATATATGGGGACATTTAACACACTTTAAGCTAATGTGCATCACGGGGACATATAAATACACACACAAACAAACACACACACACATCTTAAAACATGCATCTTGGGGACTCCGTGCTAAATGTGCATCACGGGGACGTCTTCTGAAGTTTCAATTATTTTGCCTTCAAGCTTGCATAAATACACACACACACACACATCTTAAAACATGCATATTTGGGACCCCGTGCTAATGTGCATCATGGGGTCGTCTTCTGATGTTTCAATTATTCTGCCTATTATGTGATCTACAATATTTAGACTTTTAATGCCCTTTACTTTAGGCTAATGTGCGTCACAGGGACATACATGCTGTTAGAGTTCTTAACGGGCCTGACAATAAAGCCTGGACCCGAACTGGTCCAACCCAAGACTTGGCCCGGCCCGAAACATTACCATAATGTTAAGTCTGATAAGCCCCAGTAAAGGAAAAAACACCACCAGTTGGCTGCGGCTATGTTGTTAAATTTACATCATTATACCGAGTGAGTGTGTGAGAGAACGGACAGTCATACTAGACATTAGGACATTACACAACAACCTTGTAAGGTGTGCTCTCCCCATTTACCTTTTCAATTGAAGTGGATGTCTTGGCAACTGCTGGAGCCATGTGTGTCTGTGGGGGAGTCTCCACCCCCTGTTGCAGGCATGTCATTCAACATCTGTTTAGAATAAGATTCATTGAATATTTAAAAGAGTTAGGCATGTGAAAGTAGTGCACTTGACTATCAATGTTGAATGCACTTATTGGAAGTTGCTTTGGATAAAAGCGAGTTCGAAATAACTCATGTAAGATAATGTTACTAGTATTACAACATCCTGATGTAGTCCAATATACCATTTTGTTACATAGTAGGTATTTAGAACACACTTTCAGTTCTGTGATATATGGGGACATTTAACACACTTTAAGCTAATGTGCATCACGGGGACATATAAATACACACACACACAAACAAACACACACACATCTTAAAACATGCATCTTGGGGACTCTGTGCTAAATGTGCATCATGGGGACGTCTTCTGAAGTTTCAATATTTTGCCTTCAAGCTTGCATAAATACACACACACACACACATCTTAAAACATGCATATTGGGGACCCCGTGCTAATGTGCATCATGGGGTCGTCTTCTGATGTTTCAATTATTCTGCCTATTATGTGATCTACAATATTTAGACTTTTAATGCCCTTTACTTTAGTCTAATGTGCGTCACGGGGACATACATGCCGTTAGAGTTCTCAACGGGCCTGACAATTAAAGCCTGGACCCGAACTGGTCAAACCCAAGGCTTAGCCCGGCCCGAAACATTACTATAATGTTAAGTCTGATAAGCCCCAGTAAAGGAAAAAACACCACCAGTTGGCTGCGGCTATGTTGTTAAATTGACATAATTATACCGAGTGAGTGTGTGTGAGAGAACGGACAGTCATACTAAATAGTAGATAGATAGTAGGTATTTAGAACACACTTTCAGTTTTGTGATATATGGGGACATTTAACACACTTTAAGCTAATGTGCATCACGGGGACATATAAATACACACACAAACAAACACACACACACATCTTAAAACATGCATCTTGGGGACTCCGTGCTAAATGTGCATCACGGGGACGTCTTCTGAAGTTTCAATTATTTTGCCTTCAAGCTTGCATAAATACACACACACACACATCTTAAAACATGCATATTTGGGACCCCGTGCTAATGTGCATCATGGGGTCGTCTTCTGATGTTTCAATTATTCTGCCTATTATGTGATCTACAATATTTAGACTTTTAATGCCCTTTACTTTAGGCTAATGTGCGTCACAGGGTCATACATGCTGTTAGAGTTCTTTACGGGCCTGACAATAAAGCCTGGACCCGAACTGGTCCAACCCAAGACTTGGCCCGGCCCGAAACATTACCATAATGTTAAGTCTGATAAGCCCCAGTAAAGGAAAAAACACCACCAGTTGGCTGCGGCTATGTTGTTAAATTTACATCATTATACCGAGTGAGTGTGTGAGAGAACGGACAGTCATACTAGACATTAGGACATTACACAACAACCTTGTAAGGTGTGCTCTCCCCATTTACCTTTTCAATTGAAGTGGATGTCTTGGCAACTGCTGGAGCCATGTGTGTCTGTGGGGGAGTCTCCACCCCCTGTTGCAGGCATGTCATTCAACATCTGTTTAGAATAAGATTCATTGAATATTTAAAAGAGTTAGGCATGTGAAAGTAGTGCACTTGACTATCAATGTTGAATGCACTTATTGGAAGTTGCTTTGGATAAAAGCGAGTTCGAAATAACTCATGTAAGATAATGTTACTAGTATTACAACATCCTGATGTAGTCCAATATACCATTTTGTTACATAGTAGGTATTTAGAACACACTTTCAGTTCTGTGATATATGGGGACATTTAACACACTTTAAGCTAATGTGCATCACGGGGACATATAAATACACACACAAACAAACACAAACACACATCTTAAAACATGCATCTTGGGGACTCTGTGCTAAATGTGCATCATGGGGACGTCTTCTGAAGTTTCAATATTTTGCCTTCAAGCTTGCATAAATACACACACACACACATCTTAAAACATGCATATTGGGGACCCCGTGCTAATGTGCATCATGGGGACGTCTTCTGATGTTTCAATTATTATATTATTACCATTTTCTTTAATATCACATCATTGCAGAGTCACTGGCTGCACTGCTACAGTGCTACACAGAAGGACAGCAGCTAAAGGAAGCTAATGCTACAACACTACAAACTGGACCAAACTCAACATATATACTTTATACAGTAGAAAGTCCTAACACAAAAACGAAATTGTATACCCATTCTGACTATTTTCACAGAAAATAGCAAAATAAACGTTTCAGGAGCCCACATTGGATTACATTACATGAAATTACCACCAAACAACATCATCCTTATATCTGAAGCTAAACTGAAGCTAAGTGTCTTAACTTCATCACAAAATTATTTGTGTTACAAAACAGTAGTTTTAAGGTCATTACTAACCTGAAAGTACAGGAAAAGCAATCCCTCTAACTGATCTAAACTGTCTTCAGCCCATGTGAGCCATTTGAGCTAACTTAGCTAACTGAGCTATCTTAATAATCAGAGCTAATTCACAAAATGTTATGAGCTAACTTAGCTAACTGAGCTATCTTAATAATCAGAGCTAATTCACAAAATGTTATGGTCAAATACTGGTTATAGTGATTTTTCAAATATCTGTGGTTGAGCACTGTTTTTATTAATTGTTCATTCAGAAAAAAATAGCTTACCTTGTGTTTTGCTTTTGCTGCCATCTTCACTGGAATCTCCTGTTCTGTTACACCTGTTAACACTCAATTTGATGGTATAATCCCTCCTTGTGGGGAACAGGGTGGGTGGGGCCACATAATGATGTGGGTGCGGCCACAAAAGTGTGTGTGAGAATGTAATGAGTGCAATAGCAGCTAAAACCCTTAGGGGGAGATACTGAGCACCACTTACACACACACGATGATCAAAAAACGTCCCTTATGGGCCAAGGCTAAAAACCTCACAGGCACATATAAAGCATCTCCTGGGTTGGTTTTTTAACGGTTTCCCTCATGGGGACTAGCTTTTTTGTCCCCATACCGTAACTGGTCCCCATGACGTGACTGTGTAAACAGATTTGTGTCCCCACAAAGATAGAAAAACCAGAGCACACACACACACACACACACACACACACACACACACAAGCAGGCACGCACGCACACATAAGTCTGCTAATACGTATTTGTCCCGTCTGTAGACTTGGAGAGCCATGTCACTGCTCAGGAGAAAGACACGCTACCTGTCTGTCTGTCTGTCTGTCTGTCTGTCTGTCTGTCTGCGTGGCTGTGACCCTTTTATTCCCATATATAGAGATCGCTGATGTTATCCATATGATGTTATAAGTACTATATGATTATGGTACTGCATTGATCTGAGAAGAAAGCAAAGGTACTCTTTTTTTTACTTAAGTAAAAGTATCAATACTGCAATGTAGAAATACTGTTACAATTAAAAGTCTGTACAAAAGTACAAAAGTATTGGTATCAAAATATTTAAAGTACCAAAAGTAGAAAGTAGCCTATATACTCATTACTTGCGTGCCGTACCCCGTATCCCTAAACTCTTTTGCCACGTTTTACCGTTTTGAAAAAAACATTTTAAAATAGTTCAAATATAGCCGATCTATGCAGGCTCACAACATGTTGATCAGAAGGTTAAACTATTTCATAATAATGTTTTTTATAATAGTAAAATATGCCTAATAAGTTGGTTAAGGTGACGCAAGATATAGGGCCCCGGATGTCCAAAATGGTGAATGCCAGAGACGAGAGAATGATAAAGCTCAGAGAAGAATCAAACTGCTTCTAATAGTTTACTTTGTATTTTATTTTGGTGCCGAAAGGTATATGCAATTTTGTACAAATGTAAAACGCTGCAACAGCACCCCCTATTGGCACTCTAAACATCGGGACATAGGGCCATAGGTTAGGACATAGGGACATTGCTGTTCCTTGGAGTGGTTGCACCACTCAAAAAAATGCCAAAGGACACAGAAAGAAACACTAAGCACAACGAACAACGAGCAGACTGTGGTTTCCCCTCACTTGATACCGTGTGTGACTGTGTGCGTATGTGAGCGTATAGTCACTGACAAATGGTTCCATTTCAAGAGCAACATTTTCTTCCTTTCTCTTTTTCCCCTTGCCTTCTTTAACCCATTTTGGGCGGGAACCCCTTTTGGTGTTTTATGCATTATGTTACACTTTAGGCTATTGAAAAATAGCTACAAGCTCATAGAGCTACGAGCTTGTAGGTCTGCTATTTTTGAAAAATTGTGAAAATGTGGCGCAAATCTTTGAATATATATTCTTTCAGAGCGAACGTTTTTAACTCAAATCTTTGCTTCTGGGGGGGTCCCTGGAACAACATATTTTCAGATGGGGGTCGGCGGCCAATTACATATAATTTTGGGGGTCCTTGACATTTGTAGAATCGTCCTCAGGTCTAAATTGGTTAAAACCTTCCCACGTGCAAAGCAAGGTGCACAAAATCCCATCAATGACAGGAGGATGTGGTGAATTACATTTCATAACGTGTGGAGTGTGGAAGAGAAAAGAAATCATCAGAATCACAGCTCAGAATGATTCCCTGCAGAAAAGGCTCTCTCGTGAGCTGTACCATATGAGTATTGTTGTACTCTGTAACATGATACATTTATTATGCAGTGCTGTCCTACTGTATTTGAAGTTCATCACTTATTAAGGTGTTTGGTGATTGAGACAGCTCATTGCGTGAATATACTCCGCAGGGAAATTAATGCTTGTGTGTGTGTGTGCGTGCGCATGTGTGCGTGCGCGTGTGTGTGTTTATGCAGGCCTAAGAAAGACATTGAAACCGTGTCAGATTTCAGTAGTCACACTTTACGGTAACGTCACACTTTACGGTAATGTGAGAGGATAAGAGGCCAGTGCCGCTTTCGAAAAGACGTGTTAGGACGCCTCATTGAATAACTGCCTCTCCATATTGTTGTCTTTCTCTCTATCCCTGTGTGTGTGTGTGTGCGTGCGCGCGTGCGTGCGTGCGTGTGCGTGCGTGTGTGTGTGTGTGTGTGTGCGTGCCCACTGATGCAGCTCTTTCCAATGGGAGCAATACGTTTGTCACATACTAAGACGTGTCACACACAATACCGGAGACACGTTTCTCCTATAGAAACAAGCTGTGGATGAATGAACACAATTCAATGTCTTTGGTGTGATGGAATGATTCCTTCACGTGTTTCAAGCTGTGAGTGTGACAGCATGACAACGGGTGGGTGTTGTCGTGCTGTCTATAGCTCAGGTATAGCTCAGGGTTTCAATGGGCATGTTCTTTTTTCCACACTGAGAAAGGAAAGAGGAGATCCGCAACACCGTTTTAACCCCTTTTGGTGTTAGCATTATGTTATGCTTTAGCTATTGAAAAATAGCAGATCTACAAGCTCATAGCGCGCCACCGAGTGGCGCGCTACGAGCTTGTAGGTCTGCTATTTTTGAAAAATCGAAGAACGACTGACATAGAAACATAGCTTTTTCAGAAAACTGTCAAGATGTAGAAGACATTTTGACCTGATCTCAGGTCAAAATGGGTTAAAAGCTCCCAAAACAATTTATTGACAACAGAGCGGAAAACAATACACAACGTTTCGGCCCTCGTCGGTATACTCTGACGAAGGCCCTTGAGGCCGAAACGTTGTATTGTTTTCAATACATTTTTTTGGGAGCTTTTTGAAACGGGTGTGCGGATCTTTATTCTTTTGGATCCTGCACCCGTTGAAATGTGTGGATGTGAAGTCTTCACAGATAACTGGTTTAGATGGATTACTCATGTTATTAGCATAAGACATGATTTTGCATAAATTCAGTTAAACCTGTTTAACCTGTATATGCACCTATTGAGGATGTATTATGATCATCAATAGAGAAGAGAGAGGCAGATATCTCCCCTTGTGTGTATTGTACGTATATTGTCTTGTTTTGTTTTGTTTTCGGTTGTATGTATTGTCAATTGTCAGTCGTTTCGTTTATTCAAATTCAATAAAACGTAAATTGAAAAAAAAAAAAATGTGTGGATGTGTGCGTGCACCTCTTGACCATTGCTTGTTTCCACACCGCCCCGCTTCTAGTGGTGTAAAAGTAACTAAGTACGTTTACCGTACTTTTTTTTTCTCCAAAAAACCCCCCCGAAACGGCTGTGTAATGATCATCTCCCTATACAGTATATATGCAGTTGTGTTGTCGTACAAATCCCATGACTGCCATCTGCTGTCTGTTGGCCCCATGCGTTCCCAATCGCATTCCGTCTCAAAGCCTAATTAGCGAGGTGTCGATGCGCCGCAGCCAGCCATTCCCTGCCTCATGTGATCGTTGCATCATGATCACTGCACACTTGGGCATTTTGGGGCATCTGGCATACGGTGCTCACAATGCAATGAGTCACAGCAGATGCAAATCTTTCACACTCTAAACAAGGATGAACCAACATGATGGTTCGCTCTGGGAGAAGGCATAATTTATGGAGAGAGAGAGAGAGAGAGAGAGAAGAGGGGGAGAGAGAAAGAGAGAGAGAGAGCTTGCACTGTTATAGTGTGGGCGGGTGGGCGTGCATGTGAAAGATGCCAATGCACTGTAAGCAGGATTTTGGACATTCACAATTGAAAGCATACACAAGCCCGGCAAGCAATCAACACATAAGTGGCACCTTGCTGAAAGAGCAATGCTGTTTGTGTTTGCTTTTAAAAAATTCGGCCTGGAAAAATATGTCGATCCACCCCCGGCCTCTTTTTATTTGTTTGGGCACAGGCACCTTTTTTTTGTGTGTTTGTGAAATTGCATCGGATTATATAACGTCTTTACAGGGGTGGAAAAGGGATTGGGCCGCGGCGGACTCAACCTCTGAACACAATAACTCTTTCATAATCCTTTATTTGTTTATACCAAAACACAAGGTCCAAAAGGCTTGTCTCTCTCTGTTTCTTGCAGTCTTGCTGTTGTAGTGGAGCAGCAGAACCTTGAACCTCATCCTTTTAGTTCATTTCTATCTGTGTATTGTGTGCGTGTGCACGTGCGTGCGCGCGTGCAGTGGCGTGGGGGTTGCTGCCTGGCATGAGTGGAAGTTGGCATCCAGGCTCTATGGAAATGTTCCCACATGCATCATTCATTTTTAGTATTGACCATTTTGGCTCTTATTCCTGGTGTAACATCATTTAGCCAAGCAGGTTAACAGGCGACAGATTGTCCTTCATAGTGTTGGTCATGCAGGAAGAGCACAAGGACTGGGAGGGAGGAGAGGGGAAATAAGACGAACACAAGGACTGGGAGGGAGGAGAGGGGAAATAAGATGAACACAAGGACTGGGAGGGAGGAGAGGGGAAATAAGATGAACACGGGGACGTGCAGAGAGTGTTAGAGAGGCAGGGGCCCAAATCCCACACTTTTGGACAAAAATACCAGATCTACCAGCTCACAGCAGATCTACAGCAGATCTACCAGCTCACAACCAGCTGATCAACCAGCTCACAACCAGCTGATCTACGTTTGTCACATACTAGACGTGTCACACAATACCGGAGACGTTTCTCCTATAGAAACAAGCTGTGGATGAATGAACACAATTCAATGTCTTTGGTGTGATGGAATGATTCATTCATGTGTTTCAAGCTGTGAGTGTGACAGCATGACAACGGGTGGGTGTTGTCATGCTGTCTATAGCTCAGGTATAGCTCAGGGTTTCATTGGGCATGTTCTTTTTTCCACACTGAGAAAGGAAAGAGGAGATCCGCAACACCGTTTTAAAAGCTCCCTCTCAGCTATTTTCGGGGCGCAACCCAGCACTCCTTATCTACTGGAGATGCGGTTGTATATACGACATGGATTTCGAAACTAATTAGTTAAACGCAAAATGCTGCGTTCAAGTTCAGGAGACTTCGGAACAAAGCGATTATCCTGAATGCTGCCTATTCGGTGTATATGGCATGGAAAGGAGTGGCATTTGCATTTATTTCAGCATACTAGTATAATTCTGCATTCGTGGTCTGAAGAGGGCAGTTGTTTTATTATTATTTTATAGTTGGTCTATGTGTGCACTTCCCTGGATGAACACCTACGATTACTAAGTAAAAAATAGTGCCATCAACAGATAGACACACCTTGATGCACAACACAGACCTGAGAGAAAGAGTGTTATGACCCACTGGGTCTATATATAATATGGGTGCATGCAGGGCCGGATCAACCATATAGTGTGTACCAAAATCTCCTGGAGGGGGCGTCAACATTTGTGTCACGTGGTAGCGGCCGCCATACTTGTTGGCTTGTCTGGTTTGTTTACATTGAGCGACTATCGGTGTGCTTGTATACGTTCTTTTTTTAAACTGACCTCACAATGGTGCAGACTTGCTCAGTAAATAAGTGCCACAGCAGGTCACGTCGAGGGAATGAGCCAGAAAACGGAATTAGATTTTCAGCTTTCCAGCATGGAGACAGCATCAAGGAACCCAGATTGACGAGTTTACAAAAAGACGTAGAATGGCTTGGATCTCGGCTGTACGGCGCACGGGCGCAGACATAACGTTCAACGTAGCTAAGCACAGCCGTGTTTGTTCACAACATTTTCCTTTAATGTATTTGGGCCCGACGTTCTTTCTATCCATCCTGGTGTTGGTTCACTATGTTGTCGCCAAGAACAAGCTCAATATTTACAAAAACATACCACCGTCACTCTATTCTGAGTGATGTGGGCTAGAATTTAATGCCCACGAGAGGGCCGTCCCTAGCTTTTGGTGACGTACACGTTTTCACACGCTATAGGCCGTAGGATGCAAGTGCAACACCGGGGCATCCAGCCAATGAGGGCACCACATGATTATAGGTAAAACAACAACAAACAAAACATTTGCCTTTTTTGACCATTTGAAGCACCCGTATAGCATGGCTTATCCATGCAGCACTGTACTCCCGTCTACGCATCTAAACCAATCACAGCGACTGGGGATCGGGATGTGTGTGTGGGGTGCGTGTGCGTTTGTGCGTGTGTGTGATGCCGTGCGTGTAGGAGTGAGTGGTGGTGGTGGTGGAAAAGAGGAGTGAGTGGAGTCTTATTAGTGTGTGACTTTCCAGTGGAGAGACATACAAGGGCAAAAACGTACTCTTGGGGACAGTATAGAAGCGGCACTGGGAGCTATAGAGTAAAGAGCTGCATTGCTACTGCATTGTTTTGCTGTTGCTGGTTACTGAAAATGCTACATCGTCACCTCTTGCCAGAGGAGAGATTGGGGAAAGACCAGGTTGTGTGACAATGGGAAGCGCTATAACCATTTATCATAATAATGGATTGCATTTTTATAGCGCTTTTCCATGCTGCACAGAGTGTTTACTCAAAAGAGCTTTCCAAAGGTCCATTGAACTCCATTCATTCACACATTGGGAGGTGAAGCGGCGAACAGTCGACGCCAGCGTCCTCACTGAATTCCCACATTCACACACCAATGGGCAATGAGGCAATGTGGGGTTTGGTGTCTTGCCCAAGGACACTTCGACATGTGGACAGGAGGAGCCGGGATTCGAACCGCTGGCTCACGGATCATTGGACGACCTGCTCTACCTCTGGCTGAGCCACAGACGCCTGTTCACTTGATGATGTGACGAGGAATTTCCCATCATGCATTCACTCAAATACGGTCTTCACACAGTTCCCACCCATGGTGTGATAATGCCAAGGCCTGTCCAAACACAATGCCTTCTTGTCACCTGTGACCATCTCTACTGCTTCCATCTGACCAAAAGGTCATTTAAATACATTGAAGTTAGTCTATACACCCGGACTTTGAAGCTCTGAACCATGCTGTGAGAACACAGTGTGTCTGACACTTTGGCTCTGGTGACCTGGAACCCCCTTCTCACCTGTTCCCCCCCACCCCCCTCTCTTCCCTTTGTCTATAAGCAAATGGTTCTTTCATCTTTGTGAGCTTGTATTCCTGTCTGCATCCTTTCTCCTAAAACCCTTTGCATCCTGTCTCTGAAACACTTCTCTCGGGGTCCACCTTGTGGGTGGGACTAATTGTGTATATAAACTGTACCTCTGGATTGTGAATGGATGGCTACATTGAGACCCGCCGGTGCTGCAGCATCGATGTAATGCTGTGCACGTTAAATAAACCATCTTGCTTGCCTCATGATTCCTCACGCGTTTAGTGTGTACAAAACTGCCACATCAATTTGGTGTCTAGAAGTGGGATCCAGTGTCGTCTGAGCTCCGGAAGATCAATCACGACTGATTGTCCATCACGTCAACGAACGGCTCCAAAAAGGAGAGATCAACAGGGGAGTCGTGGCTGCATCTACGGAGTTCAGCGCCTGGATTTAAAAAAACCTGTGGCTACACTGAAACGGTGAGAAATTTCCAAATTCCAAACAAGTTCCTGACAATTGAAGTGCTACATTTTTAAAGGGTTTAATTAAGTATGCTAAATTCTAAGACCATATTTTGCCAGCCTATCTATTGTGTAAATCTAGCCTAGTGGACAGAAAATGACCTTGCATTAAATAACACAACGACACCTTGTTACACTGTGGAAACAACAGAAGATACCTTGTTGCACAAGCAACATAAATACATTTTGTTGTCCTCACAGAATAGCATAAAGATAGTTGCATGAAGTCAAGTTTGTAACACAACGACACCTTGTTACTCTGTGGGAAAACATAAGATACCTTGTTGTATAAAACAACATAAAGACATTTTGTTGTCCTCACAGAGTAGCATAAAGATACCGTGTTACATTGCAGTCAAGTTGTAACAGAAAGACACCTTGTTATCCTCAGAGGATAACATAAAGATACCGTGTTACATAAGACTAGACAGTCCACATTGCTGTGTACTGAGAGAAAAGTGTGCCGGTCCCAGAGAACAGGGACAGGTGACAGATTAACATGGTGGGAAAATACTAGTAAATAGTCTAGGAGCATTTTACTGTCTCAGTGATTGTGATAAACTATTGAAAAAGTACATAGCAGTAATTAAATATGGGTAATAAAAAAAGTACAGTCCCAGAGGACAGAGAAAGGTGGTCTTCTGTTATGCGCGATATGGTTGCAAAATATGGCCTAGGAGCGTTAGACTGTCTTGATGAGTGGAAACAAATGGGGTTTCCGGAGCAAGGCTCTTTAAGTGTGGGAAAATTGCTTGAATTAGATAAACTACTAAAAAAAGCTGAGAAGAAAATGAGACAGAAAAAGACAGTAAAAACATCCAAACTTGACAAATGTGAACTGAACAAAAAAGTATTTTCAATGTGGATGGAGGAAGCACAGTACAGACAACGGGAGAGTCATATGAAAGAACTGCCAGACATAGATCCTTTAAGGGAGAGCCAACCACAGGCTCCTCCTCAATATGTCGCTTCAGGGCCCAAATATTCGCAGAATTAAATTTTTTATCCTTCTCTGCAGACGCTATCCCAAATCGGCCTCGGCCTGGACCCAGGCTACCCCCCCATGCAAGCCAGTCAATGCCCGGCGTCTACCATCCAACAACAGCAAGCAGCTGTTCCCTTTGCCATCCTTACACCCTCTGCTCTGACTACAAGCTCGCACCCCCCACAGAACATTCAACCCCCCTCTCTGGAAAACCCACAGCAGGCAGCTGTAATACTCGCTACAAGTCTGCAGCCCTCCACTCCAACGGCAATCCTGGTGTCTGCTATTCTCACCCTATTGGAAGAAGTTCAACGCAGAGAAGGCAACATGAACTCCACTCAAGCCAATGACACTAATACAAGCCAACGTCCATCCTACACTGACATTTCTAACCCAGAGCTGGGCAACGGTAACAATACAAACACAGCACAGCCAACAACTCCAGTTCCCGCGTCGACAAGACAGAAGACCTTGCCCCCACCAGTATATCGGTCCACCCCTATTCACAACGGGGAGACAGCAGCTCGTCACAAGAATATCGCCATCACCCAGGACAACACACTGTCATATGGGCAGGGAAGAAGAAGGCCTGGGGCAGTGACACGTGCACAGGGGGCGCCACGGTTTTATCATCTGCCAGGCAACACGCCCACCTCAAATGAACTTTATTCTGACCCATGGATGGACCAAGAGGACAAAGACAACATACTACTGGCTAACATACAGTGCCCCATGGTAGAAGTAGCCAACCCGCATGGCGATGTAATGATGGTACAACGTCTGTGGTCTCCAGACGACATAACCCAATATGCAGCTACACTGAAAACGCCTACTGAAGTGGGAGGACGCCGCTGGACTAAAGAACTGCAGGCTTTTTGTCGTACATACAGACCTACAATGAAAGAGGTACTTGACATCTGTGCCAAGAACATGGAACCTTCCGAAATGCAAGCAGTCCTAGATGTTGCCCAAACATATCAAGATGAGAGGCCCGTCCATGTACAATTTGAGAACAATTACAGATACATCACTGCTGTGGATACAGTTTGTGAGATGATTATGACACTCTTCCCAACGATATTAAATCTGACTGAAGTGCACAACTGTAAGCAGGGCAGAGATGAAACGGTCAGTCAGTTCCACCACCGCCTGGAGGAAGCCATACTCACCCACGGAGGGGGAAAAGATCCGAACGACCCATTTGCCAAAGCCTTCCTGGTCAGTCAGCTAATAAGCAACATGCATGACAAACTCTCTAAGCGTGTGAAACAATCTCTCATTGGCTACAGAACAGCTGATCCGGCCGACATCATCAAGCACGCAACTCATGCAGAGGAAGTCGAACACGACTTGAACAAAAAAGAGAAGAAACAGGATCAAGAAAAGACCGAAGCCCTCCAACTTGCCATGATTAGTGCTGTCACTACGCTGTCAACAGACAAAGAAGACGACAAGAACGACAGCAGGAGACACCATATGCAGAGAGAAGACAGTAGAGGCTATTATGACGACCAAGCCTACCATTCATCAGAGGGAGCCAGCAGAGACCAAAGGGATGAAGAAGATTATGGGCTGGCAGGGGCTGGTGGACAGGAGAACTGGGGCCGATGAGGGACAGCGCTTCCAGACAAGAATACAATCGCCGGTCCAGGTTATGCACCCATTACACACACACACACACACACACACACACACACACACCACCCCCCCTGGAGGACTGTCCTACACACACACACACACTCTTAACGCGTGTTGGACAGTTTGCGTCATGGGAAAATCGTTTCTCATCTGGAAAGAAAATATTGTTTGAAATATATGATTTTGTTTTCTGTTTTATCTGTTGTTATATTTTGCTGTGCTAATACAGGTCAAATGAATTCAACAGGGTATTGTATTAGTATCATTTTTTGGTTTATTTGGTTATCTAACCACGATTGTTATTGCAGTATGCTCAATTATTAGCTACTAGTGCTTCTATTTTTTATGTATTTTCTTCAAATGTGATATTATGATGTATTATTTTGATATTGATGGAAAATTCACAATTATTGTTTAATTAACAAAAGGAGGGATTTGACGAGGAATTTCCCATCATGCATTCACTCAAATACGGTCTTCACACAGTTCCCACCCATGGTGTGATAACGCCAAGGCCTGTCCAAACACAATGCCTTCTTGTCACCTGTGACCATCTCTACTGCTTCCATCTGACCAAAAGGTCATTTAAATACATTGAAGTTAGTCTATACACCCTGACTTTGAAGCTCTGAACCATGCTGTGAGAACACAGTGTGTCTGACACTGTGTCTGGTGACCTGGAACCCCCTTCTCACCTGTTCCCCCCCACCCCCCTCTCTTCCCTTTGTCTATAAGCAAATGGTTCTTTCATCTTTGTGAGCTTGTATTCCTGTCTGCATCCTGTCTCCTAAAACCCTTTGCATCCTGTCTCTGAAACCCTTCTCTCGGGGTCCACCTTGTGGGTGGGACTAATTGTGTATATAAACTGTACCTCTGGATTGTGAATGGATGGCTACATTGAGACCCGCCAGTGCTGCAGCATCGATGTAATGCTGTGCACGTTAAATAAACCATCTTGCTTGCCTCATGATTCCTCACGCGTTTAGTGTGTACAAAACTGCCACATCAGATGTCAGAATGGCACATATTTTGATTGAGAGTTGAAACAAAATGACTATAGTGTGTTGATATAATAGGTTTGTTGATGGTTCTGACATGACATTTAAGTTTCGTCCGACTTCCGTAGATTTGCTTGAGAATCCTCATGATATTATTCACTTCAGCAATAGATTTTAAATGTTTTTTTTGACTGGAACATGGCTAACTGGACATTTTAATTCTGCCTGATCAGTTCTGGGTACTACTAATCAATGTCATTCACTGGGGCACGGTGGCACAGTCGGTAGTGCTGTCACCTCACAGCTAAAATGTCCTGGGTTCGATTCCCGCTGGGGACGCTGTGGGCGCTGGTGGGCGTGTTCTCTCCTCCGCGTGCATCATCAGTGACCATACCCGAGGTGAGGTTGGCGAAAGGGCCTTTCTGTGTGGAGTTTGCATGTTCTCCCCGTGTCCCCTAGGGTAGGTACCCTCACAAAAAACATGCAGTAATCCTGGTCTCTAAACTACCTCCCCCTGGCCAGCCAAGGTGCCTGATGGAGGGGAAAGGAACTGGTCGGAATAACGTGTTCCTTCCACGCACTACGTCCAACCAGGGAAACTCCCCCCTGGCAGGTGTAAAGAAGCAGCTTGGACTCCTCATGCATAGAAGGAAGCATGAGGTCAGTCCGCTGCCCTCCCCAGGTTGGCAGAGGAAGTGTAGTGCCCAGGATTACAGATTAGATAAGTGACACTGGGTGAAAAAATAGGTTGCAAAATCGTGGGATAAAAATATAGGTTGAAAAAAAATCAATGTAATGCACAATGAATACTTAATACTATTATAATCAGGTTGTTAAAACGCAGTATTAAATAAACTAACTTAAATTGCATATATAGTATGCCATATTATGAATGCCTGGTATTATGGCGTGTGTGTGAAGGATGATTGGCTCACTTCCAAACGCTCGCTAATCAGTAGTTGAGTCACAGAGAGTCGTGATAGCTACGCCAGGCGGACTGCATCGACAGATGATGAATTCAATTGTTCCCATTTAACAAAGCCAGTTGGTGTGCACTAATTAAACCATTTAGGCCTGACGTCGACATTTTAAAAAATGTCTTCTAAATCCTGTCAGTTTTCTGAAATACCATATATGTGCTCAATATTTCATGTCAAGGACCCCAGAAACGATCTGTAATTGACCACCGACACCCATTTGAAAATATGTTGTTCCAGGGACCCCCCCAGAAGCAAAGAGTTAAAACCTTTGCTGAGAAAGAATATATATTTAAAAAAATAGCAGACCTACAAGCTCGTAGCGCGCCACTCGGTGGCGCGCTATGAGCTTGTAGATCTGCTATTTTTCAATAGCTAAAGTATGACATAATGCTTGAAACACCAAAAGGGGTTCCCCGTTCAGAATGGGTTAAACAAAAAGTCAATCTCATTTCAAAATGAGATTATCTCATTAGCCATTTGAATGCCATAGCACACAACACACACACACACACACACACACACACACACAGGCTCTGTCTCTCTCTATCCATATGATCCATGTGCATCAAAAAGCAGAAGAGGAAAATCTATCATGCTCGCAAGGGAAAAATCTATTGAAATGCGTAATGGCTTTTTACTCAAGGTATAAAGTGATTCCAGATCAAAGATAGACCACCTGAAGCGTATCTAACTGATTGATTTCTAATTGTAGCGAGCAACTACACAGGGGATATTTACCGGCACACATCCTAAGTCATCCATGTTCCATACCTTAGTGTTTAGCGTAATTCCCTTGGTTCGTGTAACATGTCAAGCTCAAAGAAAAAAAATCACACCCGTGTGAACTGAGTGGTGCAACTCCCCTCTCCCCCTGCCACCCCCCCCTCTCTCTCATTAGCAGGCAACAGTGAAGCACTATCTCTCTCTCTCGCTCTGTTTCTGGCACAACAGCGCCACTTTTGCCCCTACTGGTACTCATAGTCACATAGGTAGGTTAACACGGACATTGCTGTTCCTTGGAGTGGTTGCACCACTCAAAAAAGAAAGAAAAAATCACACCTGTGTGAACTGAGTGCATGGTGCAACCCCCCCTCTCTCGCTCATTAGCAGGCAACAGTGCAGCTATCTCTCTCTCTCTCTGTTTCTGGCACTTCAGCGCCACTTTTGCCCCTACTGGTACTCATAGTCACACATGAGTCACACACAAACATAGTCACATAGGTTAACACATAGGTTAACACAGACATTGCTGTTCCTTGGAGTGGTTGCACCACTCAAAAACAGTAACAGAAAAACTGTTACAAGGAGGCTAGGAGGACAAGGAGAGCCCAGGTGGAGACTCTCTGTATAGGTCAGAGCCATCCCATCGTCGCTTCCAGTCATCCATACATCTGGCCAGTTCGTTGGTACTTTGCGCTCCTGGCGCATGTGTTGGTTCTGGTTCCCACAGCACCAATTTCTGGGCTGCAGGCAGGCAGTTCTTGGTGTCTTTGGCACTTTCCTGCTAGTCTCATTCTCCTGGGCTGGCTTCTATTTATTTTCTGGCTCACCCTTGGTATTCCTCATACAGGATCTCAACATGTAGTATTGTTGTTTATTGTTTATTGAATGGATCCCCATTAGCTGACGCCGGGGCGACAGCTAATCTTCCTGGGGTCCATATAAAATACATACAAAAAGTACATAAATACATAATTACAAATACATTCAACAAGATTAAATACATGAAAATACATTATTACAATTTATTCTATAAAATTAAATGCAACATAATAAGAATAACATTAAGGTCATGTGGTCAGCTGTAACAAGTGTTCCTTTAAAGCATATTTGAAAGATAATTGACTTTGTGTTATATTAATGTGAGGTGGTAACATGTTCCAAAATGATATTGATCGATACATAACTGTACTGTACACTCTTGCTGATGTTAAGTACTGCACGCACCATTCTGGTGTAGCACCCGTCTAGAGACTTCTGTTCTGCAGCATTCACTGCCATATACAGGTGGAGACAAAAGAAGGAATTTCGAGGGAGGGCAAGCTCCAAAGGTTTTCAAAGTCAGTGGTATACCACTTTCTTTAAGTGGCATGCCACTTTCAAAGTGGTATAACATACCACTTTTTGTAGAGTGGTATGCCAAAGACCACTTTTGGAGCTCGCCGTGCATGGGAATTTCATCCATTCACGCAATGTAATGTGGGACAGTTTAGTCTTTTTCAAGAAATCTCTAAAAAGAGAATACCAAATGCATGTCCTTTAAGGCACTTTATTCGTTTATATAAACTAGCCCTTACCCGTTGTGAGATATTGCCCCCCATATTATTATGGTCAATGCCTGTGTGAAAAGTGGGAGCGATTGGTGCAGGCAGTGAGGAGCTACGGCAGTTACAGTGACACTCAGACACACATTCAGACATTCAGACATTTGGTTAATTATAGTATGATGATATGATATGGTGATTGGCATAGCATGCTGCAGAGCAGACAGCACAACGTACGAGTTTTGGCTTGCAACGCTGACGCTCAGTCCAGTGCAAGTGGCTTATGGCTGCAGGATACTGAGCAGCTCATGACGCTGGGTGTGGTGATCAATTGTGACCGAGGCTAAGTCATTGGATTTTTTTTTTCCATTTGAATTTTTTCACGTCATATGAAAGCAGGGAATCATGGCTTCAAATTGACATACTGGTTTGTTCAGTTTGACCCACCAGTTTTAGAGATATGGCTTATAGAATAATGTCTTGCGGAAAACAGCGAGTTGAGAAAACGGGCTTGAAAGGTTCATTTCTGTGGACTCTAACATTACACCTAAGCTCCATGTTTAAGCATTTATTTCATATTTACATGTCAATTCCAGCTCTGACATTTATTTCAGACATGCTCTAGTAAAGCGTCTGCCTGCAGCTATTAACTCATTTTGGATAAAAATAAAAAATAAAACCGTTTTTCCTCCTCTGGAGGCTGCACTATGGCAGCCCCTCAGTCAAATCTGGTCATTATTAATGACAGTCAGCTCAACATTAATTTTCAGAGAGGCACTGCGCTTGTCAATGCCACTTTCCACCAAGTGGAAAGTTGTATAGGAGTTGTGTTGACGTCGCATCGGTGCTTAACCCATTTAGACGTCACATGAGGACGATTCTACAAATGTCTTCTAAATTTTGACAGTTTTCTGAAAAACCCATGTTTCTACAATAGTCGTTCTCAAATATTTTCATGTCAAGGACCCCCAAGATTATTATGTAATTGCCCGCTAACCCCAATCTGAAAATATGTTGTTCCAGGGACTCGCCCCGCTCCAAGAAGCAAAGATTTGAGTTAAAAACATTCGCTCTGAAAGAATATATATTCAAAGATTTGCGCCACATTTTCACGTTTTTTCAAAAAATAGCAGACCTACAAGCTCGCAACGCGGCACTCAGTGCCGCGCTATGAGCTTGTAGATCTGCTATTTTTCAATAGCTAAAGTATAACATAACGCTTAAAGGACCAATTCACCACTTTTCAACTTCTCTTCCTATAATTGGTCATAACTAATGTTCATGATAAAATACCATCATTTTTTCCTACTAAGTCTGTGTCTCATAGGAAGGCTGTGGGCAGTTCAGAAACCCGTCCACCAGTGACATCATCGATGGTGAATCCAAGCTAATAGAAACGGCAGGCTTTCTTCTCCTGAAAAGTTGCAATACAAAAGTTGAAGCCATCGTTCTCACGATAATACAAATCTACACATTTTAAAACAAATCTTGTTTAAAAATAAATCTGCCTAATGATGATGTCACTGGTGGACGGGTGTCCGAACTGCCCAAAGCCCTCCTATGAGACACAGACTGAGTAGGAAAAAATGGTGGTGTTAGTGAGGACCAATTATATGAAGAGATGTTGAAAAGTGGTGAAGTGGTCCCCCAAAAGGTATATATGATATGGCCGCCAGTATACTGTCATCATTACCACAATATTCCCAAACGTTTACAATCATGTCGTGTTATAGGATTTCATGTTAGGATTTCCATCGACATGAAAGCTCACGTGAAAGCTCCTTCCTATCAAATCCCATTGTGGCTACGCACATTTTTTTTTTCTTTGACATGTCAGAAGACCTTCCCCTCAGTGCCTTGGTGGCCTATTATTATTATTATGTGCTCATCCTTTGATTGCACTTTATCTTGTCACGATTAACCCATTTTGGGCGGGAACCCCTTTTGGTGTTAGCATTATGTTATGCATTAGCTATTGAAAAATAGCAGATCTACAAGCTCATAGCGCGCCACCGAGTGGCGCGCTACGAGCTTGTAGGTCTGCTATTTTTGAAAAATCGAAGAACGACTGACATATAAACAGCTTTTTCAGAAAACTGTCAGGATGTAGAAGACATTTTTAGAATCTGTTCTCAGGTCAACATGGGTTAACACATCGACTGTTGTCTCGCTGGGCGCTCGCGCTGCTCTCCTCTCCATAACATCTGCAAAATGCAATTTGTTTGTCCATTATTCTGGGAGAGAACCAAATGAGGGAAACAATGTCCTATCGTCCTAATAATGTTTTATTCCTTGCAGGTATGAATTATATATAGTTTTTCTTTCTCTAATGCGCGCACGCACGCACACACGCACGCACGCACGCACGCACGCACGCACGCACGCACGCACGCACGCACGCACGCACACACGCACACACACACACATACACACATACATACACACACACTTTGGTGTGTGACAAAACTGAACAACAGTATTCTCTCTCTCTCTCTCTCTCTCTCTCTCTCTCTCTCTCTCTCTCTCTCTCTCTCTCTCTCTCTCTCTCTCTCTCTCTCTCTCTAGCATCATCTGCCATCATTGTCGTCCCCATGAATTAGGCGAAATGGACTGTGGAGGTGACAGGTATATAGATGGTCGTCTCTCAAGCAGAGTGGGCTGGCCGTGGCAGGCATTAAGTGGAACAGCATGTGTTTGGCGAGGCAATGCAGAGTTGAATAGGCTTGTATGACAGAGATAAAAGATCGAGAGATGGACACTGAATTGTGAGGAATTGAATGCACAGACACAAGCCAGAGGAATTGTTTTTTTGGCAAGAAAACAAAAGCAGTACAATTTATTTCCTAAGATACAGTGTCTGACGTAACTATTTCCTGTGTAACATAAGGTGACTTGCTTATATATGCAAGAATAAACAAAACACAGATTCTAACTAGAAAAAGTGCCCTTCTGGGCACAGGTCTCCACCAGGAGGATAGGAGTGTGTGTGATGTTTGGCAAAATGTTTAGGAGTAATATAATCATGGTGTGTGTGTGTGTGTGTGTGTGTGTGTGTGTGTGTGTGTGTGTGTGTGTGTGTGTGTGTGTGTGTGTGTGTGTGTGTGTGTGTGTGTGTGTGTGTGTGTGTGTGTGTGTGTGTGTGTGAGACACAGCTTGGCCTGTTGTAGCGCCACCATGAGGCTGATTTGAAAACTGTCAAGTGGCATTTCTTCCTCAGCCTAGTGGGAATATGCATGCACGCACGCACGCACGCACGCACACACACACACACACACACACACACTTTAGTGTGTGACAAAACTGAACAACAGTATTCTCTCTCTCTCTCTCTCTCTCTCTCTCTCTCTAGCATCATCTGCCATCATTGTCGTCCCCATAAGGCGAAATGGACTGTGGAGGTGACAGGTATATAGATGGTCGTCTCTCAAGCAGAGTGGGCTGGCCGTGGCAGGCATTAAGTGGAACAGCATGTGTTTGGCGAGGCAACGCAGAGTTGAATAGGCTTGTATGACGGAGATAAAAGATCGAGAGATGGACACTGAATTGTGAGGAATTGAATGCACAGACACAAGCCAGAGGAATTGTTTTTTGGCAAGAAAACAAAAGCAGTACAATTTCTTTCCCAAGATACAGTGTCTGACTAACTATTTCCTGTGTAACATAAGGTGACTTGCTTATATATGCAAGAATAAACAAAACACAGATTCTAATTAGAAAAAGTGCCCTTCTGGGCACAGGTCTCCACCAGGAGGATAGGAGTGTGTGTGATGTTTGGCAAAATGTTTAGGAGTAATATAATCATGTTTGTGTGTGTGTGTGTGTGTGTGTGTGTGTGTGTGTGTGTGTGTGTGTGTGTGTGTGTGTGTGTGTGTGTGTGTGTGTGTGTGTGTGTGTGTGTGTGTGTGTGTGTGTGTGTGACACAGCTTGGCCTGTTGTAGCGCCACCATGAGGCTGATTTGAAAACTGTCAAGTGGCATTTCTTCCTCAGCCTAGTGGGAATATGCATGCACAGTTTCACCGAAATCGGACGCTGCGTTGAGTAGTTGTGGCGATTTGTACAAAACGGGTACAAAGCGGGCTACTCCTGAAAAGTTTAGAAGCCTATCGTAGGCAATGAAGGTGGATTATGAGAAATCAAACAAACCCGTCTTGATCACATGACTATGGAGAGCACGTGTACCGATTTGCGTGAAATTTGGATAACATCTGAAGGAGTAATATTAGAAAATGTGTTTTACATATGTCGGCCTCCTGGTGGCGCTATAAAGAGCAGATGTGAAAAATTCCAGGCAAAGGTTTTTCCTTGGCCTATAGTAAGGCTGAACGATTTTGACCAATATTGCGATTGCGATTTGACTCGCGATATATATTTTTTAAATCACACCCGTGTGAAGTAAGTGGTGCAACTCCGTGTGTGCGCCCCCGGGGGGGTCCCCGAAACTTCCAGACCCACAGGAACGTGCCCAGGGTGCCGGCCCGGTTTAGGCGAGCCGCCCCGCGTCCGAAACGGTCGAGAAAGAGTTACCGTGTGTGGGTCCCCAGGCGGTCCCTGTACTGTACTGTACTGTACTGTACTGTACTGTACTGTACTGTACTGTACTGTACTGTACTGTACTGTACTGTACTGTACTGTACTGTACAGTCACTGTACTGTAATGTCACACCTAAAATCATCATATAGGGCCTATACAGTTAGGCTGCGCAACAATGACACTTGGTTGTGAAAACCAACCAAATGCTATTTTCGTGCTCGGACAGACCCAGCCAGCCAGCCACCCACCCACCCACAGACACACAAAGCTCCATAATGAAGTGGTTGCACCACTTAAAAAGTAAAGCTTCAATTTAGTATTCACTGTGTCCATTTAAAAAGTAATGAAACATTACCAAATGGCATACCATTCATTTACTTTACCAGGCAGTGATGTCAGGATTCACAGGATGTGAGACAGCTCAAAATAATGTAGGCTAACTAACCAAATTGACCTGTGTTTAATTAACTACAATAAGAATGTGTGTTAAAATTGTAATGTTAGAAATAATTGTAAATAGCTCTCTGGATACAGACCATAAATGCAATGTAATTTCCAGACTTTCTATTTCAATTGCTATTAGGCTACAGTTATATAATCATCAGAGCACAATATTGTGATTCTCATTTAATATTCACATTTAGATATTATGTTCAATTGATTTATTTGTTTTTGAGGGGCAGTAGCCCCTCCTAAATCCAGTGCACGTATGTTCACAAACGTCCTACACAAACATTAAATTCCCATTGACAATTTTATGTCATTGTCTGAGCAAAGAAATAGGCCTAGTGTCTATTTTACGTCATGATGATGTACGATGATAAGAGCGCCCCTCACTTCACACGGGTGGGATTTTTGTAACCAAATAAAAGCACATGCATTGCATAAGTGTAGGCTACATTTTGACAGATGTGATGACAGAATTAGGCTATCAATTATTAGAGATAATTTTGTCTGAGGTTTAAGACAAGCTCATAACTTTAACTTTAATGTTTATGAGCTTGTTGGCCGGCTATTTTCCCACCACGGGTCCTGGTGTAAGCTTTTTTTTAATGATGGCTCTCGGATCTCGGTACAATTTCGCGGACCTCGCTCAGACAAATCATTACAAATGTACATGCACCACAATGGGGACCGGTTCACTAGAATCGGGGACGACGACGACAATGTAGCATTAATAAAATAAACAGGGGACAGGACAGCAGGACAGCGCCCGTGCCATGCGAAGGTTTGTGGTGTTGCTGCGGGATGTTTTGACTGTCGCTGTACCATGACAGGTCTTGCACAAAACTCTCTTGTTGGACGTCTGTAACGTCAAAACCAAAATAATGCCATATCCCCGAAGTGCCTGATCTCTTTGGGATTAAATTGTGCGGATTTAAGAAAGTTTATTCGGGCTCCGCAGACGCTATCTGCTCCTCAGCTGCTGCTGACTTCTAGCATGGTAGCATTAGCATCAACGCACTGAACACAGAGCAGAGTAGACGTAAATGATGACTTTGTTTTGGGCACTGCGCGAGCGTGTACACATGCACTGCAGTCACATGCACTGCAGGGACACTTCTGATTGGTTAGAATAGAGAGCACAGTATAGCCGTGTTGTAAATACTGGATCAGACGCGCTCCGGGTTGATTATGATTTTTTTTTAAATCGCAGCCTTTGCGATTTGCTAATCGCGTGGTTTCAAATCGCAATTTCGGTTTGAAAACGATTAATCGTTCAGCCTTAGCCTATAGGGAGTTGGTATACAAAGTTATCCACAAATCCGTGCAGTTGGAGGTAAAAACACTTTTCGGCCAGTTATAGCGCCACCATGAGGCTGAGTTGAAAATGTTCACGTGGCATTTCTTCCTCGGCCTAGTGGGAATGTGCGTGCGCAATTTCACGGAAATCACACGATGTGTTCATGATTTGCAGCATTTTGTTTGAAACTGAGCACTCCTGCGAACTTTGGAAGCCAATCAGGATGGAGTCTGAGAAATCTGAAAGACCCATTTCGTTGAATGGCTCTAGAGAGACTGTGTACCAATTTGCGTGATGTTTGGACAAAATCTGTATGTGTACTGTCCAAAAACTTGTTTTGCACAAAGCGGCCTCCTGGTGGCGCTATAACAGGCCGTTCTGGAATTTTTGGGGCAGAGGTTCATCGTTGGCATCCAGGGTGTGTGTGTGCAAAATGTGGCATCGACCGGGTTAACAGTGCCGGAGATTAGCTGTTAGAGATTAGCACAGACGGACGGACGGCGGACGGACGGACGGACGGACACATGGACGGACGGAGTGCAAAACATACTCTCTCCCCATGCCTTCGGCCTGGTGGAGACAATAAAGGTGTGGCCTCCCTGTCCAATATTTATATTTAGCTGTCGATAATAAGTCACTATGTGTTTTTTGGCTTCATCATCCACGCTAGACAGGTTGCAGTATTTCATCCTTTCTTGACATCGGACACACTATAGAGCGTTGCAGTCCCGCCCCCTTTCATGACGACGCCAGGCCCAGGAAATAGTTCCCAATGCATTTTTCCCATAGACATTTCAAAACGTATTTATTTAAAGACCTTATAAGCGTCGTACAAAGCCAACTCTTGTCGTGACAAATCATGACGACAAACACAATATTTTGGACCAAACAAATAATTACAAAGAAGAAAAACAACAAAAAAAGTGTTGTAACCTGCCGTTTTCTTCTTCTTTCTAATAATTTGTCCAGCCCTAAAAATTGTGTTTGTTGTCATGATTTGTCACGACAAGAGTTGGCTTTGTCCGTGGCGTAAACGTCTTTAAATAAATACTTTCTGAAAAGTCTATGAGGAAAATGAACGGGGATTTCTTTTCCGGGTCTCTCGAGGGGGCGGGACTGCGATAGCCTGGCTAGTAGCCAGACTCAAATCACACTGTCGTGTGGTATTTGAGTCTGGAGATGCTGTGTATGGAATGGATCTTGTTTCCCGGGGGGCGGGTTCAAACATTTTCTCTTTGACGCAATTGATCAGAGCTACTGTCAGTCAAAGGTCTCAAGCATTGAACGTCACTGTACCAAAGCCCGCTCATATTGCATACCGTGTCCCGATTGGCCACACCAGTTCTCTGGTGTAGGAAATGGGCGTACAATTGAGCCTCTCCAGACCGTAATCCGCCGGCAGGCAATTTTTTTTTTGCCAACGGCTGATTCGGTCTGGCTTATTAGCCAGGCTAGGACTGCGACGCTCTATAGCCTACAGGGACCTGCACACATGCCCTCTCCAGACCACGAATGCAGCATTTACTAATGGTGAAAGAAATGCAAAATGTATGTGCAACAAACACAAATACACGCATAATTATGTTCCCAACTTCCCATAAAAGTCTGAGCCAAACGCACACAAACATTCACGCGTGTGTGCTTACACAATGTTAGATGATAATCAAGTATGGTGTAATTAAATGCAACTCATGGTGATCCAGGAATCCCGAGTTGGTGTTGGCTAGAGAGAGAGAGAGAGACCTAGAGAGAGAGAGAGAGAAAGAAAGCGCAAGTTGTATCATGTTTGCATTGTTTGTTATGATGTATTATCCATGTGGAGAAGAAAGGCAGTTCCACCATTACAGAAGCCTGCAGGTATATTTATAGGCAGGTCTGGTGCGTCACAAGAGCAGGACGTCAGCGCAGCAATTACAACAGTATGAAGGAAAAACAGTGGAGCGGAATGGAGTTGGAATGCCTTTTCTTTTTCATCCAGTCTAGAGCGGGTAAGGCAACTGTCGGTGGCCGTGCATGCATGCAATTACTGGATACAGTATAACAAGCACACTGGATCACACTGGATCACACTGGTCCTCACTGGATCACACTGGTCCTCACTGGATCACACTGGATCTCAACACAAAGGCAGCAGTAAATAGAAACATACCGGTATTTATTACACGGCTTGGTTGAACGGTTGATTCTGGCCAAATTCAGCGGTCTGTTATTTCTGGATAATGACCGCTCCGCTCTATACCAGACCGATGCCTAATCAAACCCTCGAAGCACCTGCTTTTTACTGCTGTTTCCAGCATGAGATCCATGTAAACACACACACAATGTCATTTACAGCTAAACATTCCTCTCTGTAATGTTTCTGAAAAGATTTGAGCGAAAATAACCCTCTTCTTTGAATGGAAGTGCAGGCAACCTCGAATCATGTCAGTGAGATTCCGCTGTAGCCCGTGTGAGTCAACAGTCTGTCTCGAGAGGCTAACGGCAAACCGTGGCTAGGTGAAGCGACAGGATAATGCCCCCTCGCCGCGCGTCTCCTGGGTCTCCGTGGCTGCGGTATTATTGCTTCTCCAACAATGGCCTCGTGCACCAACATGGGCCTGCCCCTCCCCTTTCCGCCCACCCTCCCTGCTCGATTTAGATCAGAGGCGTCTCAGATGTAATTTTCAGTAATCTCTCCTCCTCCACGGATGCTGCTGCTGCCGTGGCGGCGGCGAGCGGATGCAGAATATGAAGAAAACAAGATAAAAAAAACGAGGGAGGCCGTGTCGTGTTCCGGCCAGACGCTGCGGAGGGGCGATGACGGATGTGCTTGCAATTATCACGATGGCTCGTGTGAAATGATGGGTTTGTGTTCGACCTCCAAACACGTTTCCCGTCTTTAACCCCTTTGCTCACCCCCCTGCCCCGTGCGTCTGTCTCCATTGTCTGCCTGGACCTGCCCTCCGCCCATCTCTGATCACTCCCCACAGTTCCCTCCCCTCACTCTTAACCCATTTTGACCTGAGATCAGATTCTAAAAATGTCTTCTACATCCTGACAGTTTTCTGAAAAAGCCATGTTTCTATGTCAGTCGTTCTTCGATTTTTCAAAAATAGCAGACCTACAAGCTCGTAGCGCGCCACTCGGTGGCGCGCTATGAGCTTGTAGATCTGCTATTTTTCAATAGCTAAAGCATAACATTAATGCTAACACCAAAAGGGGTTCCCGCCCAAAATGGGTTAACTCCCATTTCTCCCTCCCATCCTCTCATCCTGCCTTTTCCCTCATCTCTCTATAAAATCAATCCTATAGCTCTCTCACTTATTGTAGCCTATACACAAAAAGCACTGACAGATACACACATACGTGGTTGAACAGTGCCCCCCAGTGGCCCTGTCCGGCTTTACATATACACGTTGATGGGTGCATCCTCACTTTGAACATCTGGTTCTGTGTGTGTGTGTCTCTCTCTCTCTCTCTCTCTCTCTCTCTCTCTCTCTCTCTCTCTCTCGCCCATTTCCCTCACTCATTAAGGCCCGTTAAGGTTTTTGATGTCGGTCCAAGTATTACAGTGATGATTTATAGGAGTCTGCCTGCTATAATAAGTTTGATTAATTGAACAAATATTATTCACGCAGTGCCTTCTGGGTTCCAAGAGCATCTGTGTGGCTTTGATAGAACATTCCTTTTTCATAATAGCAATGAACTGCCACCCGATGCCAATGTTCTCATCCCATTGAATGGGGTCCTTATCACGGCCAGTATAGGTCCCTACACTGCCAATTCATGGAGGTTCTTTTTTTTTAGGGGTGCTATATAGCCCCTCCAAGTCTGACTTTTGAAATGACATTATGGCACAGTGTTTTGGCTACATCAAGCTACTTCAGCTACACCTGGGATAAATGGTGCATTTATATAACGCCTTTATCCAAGGCGCTTTACATAGATTGTGCATTACATTCACCCATTCACACACACATTCATACACCGATTGCGGCGGAAGCCATGCAAGGTACCAACCAGCACATCGGGAGCAATTTGGGGTTCAGTGTCTTGCCCAAGGACACTTCGACATGTAGACAGGAGGAGCCGGGATTCGAACCGCCGACCCATGGATCATTGGACGACCTGCTCTACCTCTTGAGCCACAGTCGCCCACAGCGTCTGATGCTATAAATCGCTGGGCGCTCTGATTAAATTACCCCTGGGCGTTTGGTGTGTTAAGTGTACGTATGTGTGTCTCTGTCCAGTTCGTGGAGGACTACGAGCAAGTGAAAGCAGACCGCTACAGGAAGATGGTGGTCCTGGATGGCGAGGATGTCCAGATCGACATCCTGAGCGTGCCTACGCCGCAGCGCAGGCCCACGCCGCAACCAGGGACTACAAGTACTACCTCAGCGGAGAGGGCTTCCTGCTGGTCTTCTCCATCACTGAGAAGGAGTCCTTCAGAGAGCCACCGTAGAGTTCAGGTGAGGGGAACTATGTATATGTACAACTTCTTATCAAACCTTTTATTTTCAATGACCCCTACTTTACTATGCTTTAGGCCACGGACCGACCCCCATAACCCTTGAGTGGAACCAAAGGCACATGCGGTGATGGTGTGGGACTCTTTTTGTTTCTCTGACTGTGTGTGCGTGTGCTAGGGCATTCACTTCTAGTCATTTTTACTAGTTGACTAGTTGCCTGGTTTACTAGTCGACTAGTTGTTTAACTACCTATTATGTAATTTATATAAAAACTGTGTACATTGGTGACTTTAACTAGAATCTACCTGATCTTGAGGCCTACAAAATCAGGAAAAAAATAAAAACAATAAACTTTATTTTTTATTTTTTATTTTTTATCAACTAGTCAACTAGTACCAACAAGGTCGACTAGTGGATTTACTAGTCGACTAGTTGCGTAATGCCCTAGCGTGTGCGCACGTGCGTGCACATCCTGCATGTGAAGGAAGAGGGCACTCCTCTGCGGCTGGTGGGAATCAACTCGCACCTGGAGAACGAGAGGGAGGTGTCATCTGACGAGGCGACGGCCCGCGCTGCCGAGTGGGGCGTCCGGTACGTGGAGACCTCCGCCAAGACACCAGTCAAAGTGGACAAGGTAGCTACCTCCTTTTCACTGTAGTGTACACCTTTATAGCAGTGGTTCCCAAAGTGGGGTCCGGGGACCCCTCAAGGGTCCTTGAGGGAGTTCCAGGGGGTCCCCAGCTAAATGATAGTTTGGAACCAAATGTACCCTTATGGGTCTGTAACTCTGAGAGTGTACAAATGGAACCATTTGTACACTCTCAGAGTTTCATTAACCCATTTAGGACAATTCTACAAATGTCTTCTAAATCTTGACAAGTTTTCTGAAAAACCATATCTTTCTATGCCAGTCGTTCTCAAACATTTTCATGTCAAGGACCGCCAAAAATATATGTAATTAGCCGCCAACCCCCATCTGAAAATATGTTGTTCCAGGGACCCCCCCTGATCTGCTATTCTTCAACAGACAACAGCTAACATAACATAATGCTTAAAACACCAAAAGGCGTTCCCGTCCAGAATGGCTTAACATTGATTTTACAATATAAATAGGGGTCCCAGATAGAAATGCCATTAAATGGGGGTCGGTTGACCAATATGCATGTCAAACTGGGGGTCCACAGGCTAATTGGTGTCAATTTGGGGGTCCTTGACATGAAACGGTTTGGGAACCCCTGCCTTAGAGTGTAGGAGCTGGTCTGGGAGTGGTTAGTTCCAATCCAATCCACTTTATTTATAAAGCACATTTTTATACAACAGAGTTGAAACAAAGTGCTGTACACAAATAAATACTAAAATATCAAAGACAAAATAACAATACATAAACAGGGCAACATAAGGACATAATGCAGTGGAAGCAGCAACTCTTAATCAGTATGTTCAAATGCCAAGGAGTACAAGTGAGTTTTCAGATGTGATTTAAACACAGGCAAGGTTTGAGAAGCTCTAACATGAGTTTTTTTTTCTTCTTTATTTACCCAGGGTAGTAGCTGAGCACAAGTGCTCATTTTCAGCAACACCCTGCACATAGAAACACACACATGAAAACCTGGGAGCTGACCAGTACAACCACAGTCTTATACTGTTGGCCACTAAGGCCTGCTTTACACTGGCAGCCAAATCTAGCCTGAATCAGATCTGTGTCACTTCAAGATAGAAATCCGATTTGCTTAAATAAGTCTAAATGCAGACAGGTCACATGGAATCCGATTTTTTCAAATGTGACTTGAGTCACATCCAGAGGTGGTTTCAAATCCGATTTAAATCCGATCTGAGGAGATCTGTCTCAGTCTGCAGAATGCAATGACCACATGAAGTGACCTGAGTCACATATCAAGCTGTCCAAACGTCACCCGCAGCGCGACCCGAGCGCTACTAACATGACGTCATTACAGAGCGCGAGTATTTTTATTTAAGTAAACAAACAAGAGAGAGAGAAAAACAACCAAACGAGAGCAAAAGAAAACAAGCGAGAGGACAGAAAAGAGAGGAAAACAATATTGCAACACACGTTTGTTTTATAGGAATAATGTCACTTCATTATGTAAGCACTACAGCGGAGCGGACGACAGACGGTGAAATCTGTACCAAAGTCCTGACGTCACTCGCTCATCCCTTGGTCCAGGGTCGAAAAAGTTTAATTTTAATCGTTTACCCGCCAGGAACATAGGAATATTAACACGTAGAATCTTGTAGCCTGCCACAAACGGAAAAGCCGTTTTAACAGCGATGTATTCATTAATGCATGTTTTAATACGATCGTATCGAAATCTACCGTCCGTTAGCTTTGTTATGCTTCTGACACAATGGGCGCGGCCATTTTGAAAATGCGCGCGCATCCACTAACATTGCCGGCTCTGTTTTCAGACGGCTTTATCTCACAGAAGCGACATTGCAGAGGACGCTTTGTCCCAGACAAGCGTTTTCAACGGCCTGTAGCAGGCGCTGTGATACTCGCGGTCCACTTTTTCCACCACCGACCGAGAGAACGAGCACCAGCTTCGTCAACACACACGGAATGGTTTCATAGTAAAATGCGATACGGATATTTGGCTCTTCAAAGTAAGTGTCACGCGTGATTAAACCATGGCAATACGCAATCGAGGGATTAATTAATGGCGGCAGGCTAAGGGTTAAATCTTCTCATATAAGCATTGTGGTCCAAAAATAAATAAACTCATATTTGATACAGTCTCTTTCTAGCGAAAATGTTAATAATTCGGCGGCAGTAACATTAGAGTTTTCTCTCAGTCAGTTGATTCTTTATATCCATTTGAGTCAAACCGCTGTGATCATTTGTTTATTTTAGGAACACGGTTCTTATTTGACGCGATATGAAGAAGTTATTGGAATTCCGAAGGGGGGGTGCGGTTAAATGCAAACCGGGTAGGATGTGAAATGACAATGCGCTCCTCGATCCTGGCTGTCATGTCACTTGGGGAGGAGACACACTGCGGATGCCTCCGTTATTCCGTACACTATTCTAAACTTCTCTAAATGTACAGAAACAAGGCCGTTTATGAGGATATATGAGGAGAACGGCTACATGCGGTCCTATCTGCAATGTCAGATAGTTGTTGGTTAAAATAGAAAGGAGCGCTCGTAGTCCCGATGCCAAAAATACTTTTTAATGTATTGTATAATGACTCTCGTCAGAGGTAAATAAAATCATGCAAAGGACATACAATGAGTGCTGGCATTTTCTTCACCTCAACTTATATCTCGAGCCAGAAGGATTTTGTTTTAACCTGGAGTGCTGCGTGTTGTCTGCTACGGCAGTACTTGTTTCTCAATGTATTGTATAATACAAAATATTTTTTGGCATCGGGACTACGAGCTGTGCGACTTCTTCTTTCTATTTTAAAGTTTGTCTCCCGTGGTCAGCACCTCCCTACTGTGTGCGCTCCTAACTTTTTTGTCAGATTGTTGTTGGTTACCACGTCGGTAACCAAAGCAGATATGTCGATGCAGGGCGGCTTTACGTTGAGTTGTTAAAATCAGTCTGAATGCACAGATCGGATCTGGTCACTTGCAAACGGTAGTGTGAATGACCGGGCCAAAAGATCGGATTTGAATCGGATCTGACTTTATGTGACTGCAGTCTAAAACCGGCCTAAGCAGCTCCAGGGGGAGCAGTTGGGGGTTCAGTGCCTTGCTCAAGGGCACTTCAGTGGTGTTGGGTGAGTGACAATCACTTCCCCACCCAGATTTTTCCTGCCCGTCCGGGTAATCGAACCAGCAACCTTTCGGCAACAAGGGCGCTCCTCTAACCCTTAGGCCACCGCTGCCCCAAAGAGGTGGAAGTTCATTCCACAGTGTGGGTGCTACAACGGAAAATGACCTATCCCCCCAGGATTTCAGCTTAGATTTAGGGATCTTGAGAAGTGACTAGTTCAGCACGAGGAGACTCTAGCCAGGAGGACATGAGAAAACATGGCTTATGGTCCACGAGATCATTTACTCAGTCTTAAGGGCCTTTCAAACGGGAAGCGAGGAATGCAGGTGTTGTCGCCTGGATCAACACAGGTCTGCTACAGGTCTGCTCAAGAGGGGCGCGACAACGCAAGCGTAAAAAAAAGAAAAAGCTAAACAGAATCCAGGTCTGGGGATTATTGAATTTTTACATTTTCACATAAAGATAAATAAACTTTATCTGTTACATAGATAAATGTGTACAGATCAAGTGAGACAAACTAGAAAGGTATACATTAAAAGCAATAAATACAAGAAAACAAAAAACACATGTATATTTGTATTTTTTTTTTCTCTAATGAATAACTGACTGTATTGTGTATGTGCTGCTCACCCTTTCCTTTTATTCTTTATCCATATTTAATAATGAGGAGAAGAAAAAACTACTATTTACAATCCACCCAATCCAGTGTTCCCCTCCCACTACAGCTCATTGAATTTAGATGACGATCAGCTCACCACACAAATTGGTATAGGCACTTGTCTTAGGCAGAGATCAGATTGTCTGGCTACATAAGACTCCATGACCGCTTTCTTCAAAAGAAAATGTATTAATATGATTGTGTCAATAAAAGACATTGGCTTCCAATATAAATGAGAATGTGACAAAACACACTAACACAGGGTGACTGACTGGCTGTGACCAAGAGATGGCGCCAATGTGATAGATATTTTGCTCCACTGACTTGCTTCAGTGAGTGCAAATGACACACAATTGTAGTCATCTTTGAAAAGCAAAATGTTGGTGGAGCTTTTTAGCTAAATATTCAGAGGTGGAACCCAAATAGATGTATTTGGGCAGAATCTCCTTTTGTTTGCATTTGGTTTAACCCTGCTAAAACAATGTCTTTCAGAGTTTTCACTATGCAACTTAATTCAGTGAGGAGACTACTGTAGGTCCAAGTAGCCAGTGCCCAACTGGCACTGCTCTAGTATCTTTCATTGGGAGTTAATTTCTGCATTTGCATAAGAATAATTGCTATATGGTTGTTAGTTCAGTAACAGGGATGTCTCTGTATTTGTAGTAAACAAATGGCCCTATATTTTCAGGTCGGGATACCAATTGAATCCAATCAGGACAGAGAAGAGAACTCACACATACTGTACATGATAAACAAGCTATTGCAATTGGAAGTGATGAAACAAATACATGAGCAGACAAAATAAGAACTAGAACAAAGGCTGATAAGTGACCTTTGGTTCTCTCTGCATGGATGAAACGTGTAACCTACCTGAAAATGTTTTCTCATTACTAAAGACCTGGACAAATGTGGAGAGCTATGTTACGGGAAATAGAGCGTCAACATTTGAACATAAACAACTTTTAGTTTTAAGCTATGTACTAGTCAAAATGTATTAAATGCTTCCACTGCGCAGTTTACAAGTTCATAAAAACTAGAATAAATAGAATAAGATATTAGAGAATCACTTTTTATTTTATTTTTACACTTTTTAATTTTATTGTATTAAAGCCTTCTGAACAGTGTGACAATAATACAAATAATATTTTAAACGTCACAATAAGAAAATGTACAAATCGCACATGTTGAATAAAATAGTAAAATATCATTAAATTGCTATATATTGCGACCTTTGTCTGTCAGAAAGTCCAGGATTCAGTTGCACATGCAGGGCAGTGTTGAATTCATATAGTCTCCGAGCTTGGATCACAAGGCCATTATAACCAGCAACCACACACTATAAGCCATAATATTTGGTGGTTTGTATTAATGTGATGATGGCTACAACAGTTTGTAAATATGTACAATAAAATGTTTCAGATGTTCCTCATTTTCAGTACCAATTACTACTGTTTAAAAAACATCACGAAGCAGAGCACTAAGAAGCTAACCTGACTCCACCAGATGGGGCAGCAGAGAGTACACTGGGTTCCCCCCTCCTGCTCCCATCTGGGAACTCTCAGGCAGACTTGATGCCCGGCCACAAAACGGCCTGGCCAATCAGCAGCAGCTAGAGGCGGGATCAAGGCATACACAGTGCTGCCTTGATCCCGCCTCTAGCTGCCGCAGATGGGAGCAGGAGGGGGGAACCCAGTGTACTCTCTGCTGCCCCATCTGGCGGAGTCAGGTTACTAAGAAGCTACACTGTAATCAAATTCTTCTCACAGATCCAAGCTCTTTTATATGAACACAACGAATGACTCAATGCTCCTTTTGAGTGCAAGTATGCGGCACAGTTCATGTCTTCGCTATCAGTCCGTTGGTTAAAAGCCACGTCGACCCAGTACCTGCAGAGTAAAGTATACACAAAACAATGTTTTTAACCACAACCTCTCAGTTGTTTTTGGCAGCACATTTCTATTTTAGTTTAGTCATAGTCTTCTATGGAATGAAACTTCATTTAGTTTTAGTCATATTTTAGTCACCTGGAATGTTTTAGTGTTAGTCTAGTTTTAGTCGACTAAATCTGCAGTTCATTTAGTCGACTAAAATGTATTTTGGCGGGCCTTGATGCCGTCGTAATGGCTGATTTTATACTTGCTGAAAATAGCCGATCTACAAGCTCACAACGTGTCGCGCTGCGACACGTTGTGAGCTTATAGATCAGCTATTTTCAGCATGTAACCAATTGAAAAAGGACTTATACTATATCTCTTGTCCACTAGTCCCTTCCTAGTCTAGTTTGTATTTGTTGACAAAATTGTCAGTATATTTAGTCTTAGTTTTAGTCATCATAGCTTAGTTTTTATTTAGTTTACATTTAGTTTTCGTCAGTGGAAAAAGGTAGTCAACAAACATTTTTCGTCTTAGTTTTAGTCGACAAAATCAACACTGACTCACATAGAGTGACTTTGATAGAATTAAATGTAAAAACAAATCAAGTCAGTGGAGTAAAAAAGAAAAAGACTATAAAAATCTCTATTCATTCTCTCTCACCCTGTTGTTGGTGTTCCATCCAGCCACATCCAGCCTCTCTCTGTCTTTTTCAGACCAATCCATGATCCATCAGAGGCCGAGTTCAAATGTCTGACGAATACCTGAACATGTGTTAATGATATAGAACGATAATTCATTTTCTCTAATTAATACTAATTAAAACTTTGAACATTCAGTGGATTTTCTGTGCCCTGGAGTTTTCTCTGGGGTTTGGAAGCCTTTTGAGCTGCAATTAAAACAGTATTTGCAGGCTGTACAGCAGTAAAATCAGAGCACTTGTTTTGCAGAAAATCCCAGACGATAGAAAATCTACTGAATGTTAAAAGTTCAGTTCAAAAAACTTTTTTTTAAATGTCACAATCCCTTTAATTCCATTGTGATTCAAATAAATAATTGCAGCATAGGTATGGCATCTCGCCCATAAAACATGTTTTAACTAAAATCACTGTGATAATAATAACATTCACAACAAAGACCGTCATATTGATTGATTGATTGATAATTGTATCTACAAGCTCAAAACGCATCGCACTGCGACGCGTTGTAGATCAGCTATTTTTTGCTAATATTTGAATTGAAATCCTTAATTATTTTGTTGCTCTTTTTGAATCCTGAAAAGTAACCTTTTTATTTAATTTCAAATGTATTTAGTTATAGTTATGTTAACTTAATGAACTAAATAGGACATAAAAAAGATGGGCCGCCAGTTGCCCATGTATGCACTAACCTGTTCTTCTTCACCGTTGATTATCACCAGATGAGCCTCTTCCTTCTGACATTGTTCTCTGCTTTCGTCCCAGGTTTTCTCTCCCATTAGTCCTGTAGATCTGTAATAACAGCTGCATCCAAACTTCTGCCATCCAGTGGGGCACGCGACTGCACACAACACAGCTGGGAGGAAAGAAAGATTTGAGGTTGTCTGTACCTGCTGCACAATACAGTACAGCTCTTCAAAAATATTCTAATCCTGAACAATTTAAAAACTACGGTGAAATTATATCTACTCAATCCAGGTCCAATGCAATTCTTGTGTGCAAACATTGTTATGTCATTGCTGATCTTGTCCAGGTCTCCCTTCTAAAAGAGATTTGATCTCAATGGAACAAACTTAAATAAAGGTTAAATAAAACATAAAAGGGGACATCAAACTGATGGATCTGTAATGCAGTGATCATTTATTTGTACGGTAGTGTCAGGGATATAGTATTTATCATACTGTAAAATTAGTATATGATAAAAGAAAAACTGCGTTTTTGTGTAAATAGTGTTTCTACTTGAAAACATATAAGGAATATACATATAAAGAAAAGAAAAAACTGCCCTCTCCAGACCACAAATGCAGAATGGTGAAAAGAATGCATATGTCCCCTTTTCTATGCCAGCAGCAGGAGAGAATTGTCTCTTTTCAAACTCTCCTGAACTTCAACACGACATTTTGCGGTGAAAGAATTTGTCATACAGCGTACATGTAGAAGTCGTACGCCGCATCTTCAGTAGCTAATGAGTGTGTGTTTTCGATATTTTTGTTAAAAAGTGCCCTTTTAGGGAATTTCAGCCCCTGCCTGTCTAACATTCTCTGCACGTCCCTGGGTTGGTGCGGTGCAGAGTAACTGTAATCACTGCTGGCACCACACCGAAATGAATACAATTACATTTATGTCATAGATAATTACTAGGGTTGTCCTGATCACGTGATCGGAAATCGGGGGCCGATCACGTCCTTTTCTAATGATCGAAAATAGCATCGGGATATCCCTACTATATCAACATTATATCCATATCATGATATTAGACTGGATATTGTCTGTGATTTTGGATATTGTATTATTGGCACAATATGGCACAAGTGTTCTATAAAAATATCGGATCGGGATTCGGGAAAAATCGGTATCGGCAGATACAAAAAATCAAATGATCGCATCGGGAGCAAAAAAACCTGATCGGGACATTCCTAATAATTACCCATTGTACATAACACAGCCACTACATTTATTTGTCCTATTGACAGACAGTTAAACAATAAGTTAAAAAAAAGTTCAGTTTAATTTAGATTTTCATGTATTTTGTTATTTGACAATTAATTACCTCCCTCTCCCTCACCGTTTCTGTCTGTCTTGAGCTGGTATAGTTCACTTTTTAACTGGTCTCGCTCCAGGGTCAGGTTGTCACAATGAGTCTGTACCTTAGTTGCGTTGTCGTTGGCTGCAAAGGACCAAAAGATGATCATTAACACAGTTATTGCTATTGTTCATAATGAGGTCAAAGGAGCTTTGAGAAGAAAAAACAGACCCGTCTGAAGTGAGTGGTACTGTACTGTACTGTACTGTACTGTACTGTACTGTACTGTACTGTACTGTACTGTACTGTACTGTACTGTACTGTACTGTACAAGCCCTCCTCCCTGGCCTGTGTGTGTCTGTGTGTTAGGCTGTGCAACAGTGACACTTGGTGGTGAACACATGCTATTTTCGTGCTCGGACACAGCCAGGGACAGACCCAGGCAGGGACACAGCCACACACATACAGCTGTCTATAGGAGTGGTTGCACCACTCAAAAATCCTCAATATTTTCAGATCAGGTGTGTTTTTATGTGAATAGGTCTCACCATATTAACATAGCCTACTAGACCCACACACTATCAAATGTTATAAGCATGATAGGGTTCTTGTGTGAAACGCAAATCTCATTCAAGTTGTAAGTGCTTTGACCTTTGGGAAGTTAACATTTTCCCAGTGGTTTGATCGATCCGTGGGCTACGCAGAAATCTCTGACCTACCAAAGTCTGTGACTCCAGTGAGTGCATGGTCACTATTTTGCAATTCCATCAGGAGCATATGCTGCATGAAATCCCATCGATATTGTTACATGTGTCTAGGATGAACAGACTGGTATTCATTTCACGGGCAATCGATCAGCACTGGCTTTACGATTAAAACTGCAGCCACCGGGGTGACATGTTATCAATTTAGAACTGCAACAATGTGATTGTGCAATCATGTGTGATGTGACATACAGTCTGCGACGTGTACACCAAACTATAAGATGGGCTGCATGAATAGTAGGAATAATTAGAAGTAGAAAGAGTAATGTGCAGATGCAAGAGGATTTGAATTAATTTTAATTTGCAAAAATAAATCCCTCTCTCACACCTATGTCAGTGTGCCAGTGCCCCTCGCTGAATGAAGCCGAGCCCCTATAGAGCGTCGCAGTCCCGCCCCGTTTCATGACGACGCCAGGCCCAGGAAATTATTCCCAATGCATTTTTCCCATAGACATTTCAAAAAGTATTTATTTAAAGACGGTTACGCCGCGGACAAAGCCAACTCGAGTCGTGACAACTCATGACAACGAACACAATATTTTGGACCAAACAAATAATTACAAAGAAGAAAAACAACAAAAAAAGTGTTGTAACCTGCCGTTTTTTTCTTCTTTCTAATTATTTGTTCGGCCCAAAAAATTGTGTTTGTTGTCATGATTTGTCACGACAAGAGTTGGCTTTGTCCGCGGCGTAAACGTCTTTAAATAAATACTTTTTGAAATGTCTATGAGGAAAATGAACGGAGAATCCTTTCCTGGGCCCTGGTAGGGGGCGGGACTGCGACGCTCTATAGCACTGGACCGACCCTAATGGAGAAGATTGGTGAAACTGATTGGCCCTACGCATGGCGACGCCCCCACCGCCAAGCAAGAGACCTGATGATTAGTGTGATTATCCTCACCCCGTGCCAATGGTGGTGGCATGTGAGCCTCAGGTGCTACACCTGCAGGCTAACTACTTTACACAAGTAAGACGCGTAAACGCGGGAAGCGAACGAAGTGTTGTGGCAGTCTGACACACATGTACACACACACACACACACACACAGACCTCTGTATCATTCCAATTTCAGTTCATATTGGTTTGCTCCCAATCTTTTGCCCTCTGGTGGTGGGCGGGTGGTGTTACAGCATGACCCACACAGACACACAGACACACAGACAGACAGACAGTTTTGGCCAGCTTCTATAGTTGGTGCTCACTTCGTTCGCAATTAGTTATGTAATTTGAACTAATGTGAGGGCCGATGTCATGTAATATCCCAGGATGATTTGTGTTACCACTCATACTCTAGATTGCATACTCACAGTCACAGTCCATGAGCCTGTCTACGGTTCTCACTGCAAATATAGCAAACATCAGCGTGAGGCACACTGCACACGCTCTGACGATGTCTCTCTGGATGGTGAGCTCTCTGTGGAGCTTGAGTTCTCTCTCGGCGTCGCGTTCTCTCTGGAGGACGCGTTCTCCCTGGGCAGCTGGAAGATAACAGTACAATATAGTCAAACTTTAATATTATGATCACTTTCAGTGTTTCATTTCAAAGAGTGTACAATGTGTGACAACCACTGGTATAATAATAGTTAACTGATCTGGTGCAATGCTTTTCTGCTGAAAGGTTAACATGTCAGATCATCTCAATGCGTACAGTACACGGTACCCTTTATACGCTGCTCTGTGACTTTTATCCAAAGTAACACATGGTGAAATGAGAGGCAAAATAAAACAGGAGGAGGAGCAGGCTCTACGATTGTACTGTATTTTTTTATTTCCATGCATTCATTCAGTATGGTGGCATTATGTTGTACTTTTAGCTATTGAAACATAGCAGATCTACAAGCTCATAGCGCGGCACCGAGTGTCGTGCTGAGAGCTTGTAGATCTGCTATTTGTGGCGCAAATCTTTGAATATATATTCTTTCACAGCGAATGTTTTTAACTCAAATCTTTGCTTCCGGGAGGCCCCTGGAACAACATATTTTCAGATGGTGTCAGCGAGCCAATTACATATATTTTTGGGGGTCCTTGACATGAAAATGTTTGAGAACGAGTGGCATAGAAACATGGGTTTTTCAGAAGAATGTCAGGATTTAGAAGACATTTGTAGAATCGTCCTGATGTCTAAATGGGTTAATGTGTACCTTCATCTCCAGTAACCCCCTGTGAGCCAGGGCAGTGACCGTCTGCTCCTTCAGTAATGTACTTCACCACGTCCTCCTCCCTCCTCCGGGTCCTGACTCCCCCAGTAGACCTCACACGTGTTGACTTGCCTGGCTTGTCAGCAATATCTGTAGACATCTTATGTAAAGACACCAACAAAGTAACTCAAGTTAATTAACCAGAATCAGAATCACTTTATTTGTCATTTCCCCATGTACATGAAATACCGTTTCCCCTCAGTTATTGCCAGTGCAACATAAAACGTAGAACCTATTTAAGAAAGATAGCTAAAAAACTAAAAACATAACATGGACAATTAACCATGCACATGAACCCTGGTGTCAATGTTCTGGGCATGACATAATGGGAAAAATAGTAGCAGATCTACAAGATCACAACGAATTGCAATGTGAAACATTGTGAATTGCAGTGTGAAATATTGTGAGCTTGTAGATTGGCTGTGTACGCTATTTGACCTGCAATGAAGCATTTAAGTGGTTAGTAAAAGTATGTTAATAATGTACATATCAATAGTATTCTCATTAAAGGAGAATTCCATGCTAGAAGGCTTTCTTACCTTATTTGTAGTTGTTACGTCCCCACCAAAGAGGTCCAGGTGTTATTTTGTGCAAAAGTGCATTATTGGCTATTTGCCCTAATATAAGCCCTCAATGGGGGTTGGGTTTTTGTGCTAATTCTCTTATTTCCATCGAAATAAGTAGTAAAGTGTGCCGCCTGGGATACTATTTACATTATGAAGAGAGGATATATATATTTTTCTTTTTTGAGCGATGGAAATAAGCAAATTAGCAAAAACGCCCCAATGCCCCATTCAATTCAATGCAATTCAATTCAATTCATTGAGGGCTTATCATAGGGGAAATAGCCAATAATGTGCTTTAGCACAAAATAACACCTGGACCTCTTTGGTGGGGACGTAACAATTACAAAGAAAGGTAAGAAAGCCTTCTAGCATGGAACTCTCCATTAAGTCATTACAAAATAATGCAATGGTGTTTAAAAGGTGTTAAAAGTTATATTACTCACTTTGTCCTAATATCTGTGTGGTCCTACATTGGGCTTCACTGCTAGAATAGTCTCTGACACTTAGACAAAGTTGACGTACCGGTACTTTGCATGCATGTGCACATGCACACAGACCACACTCAAACAGTGCAGAACAAACAATAGACCCTTAACCACAGAAGGTACGGGGAAACAGAGTTGTGGCTTTCAGATGTGAAATGCATGGTGGGGAAACTCAACTGCTGTAGACCAGTGGCGTGCAGAGACATTTAGAGGGGCAGGTGCTCAAGTGAAAAAAAGGGCACCTTGTGCAGTGCGTGGAACCGGCCGGTTGCCTTAATACTAGTGTGAGATTTATAGATTTTGGGGAATAAATAATATATTAGAAGCTTTTTATCAAGAATTGATCAATGTCACGGTGGTCCACATACTGTACAGTGTACACTGTACAAAAAAAAGAAAGAAATTGCTGTGCAGAGGGCAAAGGGCAGGTGCTCTAGCACCACCTAGTGTCTATCTGTGCACGCCACTGCTGTAGACCATGCATGGGCAACTGATGGCCCGAGGGCCACCTTCAGTTAATGCTACCCGCAGGTTCATATTGGAATACTGATATATTGTGAGCTTGTAGATCGTCTATTTTCAGCATGCAACTAATTGTAAAATGACTTATACTGGATCTCTTGTCCACTAGTCCCTTCCTAACATTTTAGTCTAGTTTTTATTTGTTTTCATTTGTTGACGAAATTGTCAGTATATCTTAGTTTTAGTCATCATAGCTTAGTTTTTATTTAGTTTCCATTTAGTTTTCGTCAGTGGAAAAAGGTAGTCGACGAACATTTTTCGTCTTAGTTTTAGTCGACGAAAACAACACTGCCTGAAGTGAGTGTGTAAAATATATAGCCCACCCCTACTGTATTCTGTGGTTTTCAACCAGTGGTCCTTGAGGGGAGAGTTGGTAGCCAAATGGACCCTTATAGATCTTTAGCTCTTGAGATTGTAACATGAAACCAAATGGACCCGTAATTTCATGTTACACACTCTCAAGAGTTTCATCATTGTTAAACATCTGCATTACTTAATTTACAAGAAGTCTACACAATTAGGGCATGTAGAAGAATTGTTATTTTGAACAATGTTTGCCTGTTATCTCTCCTATGGAACCAACATCAATACTGCATGGAATTGTGCAACAAAATATTCTTTGCTTTTGGGTCTGAGAGGCTAAATCTCATCAAATGGTGGTCCGTACGTGGCTCAAATGCAGAATAAATAATGGACCTTGATATGAAAAAGGTTGAAACCCACTGCTGTGGATGAACCCTCAAAGGACCAATAAAGTCATTCTCAAAGGGAGAAAATAAAATGTTCATGTTTAGTTGTGTTCATGATAATGGCACTGGTGACACTGTTGTAGTGTTGTAGTGATGACTAGCAATGTATGATGTTAGTTGATGTTAGAAATAAGAGTGAACATCATGGGTAGTTTGTGGTCAATGTGAGTGAAATGTGAGTGTGGTCAGCTGTGAGTGAAAAAACACAGCTTACCTCTTCCTGTCTGCTATTTCCTGCAGCAAAAACAGTGCGTTGTAGCAGTGTTGATTTTGTCGACTAATACTATGACAAAAAAATGTTCGTCGACTACCTTTTTTTCACTGACAAACTAAATGGAAAGTAAATGAAAACTAAGCTATGGTGACTAAAACTATGACTAAATATATAGACAATTTTGTCAACAAATAAAAACACGACTAAAATGTTAGTGTTAGTTAGTTAGTTATTGTTAGGAAGAGATCCAGTATAAGTCATTGTACACTTGGTTCTATGCTGAAAATAGCAGATCTACAAGTCAGTGCGACGCGTTGTGAGCTTGTAGATCGGCTATTTTCAGCAAGTATAAAAACAGTCATTACGATGGCATCAAGGCCCACCAAAATACATTTTAGTCGACTAAATCAATGGTAGATTGTGTGGACTACAATCTTATGATATTTAGTCGACTAAAACTAGAACATTTCAGGTGACTAAAATGTGACTAAAACTAAATGAAAATTATTCAAAAAGACTGACTAAAATCAAAATGTACTGTCAAAAACAACACTGCGTTGTAGTGGGCATACTGTATGTCACCTCAAATGCCATACAGAGCTAGCATTACATCATGTGTGTGTATATTTATGCTAAATCCATGACTTTAAAGCTCTGACTTACACCCACACAAGACTGAAATACTGACAATCTGCTGCTGTGCTTTGTTAAGTGTTGCATCATACTAGCTGTCTGAACTCTGAAGACTTGTTTCTTGGTAGAAGCACAAACCACACACACACACGCACGCACGCGCGCGCGCACACACACACACACACACACACACACACACACACACACACACACACGCGGTATCTGGGGGGGAAGAGAGTCAGACGAGAACAGGAAACAAGAAAAACAACACTACCGTCTGTAACAATGTACAATATGTCCGTCTTAACACATCAAGCACTTACAGCGTTGCTTTTGAGTTTTGAGTTTTTATTCAGGCCTTGAAAAGTTCAAAGTACTCCAGCCTGGAGCTATATATAGGAGCAATGGGACGTGAACATGGAATGTCCGTACAGAGAGTCTGATCATTAGACCACTGCAGAAAATGAATAAAATCCGCACATCCAGTCGAGTAAGAGTCTTTGTTTAATGATCATAGTCCTCCGCAGCAGCAGGTCATACCAGACAGACAAGCGCGTTTCGGCGCGCAGGCCTTCGTCAGTGTCAAAATTGGCAGTAGCAACGGAAATGACATAGCTATATAGAATGTTTTGTTCAATTAAAAGGGACTGTACAGCCGTGTCTCATTACATACATAGTATGTGATGTACATAGTACTATGTATGTCTCATAGACAAGATTATTATAATTTATAAGAAATCAATGTCTCATTTCAGAATCCACATTACAAAAAAGGTTATTCATAGAAAACAGTTTAACACCAATTCTTCATTTAGACCTTTAGGAAATACAGTGTTTAAAGGGGAAAACCACCCATTTTCAACATTTTACTATGTCATTAATATACCTTAGAGCTGTTGTGTGGAAATAATAAAAAAGTCCCCCCGATTCTGTGTTTCCTAGAACTGTAAGTATGAAAAAAGTCATTAACATGGTGAAACGCATCTTGATGACATCATCAAGATGTGTTTCACCATGTTAATGATTTTTTTCAGATCTCTAGTTCTAGGAAACACAGAATCGGGGGGACTTTTTATTATTTCCACACAACAGCTCTAAGGTATATTAATGACATAGTAAAATGTTGAAAATGGGTGGTTTTCCCCTTTAAGAAATGGATCCAAAATGCTTCACGTTGCAATAATAACCGATCTCTGTCCCCTAACCGATCTCTGGGGATCATCAACGTCATTTCCGTTGCTTGCCAATTTTGACACTGACGAAGGCCTGCGCGCCGAAACGCGTTTGTCTGTCTGGTATGACTGCTGCTGCGGAGCACTTTGATCATTAAACAAAGACTCTTACTCGACTGGATGTGCGGATTTTATTCATTTTCTATATGTTAATTTTGAATCTGCACCCAGCACACGCCTGAAACTATATGAAACTGTCTGAGTAGAGCGGGCCTTTTCCCTTGAAGTGAACCATTAGACCACTGCATCAGTCAGACACGCACAGACAAAGTCTCCTGGTCATTTTGTGTGTTAGCCTTCAGTTAGTAAAGTTGAAACACTCCAGCATTAAACTATAGGACGGTGAACAAGGATTTGAACATGTATAGCTGTATTAACTGAAGGCTATTGTAGCAGTGGCTCACACAGCCTCAGCCTGATGACCTCAAAAGTCTCATATCTCCCTTGGGCCATAGGCAATTGCTTTGGCTTAGTGGTTAAGATGTTGGCTTTCCACGTGGGAGACCAGGGTTTGATTCCTGGGTGTTCCAATCACATACAAAAGAACAGGTTTGTACTTTTTCTGTTTTGCATATGTCTATGGAGTTAACATTACTCTAATAGACAGAGATCATCCAGTTCAAAAATGATTATTTTGGGGGGTCACGTTGTATGCCTGTGCCTTTCATCTAAAAATGAAATAAAAATGTATTTAAAAATAAATAAATAAATAAAATCCCACCCGTGTGAAGTGAGGGGCACTCTTATGATTATACATCATCACATTCCAGCCAATCATAATTAGCGTCCTCAATTTCTTTATTTTTTGAGGGGCGCTAGCCCCTCCTATATACAGGTTTGTTTTTAGTTCAATGTTTGTTTTAAAAACGCCATTGACAATGAAGGGAAAATGTACATCGTCTTGTCCCTAACACAAACATTACAAAGAGAATTTAATGTTTTACATCACCATTACATCACCTAATCATGGGTCGCCATGCAACTCCTTGGGTCCAAATGGTTGCAAGGAGTTAACGGTAAAACCGTCTCGACCCTTTGGTGTGGTTTGGGGCCATTGAATTCCATGCGTTGAATCACTAGGGACGACGTGCGTCACCGTGCAACAGGACATATCACACCGCAGGGACAACGCTAAAACCGCCTTGACCCTTTGGTGTGGTTAGGGCTTTAGAGTCGACAGAACGCAACACCTCAACTCCGATAACAGCCGATCTACAAGTTCTCAACGTGTCGCGCGCAACGCGTTGAGAGCTTGTAGATCGGCTGTTTTTTGGTGCGCGGCACCGTCGTACGACGAAGTACGAATCCAGGGTTTATCAGTTCAATACTGTCGGGAGCCGGGGAAACTCTCCCCTGTCAGGTGAAAAGAAGCAGCTTGGACTCCTCATGCATAGAAGGAAGCATGAGGTCAGTCCGCTGCCCCCCCAGGTTGGCAGAGGAAGTGTAGCGCCCAGGATTACATTAGATAATTGACACTGGGTGAAAAAATGGGTTACAAAATCGTGGGATAATTTTTTTTTTTAAAGTGTCGGGCAACACAAAAAAAGTGAGTGTTTTGCAAGGCCTCTGATCACAGCCAGCAGTGTTTTCAATGGATCCAGTTTACTCTAGAGGCACATGTTTTTTTTAACGGGTCGCGCTGCTGCCTCCTGCATTATGTGCAAATTCGAAACAGGTGGTACACAGGGCCGTTCAGTGACTTACGACGAGTGCTTCCAAACTCCAGCACTTAGAAAAAGAATCACTTACACAGAATTTCTTGACAGAAAGTAGCTCATAACATGTCTACGGTGGATTTTTATGAAAAAAAAGCTCGGCAGATTGAAAGAGGATAATTCAAGCTTGGCCTAGAGCTGCAATGATGGTGAGTTTAACGTTGTTTAATACAAGCAGATCGCAGTAGGGAGTCAATGGAGGGTATTGCAACTCTAGATTCATCCCATTATAAAAACAATCTAGAGTTTCAAATTGCGGCTAAGCATCATCTTCTCCTTAACGCTCGTTATGGACCAGAGTTAGTGCCCACCTATACTGTTTTGAAGGTCTTGTGTAATGTTTGTGCAAATGCGGTGATGGTGTGGGACTCATTTTGTTCCTCTGACAGTGCATGTGAGACTGTGTGTGTGTGTGCATGCATGTGTGGGTGTGCGTGCGTGGGCGTGCGTGTCTCAGGGAGAACATCATGCGTGTTCAGAAAGAGGGCACTCCTCTGCTGCTGGTGGGGAACAAGTCTGACCTGGAGAACGAGAGGCAGGTGTCATCTGACGAGGCGACGGCCCACGCTGCCGAGTGGGGCGTCCGGTACGTGGAGACCTCCGCCAAGACACGAGCCACAGTGGACAAGGTCACTTCAAACTAAACTAGACACGGTTCCTATAGTGCACTAGACTCACAGGTATTCCCTAAAACTGAGTGAATTCATTTAAAAAACTGCATTACAGAACCAATGCAAATTCTTCAGGGCGGGCCTTCATATTGAGGCAGACATTGTAATATACATACACTGGTAATATACACAATCAAATTAGTGTCAATATGGCCTGGACGGTTGAGCTGAGCTCAACGAAGGTTCAGGTTCATTTATTTGTTTGTCCCCGAAGGGCGATTTGGTGTACAGCAAAGCATAACAGGCAGACAACATGAATCACATAAAACACAGTAAAAAGAACATGGTACACATAGAAACAATACTAATAATAATAATATCTGGGACTTCTATAGCGCTTTTCTAATACCCAAAGACGCTTTACATGTGTGGGGGCACAGGATGGCAGTTCAAGGTATCAGTGTAGCATTGAAATTCATGACATTTTCAAAAACAGTTATACACTATTAGTTATAAACTAATTCATACAACAAGCTACCTCAAGTTACCTCCTCCTCCTATCGGAATTTAAAGCCTGGATAGACACAGGCACGAAGGAGAACTTATACCTATTACTAGTGGCCCCTGGAACCTTTAGGCGAAGGCCAGAAGGAAGCAGCCAGAACTCAGAGCTGAGGGGATGAGAGTTGTCCGTACAAATGGACGTGGCTTTCTTAAGCACTTGTTAAGCACACTCGCATCAGCATTATTAAAATTATCTCTCTCTCTCTCTCTCTCTCTCTCTCTCTCTCTCTCTCTCTCTCTCAGGTGTTCTTTGACATCATGCGTGAAATTAGAAAAAATAAACTGTTGGAGATGGCAAAGAGTGAAGAGAGCAAAGACGAAGACAAAAACAGCGGCAGGGAGAAGCAGCAGAAGTGCTGCGTACTTTAATGCCTGTCGTGGAAGTACACACACACACACACACACACACACACACACACACACACACACACACACACACACACACACACACACAAACACAGAACCCAGGACCAAGTACTGTACCTGGGGATAGGGCTTTTGCTGCCACAACCCTGTGGAATGCAGAGAAGGCCTTCAAAACAGTTCTCAAAACCCATCTAAGAACTTTTTCAGAGTGATTTGCAGTGTTGATCAATGACCACTAGATGGCACTAGCTGCCTACTTTCTCATCAAAGAGATGAAAAACTTGCACAAAGGCATCTTATCATTACAGAAGAACCAATCTGAGAACCCATCCATCAAAAAATAAAGGAAAAACAGTGCCCTCCTTTCCTTGAATTTGACAGTCTGTCTCGAGAGACCACAGAAGAACAAGATAAAACCAGTACATTTACTCAAGTAGGCTACTGTACTAATAAGCTTGTGCATTCCATATATTCCATAGGGCTGGACCACACATGGACATATGACATCATCAACTTGCAACAGGAGCAGTTCCTATTGAGTGAAAGATTCTCTATTTATGAAAGAAATAAAATAAGTGTTTTAATTTTAGTTATAGTCATAGAGGGCAACTGGCAAGTATAATGTTTTAAGGCATACTGTATTTGTCTTATTAGCCAGGGATCCTTTTAAGTACAATTCTTCTAATGTATATATATATTTTATACTTTAATAACTTGTTACTTGTAAAACGTCACGCCTTTGTCTCCTCCAGGTTGTACTACTGCAATGCACTTCTCATCGGGATCCCTAACAAGAGCCTTCAAAAGCTCCAGTTAAGTACATCCAGGACAGCGCTGCTGATGAGAGTGCGCAAACGAGAACATATCACACCCATCCTCCACTGTGACTCGCTCCACTGGCTCCCCGTCTCATTCCGGACAGAATACAAGATATATTCCCTGCTCACTCATCATCAATGCATCTACGGCAACGCCCCTTCCTACCTAAAGGAATTAGTGTCCCTGGCTGAAACCCTCGACTCGCAGCCGCCGTTCCTCAAACACAAACTGCTTCAACCCCTGCAAAGACCAACCTATATGCACCATGGCTGACTGGGTCTCCCCTGAACAGTGGAATGCCCTCCCTGTCCACCTGAGAGCACCACTAGTCGATTGACTCTTTTAAAAGAGAGGACTAAAGACCTACCTTTTTAACATGCCAGTTTTCTAACTTCACTGCTTTTACCTCTAGGCTCTATGTATTCCCTCATGTTTTAAATGTTTTGTTTCCATTCCTTAGATGCAGTTTAGAGACCAGGATTACTGCATGTTTTTGTGAGGGTACCTATACCCTAGGGAACAACTCAAGGGGAAAACATTCACATCCAGCTATTCTAAGGGAGATGTTACGTTTTTGAGATGAGATGTTACTATTTGAAAATAGTTAATCTCAAGCTTGTGACGTGTTGTGAATTTATAGATTGGGTATTTCTGAAATAATCTGAAAACAAATTGAATATTTTAGAGATCATTTTTTTAAACACAAATCTATTATGAAGGTCCCTGGCATTTCACATATTCTACATGTGAATCTGGGGGTCCTTGACATGAAAAGGTCTCAGAACCACTGGGGCAGAGTATAGTAAATACAACACACACCCAGTCAAATTCTTAGTTCATTTAATCCATGTGTGACTCAAAGACAAGTGTACTACAAATGGAACCAAGTGGACATGCAGTCATGCACTTCTCCAGAGTTTAAATGGACACCGAGGCTTTGACACCGTCTCCTAATTGACTGTGGCAGCACAGAGAGTGACCTCACTACCCACTAAGCCTCTTACTGTAATACACTGTCTGCTGAGCCTTAAGTTCACTCGTCTAAAAGTTCAGTCAGGACAGAGCAAGTAGAAGACGAAGCATCACACACACACACACACACAGCTCCCAGAAGGAGAATATCATTTGTCAGAGAAATCATATATATAGACTATAATATTGTGTTTAAAGTGCACACAGGATGTTCAATGACCTGGTGGCCGTTTGGGACGTATCACTGAGCGACGGCGTGCACAGGATCAATTTCGCTCACGGCACCACCTCTGGGAAGCGTGTCGTCTACGTCAATGGAAAGGTAAGGAAGGGGCGGGGGGGGGGGGGGGCTACACTCTGACACTTGACCCATTTAGATGGACGATTCTACAAATGTCTTCTAAATCCTGACAGTTTTCTGAAAAACCCATGTTTCTATATGTTAGTGGTTCTCAAACATTTTCATGTCAAGGACCCCCAAAAATATATGTAATTGGCCACCGACCCCCATCTGAAAATATGTTGTTCCTCAGATGCAAAGCTTTGAGTTAACCCATTTTGGGTGGGAACCCCTTTTGGTGCTAGCATTATGTTATGCTTTAGCTATTGAAAAATAGCAGATCTACAAGCTCATAGCGCGCCACAGATTGGCGCGCTACGATCTTGTAGGTCTAATATTTTTGAAAAATCTCAGGTAAACGTTTGCTCTGAAAAATATATAGGCCTATATAAGATAGATAGATATATTTTATTTCGGTCCATAACAGGAAAAAGGACAACTGACATAGAAACATGGTTTTTTTTTTAAAACGGTCAAGATTTAGAAGACATCATCCTCCGGTCTAAATGGATTAAAACAAATTTAAAAATATTTTCATCATTTTGTGTAGGACACTTAAAAAAAGGAGACGTACTCACAACCCATACAAAATGGACCCATGACCCAAAGTTGGGTCCTGACCCATTATTTGGTCAACACTGGTTTATGATGTGGTTAAATAAGCTGTGGTTGTTGCGTTTCCCCCGCAGCCCACTTTAATACACGTTTACATTGTGGCTCACATGGATGTGACACGTTGTGACTCCTGCTTCCTCCTGCATGTGTCCGACTGTGTTTACAACCTCGTCCAGGCAGGAAATTGAACTTTTTTTCTTTTTTAGGTATAGGGCAGCGGTTCTCAAAGTGGGGTGCTGGGACCCCCAGGGGTCCTTGAGGGGGTTCCAGAGGGGGTCGCGTGCAGCGACATTATTGAAAGTTAAGAAACCAAGTATAGAACCTTACAGGTCTGTAACTCTTGACAGTGTACAAATGGACCATTTGTACACTGTCAGAGTTTACAGGACATCCGTGGCCTTAATACATAGTGGCCCACACTAAGGGTACTTGAAATGAAGATGTTTGAGAAGCACTGTTTTACGGTTCCCAGGAGTACAAGTGTCACTTTAACTATTCCACCTGACGGATTGCTCTTTGGAACAGGAAAAGATTGCCTCTAAGACAAATGTATAGCCAAGACCATTGGTCCTCAAACTTTTACATGGCGAGGACCTCCATAACTCTCAGAGTTACAGACCTTTAAGGGTCCTTTTGGACCCCCGCAAGGAACCCTGAGGGGCCCTGCATGGAGAGTAGCTGTATGCCATATAATTATGGTTGGCATTCTACAGTAATAGAATGCTATAAATAATTATGAGCGCATGACGAAGTATAGCAATACTGCTACGTAGAAATACTTCACAATATGACTCGAGGAAAAGATATTAACCCATTCAGGCCTGACGTCGAAATTAAAAAAAGAAAAAATCTAAATCATGACAATTTTCGGAAAGATTTGAGGCACATTTTAACGATTTTTAAAAAATAGCAGACCTACAAGTTCATAGCGCGCCACTCGGTGGCGCGCTATGAGCTTGTAGATCTGCTATTTTTCAATAGCTAAATTATAACATCATGTTTAAAACACCAAAAGGGGTTCCCTTTCCCAAAATGGGTTAAGCTATTGTTGGCATCAACATTATACGTGCAGTACCAAACATAAATATACTCATTCGGCTGACATTTCACAATCATACTATAGGATTGCAATTAGTAACATTTGAATGTGTTCATCACTTTAATATTGCAGTTTATGTGTTGTATTAATACTCTAAATGTAGAGTAAAATATATATATATATTTTGCCTCCAAGATATACAGTACTTGACTGCCTTTCCACTGGACAAACTGACCAGTCATCATAGCTAAGACAATATCTAATATTTACATGTAATAGATGTAATGTGATTGCAGTATTATTAGTATCAGCAGTAGTAGTAGTAGTTGTTGTTGTATCGCAGACACGGTGCCAGATAATATAAGCCTATGATTGTGCAGTAATGTGGCCATATAAGGGAGAAGTGGCCAAAGAACCCTGTGGTATTAAATCTACTGTAATGACAGAATGTGTGCTATGCAGTGGTGGAAGAAGACAAGTCCCCCGATGTTTTACATCAAGAAAAGTAGCAATACCCCAATGTAGAAAATACTCTGTTACAACTGTAAAGGTCCTGTGTTCAACGTTATACTTAACCCATTTTGGACTGAGGTTGATTAAAAAACATTTTTCTGAAAAACACATGTTTCTATGTCCGTGGTGCATGCTCAACCTTTTTTCACGTCAAGGACCCCCAGAATTATCTCTATTTGGCCACACGGACCCCCATCTCAAAATATGTAGTTCCAGGGACCCCCCCCCCAGAAGCAAATATTGTAGTTAAAAATGTTCGCTCTGAAAGGGTATATATTCAAAGATTTGCGCCACATTTGAACGATTTTTCAAAAATAGCAGATCTACTGCTATTTTTGCCGCGCTATGAGCTTGTAGATCTGCTATTTTTCAATAGCTAAATTATAACATAATGTTTAAAACACCAAAAGGGGTTCCCGTTCAGAATGGCTTAAACCGGGTGCCCAAAAGGTAGGGCTGTGCAGGTAGATCACATGACATGGCCCTAAAACATATATAATTTAAATGTAAAAATATATAATTTGGCATCTGACACTTGAATTAAGGTGACTTGATTGACATAAAAAATGGCCTGTTAACCCACAACAGATTACTTTGTTTTCAAGAGTGTTGAGCACACACAAGATCAGTAGCATTAGAAAGTTTAAAGTTACATACAAAAACAAAAACTATTTCCATTTCCCCCCCTATATTTCTCAATCTAAGTGTGTTTGTCATGTTCTTTAAAGTATTTTCAGCAATATTTTTGGTGGGTAGATCTTGTTGCACTGGTCATTTTTAAAGTAGCTCTCATGATTTTTTTTGGCATAAATCAGTGCTATTGAATACCCTTTAATAAAAATATAAGGTTTTCTTAATTTCCTGAAAAATTTATATTTTTCATTTCCTGAAAGATTTTGGAAATATGAGGTTTCCTCCCGACAGCAGAGATATATATATATATATAAAAAAAAATACTCAAGTAAAGTATAAGTAGTACCTCAAAGTTCCCTTTGATTCTGCTTGAGACAGTTCTTGAGTAGGCGTACTTAGTTACTTTACACACCGCCGCTGCCAGAAACCACGGTATATATATATTCTCCCTGACCTTCTCCCCGCCAGGAAGTCATCAGGAAAGACTGGATGTTCAAGCTGGTCGGGAGGGAGACGTTCACGGTGGGAGCCCTGGAGACCAGAGCCACGGTCCACATCGACGCCGTCAACGGCTTCAACTACGAGTACACGCTGGAGATCGACGGCAAGAGCCTGGAGAAGTTCCTCAGCAACCGATCCAAGACGTCCAAGACGTGGCTGCTCAAAGTGGACGGAGTGGACTACAGGATAGTATTGGGTAAGGAGAGGTTTTACACAATGGTGTATTAACATCCGTATTTGGAGAAAACCTTTGCAGAAAATATTTAATGTAGAGCGAAAACAGAAATACACTAGTATAGTGTAGGCAGTGGGCACTCCGGTCAACCATATGATATAATTGATAATTTGTATTAATTAATCTATTAGTAATCCACTCCTATTTTGGGCATGTCAGCATACAGGATTACAGGTACAGGCAAAAGTTTCAGAAATACTTTCTACAACCTCACATGACGGCGCATTGTGAGCTTAGACTAAGGTTGTGAGCTTGTACATCAGCTATTCTAACTATTTTCCCACGTCACAGTTGTGCGACAAAGTTAGTGGTTAATCGAGTTGAGATATGTCAAATTAGATAAAATGCTCTTCTCGGTTATTCAATTAATTGAAAATGTAATATAATTTGAATATAATAAAACATTTTGTACTAAATAGTTACAGTACATTTACTTTTTAAGTGGTGTAACCACTTCATTACGGAGCTTTGTGTGTCTGTGTGTGTGTGTGTGTGTGTGTGCGTGGCTGGCTGGCTGGGTCTGTCCGAGCACGAAAATAGCGTTTGGTTGGTTTTCACAACCAAGTTTCACAACCGTATCCTAACACACACACACACACACACACACACACACACACACACACACACACACACACACACACACACACACACACACACACACACACCTATTAACTGTATATATGATGATTTCAGGTGTGACAGTACACAACGCGTTGTGAGCTTGTAGGCTATTTTTTTTTGTAGGCTAAGTGTAAAATTAGTCAAATTTAGACTAAAATCTTATGATATTTAGTCGACTAAAACTAGACTAACACTAAAACATTCCGGGTGACTAAAATGTGACTGAAACTAAATGAAAACTATTCAAGAGACTACGACTAAAACTAAAATCAAAATGTGCTGCCAAAAACAACACTGCAGCAGTAGCCAGCATGCCATCATGCCACCATTTGCAGTGAGGCGTGTACTGTCTGTAGGTGAGCGCACTGCACTGTGGCACCCATGTGGTGTCACCCTCTGTGACATCATCTTTTCAGGTGACACGTTCAGCGAGGGGCTCTATTTTTGGACACGCTTGCGGCTGCCAAGCGAGCTGATCGGACACGGGAACGCCTGCATGTCCTGTGTTGTCAACATCAGAGACAGACAAAAGAATTACAAAAAAAAATCAAATGCTTATCATATAACACATGGAAATTAGATTATGCTGTAGTGGTCTATAGTTTGATTCTGTTTATTTGGAAATTAGATTATGCTGTAGTGTGCTGTAGTGGTCTATAGTTTGATTCTGTTTATTTGTACATATACAACATTGCAAGGCTAAGTTTATTTGTTTAAGGTTCAAGGTTCAAGGTTAGCTTTATTGTCCCTTGCGGGAAATTGGTTTGCAGCCAGATAATAGTAAAGAATACACGCAACAAACAACATTCAAAACACTAAGACTAAGAGCTAAGAACAGGGCACTAGAGACAGAGAATTCATGACATTCAATAGTAGCAAAGTCAGCAAAAGTGCATTAGTGGGCAATATGTTCAAAGAGGCAAGAATAAAGTGCTATCCGCTGTTCAGCAGTTGAATAGCAGCCGGGATAAAGGATAGTTTGAACCGATTAGTCTTTGTAGTGGAGCACCCTCAGCCGACGACCTGAGGGCAACAGTTCAAACTCAGACCGAAGTGGGTGATCGGAGACCTCTTAAACATCTGCCTCTTGTAGGCCTACAGGTGTATGAGTTGGGCTTGGGTTCTCCCAGAAATCTTACTGGCCACTTTGACGAGGTTGCTGAGCCTGTCGCCAGGGTCATATTACCGTACCAGGCAACCATACAAAACATGAGAACACATTCAATAAAACTTCTATAGAAAAGAGTCATCATTACAGACGAGACATTAAAAGAACGCATTTTCCTCAGGAAAAAAAAGACGCTGCTGGACTTTTTTTTTGATGTAGAGGCAACATTGGCACATTTCACAAAGCATTTACACAAAGCATTAAAGTGTTAAAAGACTTCAAGACACCAGAGTTAAAAAAAAAAAGACATAGAAGAACTGAATATATAAAAAGGAGATTAAAATTCAGAGCAGAATGAAAATAACTAAGTTCGGGTTTTCTGGAAGTTTGTTCAGTACAAATTAATAAGGTCACAGAGTAGCAACGATTGATTCATGCAAGTGAGAAGATGAGAAGCTGCAGTGGCTTATAAAATACATTACCGTGGAGAACAAAGACTCTATTTTAGTCATGGAGGAAAATGTCACTGCTAAGTAATGTAGGGGGAAATAAATAGCCTTTAGAGACAGACAATCAGACCGATTGACCTTTACTGCTGTAGGCATGACTCACAGGAGGGGGCCTAGCAGTCCAGGCGCATATCACCTATAGGCATTAGGCTCTAATGCAGCTTGAGCTGACGTAGAATACGCACATCGACAGGCTGGGTGCTGGCCTAAATAAACCTCAGCAGATGATGGATATGGAGCCTGCACACCACAGGTACAAGAAGACTTTCTTTATTGAGAAATCTGACAACGTTTCGATCTATTTGATCTTCATCAGGTCATGACCTGATGAAGATCTCACGTTGTCAGATTTCACGTTGTCAGATTTCTCAATGAAGAAAGTCTTATTGTACCTGTGGTGTGCGGGCTCCATCCATCATCTGCTCTAATGCAGCTTGACAGCATATGTTGCGAGTTTGAATCCCGATCCTGAGAACCGTTGCTGCGTGTCACTCCCTGTCTCCCTTCTCTGCGTTTCCTGTCGATCTCCACGGGTACTATCAATGAAGGCAGACATATATGAATCACAGGAGAGCACAGCACGACACGTGCACTGCTCGGATCTAGCTGCAATTTGCAACTCTAGATGAATCTAAATCAAATCAAATCAAATCAAGCTTTATTTATATAGCACATTTAAAACAATCGAGATTGACCAAAGTGCTTTACACAATAAAATCTAGAAACAGTTATGCATACAAAATACAGAAACATCAAGTATGGATGCGCACCCACATAACAACAAGAAGTGAAACAGTTCAAATGACAAAAATAAAAAATCATAGAAAGGCCATAGAAAAGAGATGTGTCTTAAGAAGAGACTTAAATAGTTCAATGGACTGAGCACTTTTAATATAAAAAGGGAGACTATTCCAGAGAATGGGTGCTGCAACAGCGAAGGCACGATCACCTCTGGATCTTAAATTGGACGGGGGAACAGTCAGAAGCAGCTGGCCGGCAGACCTCAAAGGTCTAGCTGGAGTATAATCATCCAAGAGGTCAGATAAGTATGAGGGGGCCAGCCCATGTAAAGATGTATAAACAAATTAAAGTATCTTAAAATCAATTCTAGAGTTATATGTCCTGTTGCACGTCAACCCAAGTTGACCCAAGTGATTCAACTGGTTCAACTGGTTCAATTCAATGGCCCAAACCACACCCAATGGGTCGCCATGATGCAACTCCTCGCAACCGTTTGGTATCAAGGAGTTGCATGACGACCCATTGTGTACCTCTTGTCCATTAATGGATATGTTTTCAAGTAGATAAATACAAATTTCAGCTCTATAACAAACTGTGGATTGGATTAACAGCAGAGCGGCTCTTCTCTCCAACAGAAAAGGACACAATGGACGTGTGGTGTAATGGACAGCAGATGGAGACTACGGTAAGATATTGAGTCTAACGCTGGCTTCACCCACAATGTACCAAAAATACATTATGAATTAACAGTTTAAGCCCTGTTTCAAAAACGGTGAATATACAAGCTTTTTTCCATTGGAAAGGTAAAAAAAGAAAAAAAACGGGTCACCAGCCTATGTTTGGGAAACATTGCTCTAATGCACTGGTTGTCAACCTTTTTAGGCAGTGACCCCCAAAATAATCATATTTGAACTGGGGACCCCCCCCCCCACCCTGACACTCAAGGAATGAGGCATTACATTTTGTTTGACTCGGTTCCACAGATACATATTGTGAAAATATGTATTTCATGGGGGGAGGGGTCCCGATCCCAATCTACAGGTTGAGAACCTCTAATGCATTGCAAATGGAAGTGAGCTCATTGTCAACAGAAAAACAGCAGCCTTAGTCTTATTAAATTATGCCAGTGACCCTAACAGTAACACAACACATGTAAACATAATTCTGTCTAATGCCCCCCCCCCCCCCCCCCCCCCTGGGCAAACAAAACACTGATGTCCTATCTGCCGCATTCATTGTTTTCCGTCAGCTGATATGCAAATTTGAGCATATTACTTGCTTTGATCTTCCACAATAGTTTATTATTCCTCTGATCGTTTTGTTGGCACACTAAACAGTGAATCAAAGTTCACACACACATCATTATGTACTGAGCTATAGAAATAAATCGCCCGGGATTAGACTCATGTGAACTTGTGAAGACCAGCTATTGACTTCTGGTTCTGTGGTATAAATGCTCTTTGTGGAGGGATTAAGATAATGCTGTTGAGCTATGAAGACTAGGAGGAGCGTGATTATATTTAGCCTATGTGAGAAAAACACATTAGATGAGTGAATACGGATATTGTTTTGCATTTTGGAACAAAGCCCTTCATGCTATTGAAATGCAACAATAGAACTATAGCTTTGGCAAATCAGGTAATGCTTTGATGTTTTTCCCAAATACTACTGTGTCCTTGCTAATGAACTAAAGTCCCCGATCTTCGTGAGAATCAAATTAGGAACTTCTATTTAGATTTTAGCCATATTTGATACATATATATATATATATATATATATATATATAGTCTTTGCTTCTGGGGGTCCCTGGAACAAAATATTTTGAGATGGTGGTCCGCAGCCAAATACATATCATTTTGGGGGTCATTGACATGAAAAGGTTTTGAGAACCGCTAACATACAGTAGCAACATACGTTTTTTCCACAAAAACTGTTATAGACTTTAGAAGGCATTTGTACAATCGGCTTCAGGTCTTAATGGGTTATTAATGTTGATCAGATAAAATTTCTCCTGGCTGACCGGGCCCCTGCCTGTGACATCCACAGTTCAAGATACTGTAAACCCACCCTCTAGGCAATTTTAATATACAGTAGGATTTGATAGCACACTGGGCTGAGACGAGAGGGGGTGAGGAGAGGGCAGACAACGGATCCAACAAAAACACTGAACCAGATTGAAAAGCGGTACACCAGGTGAACCACCAGACCAGAGACCCTGTGTGAACATTTTGTACCTGACTTGAACTCTATATCATCCCTATTCTGGGGCTAACATTTTGGTGAAAATAGTAAAAGGTTTAAGATTAAGACTTAAGTAAGTGATGGACACAGTAATAAGCATTGGTGGAAAGTAACTAAGTACATTTACCTGGAAAATGGTGCATTTATATAGCACCTTTATCCAAGGCACTTTACATAGATTGTGCATTACATTCACCCATTCACACACACATTCATTCATACACTGATGGCGGTGGAAACCATGCAAGGCATCAACCAGCACATCAGGAGCAATTAGGGGTTCAGTGTCTTGCTCAAGGACACTTCGACACCAACTCTGGGGGAGCCCGGGTTCGAACTGGCAACCTTGCGGTTACCATCCAGCCACTCTACCCCTGAGCCACTGCCGCCTGGAAAAATCCCACCCGTGTGAAGTGAGCGGCGCTCTTATCATCGTACATCATCATGACGTAACATGTATATTTGCTTAGACACACATGACGTACATTCTCCATTCATTGTCAATGGGAATTGAATCTTTGTGCAGGACAAAAATACAGATTTGCTCAGACACAATGACGTAAATTCTCCATTCATTGTCAATGAGAATTTAATGTTTGTGTAAGACGAAAATCTACACTAATTGCTGAATATAGGCCTTCCTATATTATAGAGGGGGGACAGCGCCCCTCAGCTGTTATGGGGAATGCCCCAGGTGGGCACAGGGGCCTGGGAAACACAAGCACACCATTGCCCCGATCCGCATCAAACTTGGCATAAACACTGTTCAGGGTTCTGTCATGATAGTCTCACCAGGTCTAGGTTGCTGTGCTAATTCCCACTCCCGAGGTGTTATGCATGATCATTAATCAATGATTGCTCTTTTTTTCTGTCATTGTAATATATGCCTGATGACGACCTTGTAGGTCGAAACGTTGCAATTGTTGCATCTTTAAAAAGTAAGTCTCGGAGCTCTAGAAACTAGTGTGCAGATGTTTTTTTGTCCTCTTTGAGTCTCACCAGGAGCCACATTGTACAGATAGATAGATAGAATACTTTATTTGCAGTTTAAGAAAATTACAGAAAATGAAATCATTTTAAAAAACGCCAAATGGACTTTAGACACAAAAAAAGCCTTTGCTTGTTTCCATTGTGGTCCTGAGTTCCCCACATTGTACAAAACCGTTTACTTCTGCCCAGGAACCATGTTTTAAAACTCTGCTTACATGTTGTCAGGGTGCACTGTTGCTCTGATCTGCACCAAACTTGGCATGAGAATAGAGTCACGCCAAAAAAAACTAAATTGCACACACGTGGGGCACCACAGCAGTGTTACACAGCAGTGTCTTTTCTGTGACCGTTGCTACGATCAGTGCAACCGCATACCATCGTAGGACTGGATTTGAAGGCGGCCTGGAAAATCGAGTAAAGTCCAAAACGCCTGAAAGCCTAACCTAATAACGAACTGACCTGACTGTTCACAGGGGGAGTTTGTGGACGACGGAACAGAGACACACTTCTTGTTGGAGGACCATGAGTGTTGCATCAAGGCTGTCAGTGGAGGCAAGAAGAAGACTGGCATTGTTCACTATCTGCTGGTGGACGGGGAGGCCATACCCGCGACCATACAATAACACTGACTCTATACCAGTGGTGGGCAACTTTGGACGATGGAGAGGGCCACTATATTTCCACACACACTCCAGAGGGCCACAATACATAGCATAGAAAACAATAGCCGATCTACAAGCTCAAAACGTGGCTTGTAGATCAACTATTTTTGCTATATTGATTGAAGCATTTCAGTTTGCAGAATTACAGTACATTTCAAGCACAACTCAATACAAAAAATTGTTAACTGTGAGTGGACGACCAATAAAGCACTAGACTTGTTTACAAGAGGGTCCACCTTGTTCAATTCATCATAAATATTTGAATTTAAAACTTGGTTTATTTATTTTTTGCTATTTTTTTATTGGAATCCTGAAAAGTAACCTTTTTTATTTAATTTCAAATGCATTTAGTTATAGTTGTGTTAACTTTATGAACTAAATACAAATACATTGGACAATAACATTTTAATACTAGTCATTAACCCTTAGACAGATTACTACTGGAAAACACGTGGAGTTTTGCATTAGTCTTTTCTGCCCTGTACGTGATTTTCCGTAGTTCTCTTTTTTTACTAATACCAATACATTAATTCGGTCCGCACCTCTGTATTGAGTATTGAGCATAAATATCAACTACATTTCCCAGAATTCCCGTGTCACGTGACACACGTGTATGCTTTCCTATTGGAAACTGACGCCCAGCCCCCAGTGAACAGGGGGGTTGGTTGACTCCTCCGAGGTGGGCACTGGAGGAAGAGTTTTTCAGCCAGGTTTGCAGTCGCCGCAAAAAAAACAATCTGAAAAATGATCCATCCGTGTCCAGTGGCATTCTCCAGTCCCAGACCGTTGGCCGGGCTGCAACATCCACCCTCGCGGATTACACGTGTGCAATGTTTTTTCTTCTCCCCACCGGAGTTACCACCAAGGCTGATGCCTTCGCTAAAAGGTAATTTTATTGTATTCGAAAATGCCCTAATATGACATGTCTAGTAAGACGATCCCTATATTTGGCCCGAGCCGACCTAGTGCTGATATCAGATAGATGTGGTAGAACCATATATGGATAGATCTAACTGGTTTAGTCATCGTGACAGGCATAGTCGGAGAATATATAACAAGGGTCGGTACTATAGGTGATCGACGTAGCTAACAAAAACATCTGATCAAATGAATGTATTGTACTGTGTCTTTGTGGGCCGAATCGTGGCATCGTGGCATACAAATAGATGTTTGTATAATTAGTATCACGATAAAATAATATGGCGACGTTAGAATGACACCACCAATGAGTGATCGCGTGTAATGTAGCTGCCCAGCGTATATCCAGCACCATCACGTCACCACATTCCACTGGCTGTTGGCTAGTAGTAGTTGCTAACAAACACTGCACAAATGGTACTGGCTATTGGCCGGGCCACAAGCCCGGGCAATAGCCAGTACCAATGTTGCTGGATGATTGCGACGCAATGGTGCTGGATATACCCTGGGCAGCTAGCTACATTACCAGCGGCAGCGATCACTCATTGGTGTTTCATTCTAACGTTGCCATATTATTTTATCGTGATACTACTTATACAAGCATCTATTTGTATTTGTCATGCCACGACTCGGCCCACAAAGACACTGCACAATAAAATCATTGATCGCCAGCAGCCGGGTAAAACGCCATGTAATAGTAGCGTGCACTGACTACAGCTAAAATGTTTATTTCTTTTTATATATTTAGAACTGGCATCAGATGAGGAGGAGGAGGAGGATGAAGAGTCAAGACTGCGATGGCGTTCTCCGACACTGAACCGGATTCATTCATTCATTCATTTCAGGGGGGGCAGTTTTTGGGTGTTTTTTTTTATTTAGCCTACTCACACATAACCTGACTCCGCCAGATGGGGCAGCAGAGAGTACACTGGGTTCCCCCCTCCTGCTCCCATCTGGGAACTCTCAGGCAGACTTGATGCCCGGCCACAAAACGGCCTGGCCAATCAGCAGCAGCTAGAAGCGAAGTTGCTCACAAAACGGCCTGGCCAATCAGCAGCAACTAGTAGAAGCTAGAAGCTGCTGCTAGAAGTTGCTAGAAGCTGCTGCTGATTGGCCAGGCCGTTTTGTGGCCGGGCATCAAGTCTGCCTGAGAGTTCCCAGATGGGAGCAGGAGGGGGGAACACACTGTACACTCTGCTGCCCCATATGGCGGAGTCAGGTTAACTCACACACACACACCGTCAAGGACTGGGTTTGGGGACATTTGGGAGGAGTAGCTCTGATCCATAGCTCTAAATGCGCATTTAGAGCTATGGATCAGAGCTAGGGGAGGAGTAACTGTTTTGTATGTAGGCCTACTTATTTTCTGTAATATTTATCATTTTATTATGTTAGTAGTCGTAAAAAATAAAAGACTCTTTTACAATGAGTTAGACCTGTCATGACTATTTTGTTCACTATTGTGAGGTTTATTGTATATGACTAAGCAAGTTTCAACTGTGATTTACTCTGTAACGGTAGATGGTAATAACTCAATTTCTTTTTTATAATACAGTATACATTCAAGTCTATATTTTGATACATATCATGGGCACCAAGTCATATCAAAACAATGTCCTTGGATGTGTTTTTTATCAAAACTGTGTTTCTTCATAACAGGTTTTTGAGATACATGCATGAATAGACAAGGTACTGGTAAGACTATGTAAACATGGTATATATCAAAATGTGCGTTAGAATGTCTAATTTTACCCCAAAAAAGAATTGAGTTTATATGATGTTCCAATTTCAGAGCTATGGGGACTTTTAGCTGGATAGGTCAGATTGATCATGACTGACCATGCTATTTATAGATGGCAAAATATCTACAGTGGTACATGTGAGAAACTTTTTATTTTATTTTAATTGAACTAGACAACTCACCCTTTAAAATGAGATATTGCATGGCTATGTACGCCCAGCAGAAAACAAGTTATTTAGAAAATAAAACTTCAACCGGGCATAACTTTTTTTGGTTGTCCTAGAAACAGAAACAGTGTAAATGCAGGCTCTTTTAAATGGCTTCCAACACAAGAACTAAACATTGTATCAACTCAGTTCATTTTTTTCCTGGAAGCAGACAAGTCAAGCTTTCTCTGAAGGTCTTTCGTTGTCACACATTCACAACAGAGAATTTTCAATAAATCATTCAAAAACGCCATTCTGCCATAGAGAAGTCTACAAACTATATAGAAATCCTTGAAACTCTCAAAGAGTTAAGCTACAGTATACATATATAGACTGAAGTAATTAAAGCGGGTCTTGTTTACATGTTTGGAATTGTAACAGCTGAAATCAATAATATATCAGTATTCTGATATTAACCTGCGACTGCGAGCCGCATTAAGTGCCACCAGTTGCCCATGTAGTCTATACCAACAACAATAACACTGACTCTACCAGCACCTATACAATAATTATGTACCAGCATGATCTACATCAGAGGTTCCTCAAACTTTTTGTATTTATTTCACACGCTGTTCACAAGTCGGGTCCATTAGGTTCCATTTGTACACACTCAGAGTTACAGATCTGTATAAGGGTCAATTTGGAATCCTGAGGGTCCCTGGGACCCAACTTTTCTGAACCCATGATCTAAAACAATAACTGCAAAATAAAATATAGTGATGTTGTAAATATGGCAATGTTTTTCTTTCTTTCTTTTTTATATGTAGATACAATATATGTTTAATTATACACACGTGCATCAAATAATACGTTTATGTCTGTGTTAATGTAGAAAATAAAATGTATAGCATTGTATTTCTCTTGTGTTTATACATTGGGAATTCTTGCTGGGATTATTTTTTGTTTGTTTTGTTACATATATGTTCGTGTATGTTATTGTTGCAGCTAGCTGTTCAAAATGCTAATGTGTCAAATGTTAACTAGTGCTTTTGTCAAACCAGAGCCATAGAGTAAGACGAACTCTGTTCACTTCATGGGGCCAGTCCAATGACGGCTCTCCTACATAGACTTCTATTGAGAATGGGGACCGGAAGTCGGCAGAAATGCATTGGACCCAGGCAACAGCCCAGCTTTAATGATCTTCAATCCCTTTATTTTAGATTGTTTGGTAGAAATCGTACAACATAAACATTACAGAGACTTTAGTTGTTACTGTACAAGACTTAAAATGCCTAAAATAGCTCTTATTTGCGCCGCCCTGGTTGAAAACAATGTATTTCAAACTCCAGCTTGTCCCTCTCCAGGCTGCATGAACAGCGCTCGAGCGCTCGGTTTCTGCCCCCTCAATATCGTAACTCTTCTATTAGATGGCTCTTTGTCAAACCAGAACAAACTAAACAGGACAGTGGAATTGGTCATGGTTGCGTAAGCTCCACGCAATGATCACCTTCTTGAACTGGGAACCAGCAGACTTTGCATGGGGTATAATTTTGCCTTGCGTAAGTGTTTGTCAGGTAACCTACCCATACATTAAAGAAATTGTTGTAATTGTCATGTAATAAAGACAAAATGTTTGTCTTTTTATTACGTGACATTGTTTTAAATTACAAGCTCTGATACTGGAGAAATGAACTCTACGTGTTTGTATATTAATCTTATTATACAGTGCATAGATATACTAGAGAACCATTTGAGAGTAGTACTTAAAGCGGCACTATGTAACCTTTTAATGAATAAAATGTAATTTTGTCCAATCTGTATGGTAGAGTAGGCTATGTTAGTTGTTAATACAATATAGCTTATACAATTGGGGTGGTTGTGATTTGTCTCCCTGCTCTGTTCTATTGAGACATTTAGGTCATGTCAAAGGTCATGTCTCACCTAAAACTAAAATACATCGCATGGATGCACCTGGGACGTATCCTCAGTGATGTATCCCAAGGACATCTGGGTTTCGGGTCTCGCAACATCATAGCCCTCACGTCCCAGTAGCTACCCTCGATCAGTCCCATTAGGGAAAAACCAGGGCCACACAATCCGTTCCTCCTGAACTACTCTGCCGGGACTGGGTATGATGATGATCGCATCAATCTGGCGCGTGGAAGGACTAGGATGTGGGTTGAATCCTGTCCGGGCCCCTCCTACGTCTCACCAGGTCCACTCCTGCTCTCACCAGGTCCAGGACCTGTGCGTTGCACCAGAGTCCCAGCACCATGCAGGCACTTCATTCAGGAGTGGTGGATTCTCGAGCCGCAATGGTTTGGCCCATGGTGGTACTGCAGGCTCCGCTTGCATGCGGCTTGAATGGCCCTCCTAAAGGCCTCACCGTGGGTTTGTTGGGCTTCTTCCTCACGGAAGACACACCTAGACTTGTTAAATTGTGTTAAATTGCTGTATTCTGATCGTATTTCTATCGTAGTGTGTTTGTTTAGTAACACATGTCTCTGTCTCTCCAGCTGATAGAAAACGGTAAATGCCCTTTCAGGTCAGGATACCGATGTTAACCAATCAGGAGAGAGAACTTACATGATACAGGACAAACAAGTGAAATTAGAAACTGATGACACAAAAAAGGAGCAGACAAAATTGGAACTGGAACAATTTGAATTTAATTGAATCCTGAATGGATGTTATTGAGCAAAATGATTAGGCCTACTATATATATATATATATATATATATATATATATATATTTTAATCAGAATAATAAACCAAAACCATATCACTTACACAGTACAACTGTAGGCTAATTACAACAGTAGCCTAAATAAGAACATATTTTTAAATGTAGCCCCCCCCCCCCCCCCCACACACTGCCATTGTAACAATGGAATGCGGAAGTGCTCATTCTATCTCAATGGGATAGAAGCATAGAGTATATAGGATAGAAGCGCACCGCTTTGCGGCGAGATCAAAGCGTACTGTCACCACTCTCATTACTTACTAGATTACTCTGCTGCAGACCACCTGCCGACGCTGGACTGGTTCTGTCCGGTTTACCTTTTACGCGGGGCGCATGAATCTCTCCTCACCTGTCCTGTGATGTCACAGTGTCAGCTCAGCTGTCAGTGTCATGTTAGTTTTTTTTATTTACAACATGGCTGAGGCTCAGAAAACGAATATCTGACTTCTTTGGTGGGTATTACAGAATTAAGTAGTAGTACTAAAGTAGTAAGCTAGTACTATAGGCTACTATAGCGTTGGTGAGGTTGTCGAGTTGAGTGGAGTGGTGTTGTGGAGGAGGAGGAAGAAGGAGGACGACGAGTGACGAGTCGACGCAGGTATTGAATGAAGAAGGCTATTTATTAAACGTTTGCAGAATTACAGTAGACTACATTTCAAGCACAACTCAATACAATAACTGTTAACTGTGAGTGGACGACACCATAAAGCATTTAAACTTGTTTACGTTTAGGTAGAGGTATAGTGGAGGCCCGAGCCTACAGTAGCAATGCATTTATACTTTATTGTGTGTGTAGGGCACATTTGCCTAATGCCTAGTACTGCTGCTGCAGTGCAAATATATAGCCTACTATATGTTCTTACGGTCGGCCTTTCTTTTAATGTTTGCCTAGAGCCTAATTATAAAATTATCTTCCCAGCGAAAGTAAATGTTTAGGGTAAATTATGAATGATGTAATTCGTGCCAGCTATAGGCTGCCAGCCTGCAAGGCTATATAGAGTTGTCACTTTAATTTCAGCCGAGTCAAAACCCAGACGTTTTTTGTTGGTTTATGAAAACGTAAGTAAAATAGCCTAAATTATTTAGGCTATCTTAAATACTACTGACCGTGCTGCGCCTCTCACTTCACACGTGTGTGAATTGTGATTGATTTGTTGTTACATTTTAAAATGGGGGGGGGGGGGAAGGCGCGCACACCCCCACCCCCGCCCTTCTGTAAATGTATCCCGGCTGTGTGTGCGTGTCACGTGTGTGTGTGCGCGTGCGTGTGTGTGTGCGTGTGTTTAACAATGTATTAAGATGGGGGCGGGTGGCTAAATACACATTCATTTCGGGGCTCCAAGTTGAGATTAAATGCTTTCAAAACCAATGCCCATTGACTTGACTACTAGCCTAGGCTATTTGTGTGTTTATTTTCTGTTTCATTCATTCATTCATTCATTCATTCATTCATTCATTCATTCATTCGTGGCACAAACGGCCCTCGTGTAAACTCACTATCCTCATACTTTTGTCGTGTGTGTGCCTTACAGATAAATTCTACAAGGTAAAAAAAAATCCCTCCCCACGCCGCTTGGAGGAGGTGGTTGGTTTTTCCAGGAGGAAATTCACCACGGTGCAACACAACACTCCTCTCTCTCTCTCCTCCTGCCCTGTGGTGGACCGCCTCTCCTCTGGACGGCAATGGAGGGATGATCCGCTACGGACCACCAGACAGACAGATAGAGACAGACCCCCATCCCACTCTGTCAAGTAAAGAAGAAGAGGACCCACAATAAAAAACTGGACATAACAAACAAACAACACAGACTAGATCCTTCCTGAGTGGTTCCTGAAGACAAAACAACATACTGTGTGTGTGTGTGTGTGTGTGTGTGTGTGTGTGTGTGTGTGGTGTGTGGGAATTGATTTATATAAAACTATCTATCCGGGGTTTTCTCTTATGATCTGGAGGATCCAGTGGCTTCTTCATCACAACAAGAACCGAACCGGGACTGGGTTTCTTCTTCTGTGCGGGACTCGGGACTCACTGCACCGGGGTACGGTACGTCTCTTTTCCAGAAGCGGTGCTTGCCTCGCTCTGGTTGGACTGGAGGGAAGCAGCACAGTCAAGGCAGCCAAAGAAGCTACTGGTTAGCATCGTGCGGCTAATGCTAACTAACCCTAAAAAGGTGGGAGAGAGAGACGAGAAGGGCCTTTTTTCTTTTAATTTAATGGATCTAAACTAGAACCCCCACCCCGGATTCCGTGTCAGTGATATCATGCGCGTGTAGGTCCTGGATCGGCTGTGAAATTACTGGATTCTTTCCCGTTTTTCCCCCGGACGGATTGGTGGGAGAGGGGGACATGGAGACGGTGTGTGACCGCACATCTGTCACTTCTTATGCGCCAGGTTTGCGCCAGCAGACGCTCTGAGAGCCAGAGAGAGGTCCGGAGAGGTCGGAGTAAGAGAACAACCTTCACAACATTATATAATATAAATAAACCTACATAACACCAAATGCTAAATAGATCCAGACGCAAAGGGGTTTAACGATATAATATCTAAATAAACCCCACCACCACCACCCCCTCATGTGGGACAGTGGGACCCCCCAGTGCAGACCCCAAGCTGAATTACTGCTGATCCAGTCTTGTCTTCCATTCATCCCCCCTCCCATTGCTGGGGGTCGTTACAATCAACAACACCAGAGGTTCCGGACCCGGTTCTAAAAAGAAGGTTCTTCTTCAGTCATGAACTACCAGCAGCATCTGGCCAACTCGGCCGCCATCCGGGCCGAGATCCAGAGGTTCGAGTCGGTCCACCCGAACATCTACTCCATCTACGAGCTGCTGGAGAGGGTGGAGGAGCCCCTGCTGCAGAACCAGATCAGGGAGCATGTCATTGCCATTGAAGGTAAGGCAAGGCTAGACTGCTGGCTGCTGCTGCTCTGTGTGTGTGTGTGTGTGTGTGTGTGTGTGTCTGCTTCGGTGGTCCAGTGAATCCACACACATTGTTGGTTGTCCATAAAAAGCTGATGGTTAATTGAATTCATCTGGTGGTCTTCTCAATTAGAGCATCTTTTGGTGGAGGACATCGTATAACAATGCTACTACAACGTTTTTTGTTAAGGTTGATTCATAGTTCTTTTGTATTCTCGTTATATTCTGTCTTTGTGGTGAGAGCATCTCACAATTTCATTGATCTAGTGTTTGGTTGCTTGTTATTATTAGTATTAGTAGTAGGCGTGGCACGGCATAAACACAATCCTCATAAAAGTGTAGCCTCTAACCATTTTGGTTATAATAACTCTGCTCGAGAGTGTTCCAAATGCAACCATTTGCACACTCTCAGAGTTTATTGCGTGGCATGTTTTTATTTGAAAATGGGTGATGTAATCCATTGTGCGGTTAATATCTTAACCTCATGACAGGCACACGGAAGGATAATGAAAATGAGCTACGATGATACGATGTCACGATGGTGATGCACACTTGGCTCCAAGCCACCACACCTGACTCCTTTGACCTTAGAACAATAACACACAGAAGTCTGTCTCTGTGTGGGGAATGGGGATTGTATTCAGTTAGCTAATATCTCTTTCTGTACAGTGTAAGCAGGCTTCATCAATATGTCCGTACACGGACAAATGTGTCTAACTTGGCCTTGAAATGTTTGATTTTCTTCTTTTGATCATAAGACCCAATTACTGAATATCAGTCTCCAGGTTTTCTTCAGAACATGTAGCCGGCAGACCAGAGAGATTTTGCAACTAATTTTGTTTTTGAAATAATTGGATGAATCTAGAGTTGAATACCCTCAGTTTCATACAAATCCACCGTAGACATGTTATGAGCTACCTTCTGTCAAGAAATTCTGTGCAGGTGATTCTTTGTGTTGGAGTTTGGAAGCACTCGTCGAAGTCACTGAACGGCCCTGTGTACCACCTGTTTTTGAAATGTACACATAATGCAGGAGGCAGCAGCGCGACCCGTTAATAAAAACGAGTGCTTACAAACTCCAACACTTAGAAAAAGAATCGCCTGCACAGAATTTCTTGACAAAGTAGCTCATAACATGTCTACGGTGGATTTTCATGAAACAGACGCTTTGCAGATTGAAAGAGGACAAATCAAGCTTTCCCTACAGCTGCAATGTTGGTGAGTTTAACGTATTTTAATACAAGCAGATCGCAAATGCAATTTGGATGAGTGGGGAGTCAATGGAGGGTATTGCAACTCTAGATTCATCCCATTATAAATAAAATCTAGAGTTGCAAATTGCGGCTACAGAACATGTATGACACTATCACTATATGGCACATCGTATGTACCACTGCGGCGGCGGTGGCTCAGGGGTAGAGTGGCTCAGGGGTAGAGTTTCCGGATGGTAACCGCAAGGTCGCCAGTTCGAACCCGGGCTCCCCCAGAGTTAGTGTCGAAGTGTCCTTGAGCAAGACACTGAACCCCAAATTGCTCCTGATGTGCTGGTTGGTACCTTGCATGGTTTCTGCCGCCATTGGTGTATGAATGTGTGTGTGAATGGGTGAATGTAATGCACAATCTATGTAAAGCGCCTTGGATAAAGGCGCTATATAAATGCACCATTTACCATTTACCACTGGTACAGTGGATCTCAAATGATTTATTTTCAAGGACCCCCATAACTCTGAGCGTGTACAAATGGAACCAAATGGACCCGTAGGGTTCATTTGGTTTCATTTATTTTGAACATTCTCAGAGTTACAGAGCTGTTATGGTCATTCAGGGCTAGCTCTTCATGTGTACAGTATCTGGTAATGTTATTGTCTGCCCATTTTGTATGTGTGTATGTGGCTATTTCTATTATTATTTTTACAAAAATATCCACCACAAGCCAGCATGAATTAGTGAACACACTTGGACATAGTGGTAGTTTGGGAAAATATTAGTCCAAACGGGTGAAGGCTTACGTTCACTTTCACACAGCTTTTCCTGAGCTGGATAAACCAGGTTATTGTGTTACATTATTACCCAACATGTTCACATTTCCTTGACAAATTTACCTTGTGGAATAATACAATTGTATCTCACCTTCCTTATCTATGAATTCCTAGCTGTTTTACTGTTTGTTTACATTAACATTGGTTAGAGGTTCTAAAGTCAAATCTGTGAAACCCATTATTTCTATGTTGCATAATAATAATAATGAATAAGACTAACAATACATTAAGCTTATAGACTTACTGTATATAGTGTTTATTCTGCATACTCAAAGTCAAAGATGCTTTACTTGCTTTACAGAAAACGCGTAAAAGGAAATGGGTGCTGCAAAATATGACTAGGGCCAGTTAAAAATAGAACACGGTATGTACATTGTACAGACAGACAGACAGACAGAAAGAAACGATCATATCTTTGTCGAGTTTAAGCTTGCCTCTTACACACAGTAGTATAGCATGGACTCTTGGAGTAGCAGCAGAGAGAGTATAGTGCCGCGGTTCAGAAAGGAGCACGCACACAACACACACGCAGCGGCACAGATGTTGGAGCTACGTAACACAATAGTCAGTCGACACGCTTGTTCCTCTGTTTTTGCCCTCCCTCGCCTTCCATTTTCCCAGAGTTTGAGTGTCATGCTGTGACTCATAACCTACTTTAAGGGCTGGAAATAGCCCAAAACGGCAGCAGCAGTGGCGGGCATGAAAAATGCGGCTTCGCGCTTCACGGGCACACACACAGTACACAGATTGTGATGCACTGTAGCCCTCCTCAGACTGTGTGTGTTATGCAAGCAGCACTGTGGCCTGCGTGCCCTTGAGTTGCCTGTGAGTGTGAGGTCCTGCAGTGCCTGTATCGCGTGAGGCAGCAGGTACTGGGCTTATTATTATGCATTGCAGGTGGAGGACTGGACGGGCTGTGTCTGACTGTGTGCGCTTGCTTCAATGTCATCATCGAGACAAAATAGACAAATATGTGTTCTTGTACTCGTATATGTTTTGATTTGTGTTGTATATTGGCGTGTAGACAGGCCTGTCACCAGTTATTTTGCATAGTCCTTTTCATTCATCTGTTAAAAAAACAGTTTAATGAAATTTACAGAAATGTCATGTTTCATCTTTTAACCACTTTCAACCTGGAGGCTATTTTGGGTCATTTTGGGAAAAAAAACATTTTCAAAAATAGCAAATCTGATCAACCAGCTCACCATGTGTTTATGTATATTTGATATTGCCCTGTGCAAATCTTCTTCACAAAGTCTAAAAGGCAAACAGAATTCCATTGTTCCACTGCCAAAAATACAATTGTTAATCATTAATCACAATTATTTTCATGCTGATTAATCGTCAACTAAAATCTCACGGTTGTGACACAGCCCCTGTGTGTGTGTGTGTGTGTGTGTGTGTGTGTGTGTGTGTGTGTGTGTGTGAGGTCCTGCGTTTCAGTGTGTTGCGTTATTTTGCCCGAGCCCTCTGCAACTCCGCACCAAAAAAAACATGTCCTTGGAGGGATGTTAGGGAACGTTTGCTTTGGCAAATAAAGTGGATTTGATTCTAGTTATGTAGGTGAGATGAAGCCTGGCTAACATGAATCACACAGTGTCACTGATTCCCCCCCGGCTTGCGAAGGTTTCATTTGCATTCATTCAGGGTGTGTGTGTTTATGTACATGTGTACATAAACATACACACGTGTGTGTGTGGTGTGTACTTGTATTACTATACTTGTGAGAGCCAAATGTCCCCACAAGTCTAAACATAGACATTGTGAGGACAGTGGGTCCTGGTCCTCGTAAGATAACTGGTTGTTTGTTTTATGGTTCCAGAAGATAATGGGGAGTTAAGCTTACAATTAGGAAATTATTCAGCCTCAGGTTGGGGTTAGGAGGATTAGACATTTTAGAAATTTGGTTTAGGGGTTCGGGTTGGACTAGAAGAACCTTACCGCACTGGTGTCATGCACCAAAAATAGCATATCTACAAGCTCTGCTATTGTCTGTTAAATGGCAATTTATTTTTTTATTCACTCAATAAAATCACAGTCGTAAATGCCCCCACAAGTATCGTAGTAATACGTGTGTGTGTGTGTGTGTGTGTGTGTGTGTGTGTGTGTGTGTGTGTGTGTGTGTGTGTGTGTGTGTGTGTGTGTGTGTGTGTGTGTGTGTGTGTGTGTGTGTGTGTGTGTGTGTGTGTGTGTGTGTGTGTGTGTGTGTGTGTGTGTGTGTGTGTGTGTGTGTGTGTGTGTGTGTGTGTGTGTGTGTGTGCGTGCGTGCGTGTGCGCACACATAATGAATGTCACTGTGAAGTGAATGGCTTCCTACTAACCATGTGACACTGACCCACTTTCTCAATGTCTGGCCTGGGAATGCTGGCAGTGACAAGTGAAACCGGCTCACCTTTTAGTCCCTTTTACAACAGATAATTGGGCCACATCGTTGGCTTTTGTGTCACATGGAAATCAGAAAAATCAGTAGGCTATCATTTTACTGGCCAGGTGCAGCGTTAGATGCAGACATTCTGTGGTGTTGGTTGGTAGCCATGCAGTAAGAGACCTCCACAGTCATGCATTTGTTCACATACAGTACCTGCACTGGTTGTACAATATCAATTTGAATTGTATTCAAGTACAGGTCTTGATCGAACCATGGCGATTTTTGAGTCTGATCCTGACTTTGGGGAGTCCTAATGATGCGTCGGTACTGGGGTGCAAATGATCTAAAGGCTGTAGACATAAACTCAATAGGACCTTAAGAAATGGCATATTTAATGATTACAAAATGGGACCACGTGATATGAATGTGAACAACAAATCAATATGGATAAAAGCAGATACGACCTGTTATATTGCAAATCTATTATTCGCTCCATATCAGTCCGTTGGTCTGGCTCTGGCCTTGAAGAAGTGCAGGCCAGAGGTGTCGTCTGTCCTGGAGAGCTCTGACGCGTCTTTACTTTTTCACTATCGAAATCTTTCTGTCTCACTGTGACCTTGATAAGCCCAGCTAGTGGGCACACCCTTATAAGTAATGGTACATGCTTTAAAGGTCTACTTTATCTCATCACTAACCAGGACCACCATATTACCAATGTTTTGATCGATATTTTGTCAATACCCATTATGATCAATATCTTGTTTTATACAATTTACAATTTAGGCATTTAGCAGACGCTCTTACTCCAGAGCGATTTACATTAAGCAAGAACAAAAAGCATGGTGATACATCACATACATAAAAAGTAGTTATCATGAAACATGCGTAAGCTAAGAACGTAACAGTGGAATATCTATATAATGAAACTACACATATATACTTTAAAGTGCTATGTCTACATAAAATGCTGTTCTAGTGCTGTCTACATAAAATACTATAAGTCTGCATAAAATGCTATCCAAGTCTACATAAAGTGCTATCTAAGTTACATAAATTGAGCCTTTGCATATGCCTGTAAGGTCGTCGGGGCTAGGGCAAGTGCTACGGGCCATGATGGAGTCTGAAGAGGTGGGTTTTCAGACTACGGCGGAAGATTCAGTCAACATATACATTTCTCTTCCTGTCTGAGGAGGCTCGGGGTCCGTCCGTTGGCGTGCGTAACAGGATGCTCAGTGCAGAACAGATGTTCTACCGGTCTGTGGCCGGTGTCCTCTTCTCTCTCTCTGCAGTTCCATGCTGCGGGGCTACGTCAACAAGAGGGACAGTAACAGGCTGAGCAAGCTAGCGAAAAAAAAGGCCGGCTCTGTCATTGGACCTAAAACAGGATGGTGTGGACTCTCTGTGTGTGTGTGTGTGTGTGTGTGTGTGTGTGTGTGTGTGTGTGTGTGTGTGTAGGAGGTGGTGGCTGAAAACCTAGTCTCGCGTTACCAGACTGTTGCCTCTCGCAATTTCCAAATGCTTTCATCATACAGTCTGGAGCAACTGGGGCGGCTGTGGCGGATGTGTCAGGAGGTAGAGCAGGTCGCCCAATGATCCATGGGTCGGCGTTTCGAATCCCGGCTCCTCCTGTCTACATGTCGAAGTGTCCTTGGGCAAGACACTGAACCCTAAATTGCTCCCGATGTGCTGGTTGGTACCTTGCATGGCTTCCGCTGCAATCGGTGTATGAATGGTTGAATGTAATGCACAATCTATGTAAAGCGCCTTGGATAAGGGCGCTATATAAATGCACCATTTACCATTTACCATTTGCAACAGAAGAGCTGTCATGAGTAAAATATAAAGCGGAAGTGGAGACTCCTCCCCACTTCCGTTTCGTCTTTACAGTCGTGTAAATCTATCCTAATATAAATGTAAATCATCTAAGCATATATAGCTTGTTGCTTAGCAGAAAGGGAAATAAAATAATAAGCTCTAATGATATTTTTAAATATACTTTCGGATTTTCGGATTTCGGGAGGTGTAGTTCCAGACTATATAGCATTCGGAGAGTGTGGAATAGTTGTCTGGCTAAGCAAGACTACTGAAAACGTCGTCCACACAGCCTTGCTCTCATGCTTTTGTTTCTTAATTAGGCTTGATATTTCTTGACCACATGAATGTTAAAATTGAAATGGCTGATTATTATTTTGACAGTAATTGAGTTGACTAATGCTTGGTTATTTAGACAGATGCTATACAGTAGGTTCACCGTTTACCTGGTATGCTACAGTTTCAAATGTACAGATTTCTATTTCGAGAGTGATTGCCTGATGCTCGGTTCCTGGTTTATTGAGGCACTACACGGTCTCTCTGCATTTTAAGTGGGTGTTTAGTACTGTTTACCCTTGCACTAGGGCAAGTCGGTACCAGCGGTGAACGCAGATTCATCCTTCCCTGTACGGAAGACTGACAGGCTGGGTCAGTCCTTCATGTGAGACAGTGACACTAACATCCACTAAACAGAATCAGAATCTTTATTGTCACATCACAATTGTCACAGTCTGGGCTTACAGGTGTAAATCAGTTTGTTTTTGTGCTACAGCTCCATCGTTCTGGTTGCCCGCCCGGTCAGCGGTCGAATGACCAACACGACTGGTTCTCTTATGACTCGTCGTGTCCCCGTGGACTAAACTCTTAATGACTAATGACGATGTGACTCTTGTTACTTTTGTCTCTGTACATTTCAATGCTGTGCTCTTACACACACACACACACACACACACACACAAGCCCTTTGCCGAGACCACCAACAGTGAAAAGTGAACCTGTTGCCGCTTGCTTTTGCACCTGGACTTGTCCTGTCAAGGGAAAGCGTAAGACCCGGTACTGGAGTGTTAGCAGTGCTGGACCCCGGACTGGACTGGACTGGCCTGGACTGTCATTAGTGGGAGATTATCCCTGGCCAACCAGCTGAGTGCTGGTACCATGCCAGCCACCTTGGCAGCTAGCCAGGCTTTACTGCACCCTCTAGCGACATTGCTGTTGTTCTAGTAAGCTGTAGGTCAACACTGGTTCTCAACGGGGTGTCTGGGGACCCCTAGGGGTCCTTGGCGGGGCGGTCGCCAGCTAAATGATTTTTTTTTTTACTATAATTTTTTCCCATGATTTTGCAACCCATTTCTCAGTGTCAATTATCTAATGTAATCCTGGGCGCTACACTTCCTCTGCCAACCTGGGGGGGCAGTGGACTGACCTCATGCTTCGCCAGCTAAATGATTGATAGTTTAAGTTGGGAACCAAATGGACACTGCTGTAACTGGTCTGTAACTCAGAGACTGTACAAATGGAACCAAATGGACCCTTATGAGTCGATTTGGTAAATTTTTTACATTCTCAGAGGAGTTAAACCAGTGGTTCTCTTTTAGGCTGTGACCCCTACAAATGGCAGATTCGGGGACCCTGAGGCATTGCATTTAGTTTGAGTTGGCTTTACACGGTTCCACAGATAAATATTGTGAAAATAGCCGATCTACAATAGCCGATCTACAAGGTTAACAACGCTTCACGTTGTGAGCTTGTAGAATTTTCACAATTACTGCCTCTTTCTGACCAGTCTTTATAGTGTAGTTTGTTGATTAATTTAATGATGCAGATGGTCTCATTTTATTTTTACATTTTAAATTGTCACTTTACTTGCGACCCCCCCCCAAAAAAAAATCATGTGGGGATCCCCATGAGGGTCCCGACCCACAGGTTGAGAAGCACTGCAGTAAACAACAGTAAACCAAACACCCAATCTAACTCACTGTATTCTCACGCTGCTCGGACTGTAACAGAGACTGTATTATTACAAATATCACATTCCTTCTATTAACATTGTCCTTTGTGTGTCCGTCCGCGGTGCTGTCAGGACTCAGGACATCTCTCGGCTCACATTAACGTCCAGAAGCCCTGGTGAGAGATGGCATTAACTCAAGTACTGTACTTGGGTTACAATGTTTTCTCTACTGGAACAACTGGAGTATTTACAATATTCAATGTATTCAAAATTCAATCCAATGTGACCATACTTGGTATTGGTCACTACATCTCAGAGGCAAATATCGTACTTTTACCCCTATAATTAATTAAAGTTATATAATTAAATAATTACCCCTTTTATCCCTATAATTATTTGAAAACTTTTAGTTACTATTTCTCGGCAATTAGAAAGTAGCCGACCTACAAGCTCACAATACGTCGCGGTTCGACACAATATGTGCTTTGCTATTTTCTGAAGATTCTTACTATCATTTCTATCCCTGTGAAAACTTACTTGTGAAGCGGGACATTCTGCATAATGAGTACTTTCTTACTTTTGGTACTTTTTAAGAACATTTTGTCACCAATACTTTTGTACTTTTACTCGAGTAAAGTTTGAATTGCAGACCTTTTACTTGTACATTGCTGGCGTATTGATACTTTTACTGTAGTACAACGTTGTGTGAGTACATTTTTCCACCACCGCGGTCCAACAGCTTCTATAAGTGGTTTGTTCAACACAGCTGCTCAGTGGATGGTCTTTGTCTCCACTTTTCCTTTTGTGTTTATGTTATTATCAGCTGGCCAGTCTTCTGTCATTAACTCACCATGTGGCCTATTTACACCAAAGCCGTGTGTGTGTGTGTGTGTGTGTGTGTGTGTGTGTGTGTGTGTGTGTGTGTGTGTGTGTGTGTGTGTGTGTGTGTGTGTGTGTGTGTGTGTGTGTGTGTGTGTGTGTGTGTGTGTGTGTGTGTGTGTGTGTGTGTGTGTGTGTGTGTGTGTGTGTGTGTGTGTGTGTGTGTGTGTGTGTGTTGTAGGCTACTTGTGTTACTAAACTTGTGTGAGGAGGCCAAATGTTCCTGGCTGCAACTTTTAGTTGAATGTTTAAGATTTTACAGTGTAGATTCAGTGCTCACGGTATAGTTTGGTTCTGTGGTTTGATATGTTGTTTTTGGCAGCAAATTTTAGTTTTAGTCATAGTCTCTTAAATAGTTTTCATTTAGTTTCAGTCACATTTTAGTCACCTGGAATGCTTTAGTGTTAGTCTAGTTTTCGTCGACTAAATATCATAAGATTTTAGTCTAATGTATTTTGGCGGGCCTTGATGCACGGCGTCGTAATGGCTGTTTTTACACTTGCTGAAATAGATCTACAAGCTCACAACGCGTTGCGAGCTTGTAGAACTGCTATTTTCAGCATGCAACCAATTGTAAAATTACTTCTACTGGATCTGTTGTCCACTAGTCCCTTCCTAACTAGTCTAGTTTATTTAGTCATAGTTGTAGTCACCATGGCTTAGTTTTTATTTCGTTTTTATGTAGTTTTCATCAGTGAAAAAAAGTAGTAAACGGACATTTTTGTCATAGTATTACTATATTAGTCGACGGAAACGACACTGATTGGAGTCAGACCACAGTGGTTCCCAAGCATTTCTTTTTTTGCTCAAGTCCAAATAGACATTTTATTATGTCTCACTCTCAAATATAACATTTGTTTAAAATTCCACACAAAATCCAGCGGTCGCGGGTTCGAGTCCCGATCCCGACGAACTTTGTTGTGTGTGTCTTCTCCCCCATCTCTCTCCCCGTTTCCTGTCTAGTGTCCACCTACTGTACATCTATCAATTAAGGCAAAAAAGCCCAAAAATTATCTTGGAAAAAAAGAAGAAAATAGTTACAGAGCACATCTAAATACATAGAATTTCTCGGGTCCTTGACATGAAATAGTTTGAGAACCACTGACATAGAAACATAGGTATTTCTGAAAACTATCAGGATTAAGAAGACATTTTGTAGAATCGGCCTCAGTCCAAAACGGGTTAAGAGTCCCCTTGGACCCCGTGTGGCTCCCCCGACCCCACGTTGGGAAACGGTGGCCTAATAGAATAAGCAGCGTGTTTGTGTGCAGAGATTAGAGACTCACGTTGGGATTTGTGAGTGTGTTTTCCTTCACCGCTGCAGTGCCCCACGCAGTCACGCACGCACCACCTTGAATGGCGTGCGTGCGTGTGTGTGTGTGTCTGTGTGTGTGACAGATGGTAAATCTGCTGTGAAATGCGATCCGCCGCACACCGCACCACCAACCCCCCCCCCCCCCCCCCCCCCCCCCCCATCTCTGACCAACCCACAACTGTAGGAGACCTGATGGAATGACTGATATGCTGAGAGAGACAGAGAGAGAGAGAGAACCTACACTGTACATGATGTAATCGGATGCTTTTCAATGGATTGCCACTTTCGGTGCACACTGTCTCACACAGACCTCCTACGTATTGTTTTGGTATTTGTACTGTACGTTAAATCAGTCCCTAACGTTTTAGTCTAGTTTTTATTTGTTGACGAAATTTACTATCAGTTTTAGTCATCGTAGCTTAGTTTTCATATAGTTTCCATTTAGTTTTTCGTCAGTGAAAAAAGGTAGTCGACGGACATTTTTCGTCATAGTTTTAGACGAAATCAACACTGCATAGGAGACCATTTAAAAAATACAAATTAGCAATGATTCAGGCCTACTGACTGACTGACTGACTACGTAGACGTTTAGTGTTTAGTGTTTAGATGCTATAATGTTCACAGACTCCGGTTAGCATCAAGCCTGCTTTATACTTAACTCTTAGCCTGCCGCCATTAATTAATCCCTCGATTGCGTATTGCCATGGTTTAATCACGCGTGACACTTACTTTGAAGAGCCAAATATCCGTAATCGCATTTTACTATGAAACCATTCCGTGTGTGTTGACGAAGCTGGTGCTCGTTCTCTCGGTCGGTGGTGGAAAAAGTGGACCGCGAGTATCACAGCGCCTGCTACAGGCCGTTGAAAACGCTTGTCTGGGACAAAGCGTCCTCTGCAATGTCGCTTCTGTGAGATAAAGCCGTCTGAAAACAGAGCCGACAATGTTAGTGGATGCGCGCGCATTTTCAAAATGGCCGCGCCCATTGTGTCAGAAGCATAACAAAGCTAACTGACGGTAGATTTCGATACGATCGTATTAAAACATGCATTAATGAATACATCGCTGTTAAAACGGCTTTTCCGTTTGTGGCAGGCTACAAGATTCTACGTTTTAAAATTCCTATGTTCCTGGCGGGTAAACGATTAAGTTGCCCACTGGTGTTGCCTGCCGTAAATCGCAGATATACAAGCTCACAACGCGTTACGTCTGTGACGCGTTGCGAGCTTGTAGATCTGCTATTGACCGAGCACCAGTGTTGATTTTGACAGCAAACAATGCCTGTTTTTACACTTGGTTGCATGCTGAAAATAATATACAAGCTCACAAGAAACACGTCTCGCTGTTCTTATAGTTTTAGTCATCAATCATAGCTAGTTTTGATTTAGTTTTTATATCGTTTTCGTCTGTGAAAAATGGTAGTCAACGAACATTTTCCATCGTAGTTTTTAGTCCCCGAAATCGACACCGGCACCGGCACCGCAACTACGAGGTTTTACTCTGCAGCTGCACCACCACTGTTGTTGTTGTAGGCTATGTCAAACACCAGCCACATTTACTACCCTCTACACGTGTGAGCTTGCTCCACTTACTTGTGTCTTTCAATTCAACTCCCAGTTTCAATGTCTTGGCACCGTGCGCTCATCCCCCTGGCAGTGGAAGAATGATTTACTGTATAACCCATAAAGAGCTTCTTGAGTTGAATCGCTCCATAGCCATCATCATCATCATCCTCCTCCTCTCCCCGCTGAAGAGCCATTATGCAATGGCCCCCGTGCGCTGATTGACATAATGACATGCAACAACAACAACAACAAAGGCCGGGGGGTGGCTTTTAAACGACGCTGCTGCTATGTAAAGCCGTTACATAACCGTATGGTGCCGGCCGGATGCAACGCTCCGGGTGGCTGTCAGTGTCCATGCAGCAGTGTTGTTTTTGGCAGCAAATTTAGTTTTTAGTTTTTAGTCGTAGTCTCTTTGAATAGTTCATTTAGTTTCTAGTCACATTTTAGTCACATGGAAAGTTTTAGTGTTAGTCTACTTTTAGTCGAATAAATATCATAAGATTTTAGTCGACTAAATCTACAGTTGATTTAGTCGACTAAAATGTATTTTGGGGGAGCCTTGATGCTGTCGTAATGGCTGATTTTACACTTGCCGATCGACAAGCTCGCAGCGCGACACGTTGTGAGCTTGTAGATCTGCTATTTTCAGCATGCAACCAAGTGTAAAATGACTTGGATGTCTTGTCCACTAGTCCACTTTCTAACATTTTAATCTAGTTTTTATTTGTTGACGAAATTGTCAATATATTTAGTCTTAGTTTTAGTCATCATAGCTTAGTTTTTCATTTAGTTTCCATTTAGTTTTCTCCAGTGAAGTTTTAGTCTTACAACACAGCACAGCACAGCACAGCACAGCACAGCACAGCACAGCACAGCACCACTCACTTCAGACGGGTCTGATTTTGATACTTTTGCAGGGAACAACCTGGAAAGGACTAACTTTCTGCACGTGGCAGCATTAAAAGATGAATCAGGCTTTTAAGCCTACATGTTGGTCTGAAGGAAGATGCATAGGCTAAATCACATCCACTGGAGCATTTCCTGCCTTTGTCTTGCATCGAGAGATCACGTTGTCCTTTTTAAAGCAGTGGTTTTCAAAGTGCGGTTCCACACTTTGACGTTCCAGTTAGGGCTCCCTAGAGTAGATGATTTGATAGGAACCAAGTTGACCCTTAGAGTCTGTAACTCTAGTATCCATTCCGTCCCCTCTCTGTACACACCACAGAGAGAGGTAATAGTGGAAAAAAACCACAGCTCACCTGCCAGCAAACTCAGGTGACGTGCTTGAGCCGTAGGGAACCAAATGCACCCTCAATGCTGTGCAAAAACACCTGACCTACCGCAAGACCTTCTCTGTATAGTCTCTATAAACTCAGAGTTAAATTAACTCATTTATTATCTCCGTCCCTGGCTCGCAAGCGACGGGAGATAAAAACCGCAAGCCGCTTTGTGTTCGAGCACTTGACCCTCTCAACGCAGTACAGGCACGTCACTGCTGAGATATTACCCCTCATCTCTCTCTCTCTCTCTCCTTCACAGTCACACTCATCCTTTGTTCTACGCTCTCCAGCCATCACTCATTCCTCTAACCCTCCCACGCTCTGCGCTGCGCGGCGGCCATAATGTCCTCCCCTGAAGTGGTGGTTGTGCCGGCGGTCTCCATTTCCCCCACACTTGTTGGGTTCTTCACCACATCACTCTGTCAGAAGAGTGCTTTTCTCATTAAGCCTAATGTACTCTCTCTCTCTCTCTCTCCCCGCTGATAAAACGGTCTGTCGTGTGAGATATTAGCGGACGTCTCCCGCCCGGCTAATAACCCATTCCGTCTCGCCGCCGTGCACTTCATTATGTTTTGTTGTTTAACCCATTTAGACCTGACGTCGAAATAAAAAAATAAGTCTTCTGAAAGAATATATATTCAAAGATTTGTGCCGCGTTTTCATGATTTTTCAAAAATAGCAGACCTACAAGCTCGTAGCGCGCCACTCGGTGGCGCGCTATGAGCTTGTAGATCTGCTATTTTTCAATAGCTAAAGTATAACATAATGCTTAGTTAAAACACCAAAAGGGGTTCCCGCCCCGAATGTGTTAACGCTAGAGTGCTGAATGCTGATGTAATGGCTGATTATAACCCCGCCGATCTGGCCACGAGGACTAGTGCATGATGGTGCATAATCTTAGCGGGCGCTGGGAAATGGAATCTGTCACTGTGTGCGGAGGATCAACATTTCATCTGGCTGAGTGTGGAGGTTTAGGTCATTGCCTGGTGCTCAACGTGGGGTACGGGGACCCCCAGGGGTTATTGGTCGGGTTCTAGGAGGTCTTCATATCAGCAACCTTTTTTCCCCGCTTATGGTTTTAAAAATGTGGACACATCGTGACAAATCCTCTCTTATGGAGGTCCCTGGCACAACGGGGCCAAATAAATATATTTTTTGGTGGTTCTTGACATGAACATGTTTGAGAACCACTGGTTCAGAGTGAATGTTTTTTTTTTGCGGGGAAAGTACCAGGAAAGTCACAGGAATGAGAGCTATAGGGATTTAAAGGATTCTAGCCACCACACCTCCTAGTATTGACGATTATCGTAGGGATATAGGCTATGAAGGAGATGTGTGCTGCTGCAGATTCAGCACAAACAAGGGACTAAATTCATTTCGCTCCTATGCCACACAAATGTGGAACGCCCTACCAAGTACTAACAGTCATTAAGACATGTGAATCCCTTGACTCCTTCAAAACCGCTCTCAAAGGGCACCTACGGACGGCTGCATTTCGAAACTGGCCCCCGTAAAAATCTGATTTCCCCCCCACCACCCACCCCTTTTTCCCCTCAATGTATATGTTTTTTCCCCACGGTTTTACCTCCTTTATGATGATTTCCTGTTTTTGGCTATATATAGAAGTGTATATTTGTACGTCTCTAAATGTTATGATGCATTGAAAACGGTGGACCCTCTTGTAAACAAGTGTAATGCTTTATGGTGTCGTCCACTCTCACAGTTAACAGTTTTATGTATTGAGTTGTGCTTGAAATGTACTGTAATTCTGCAAACTGTTAATACATACTAGGGCTCTAGTCTAAACCACTAAACCGCCTCATCTCTAAGAGCTGAGATCTTTATGGCGTGCTCTGTGTATTGTGTTTTTACATGCACACTAATGTGCCAACCATACCCACAATAAGGCAATAATGGTTATGTAAACATCTGAATATCTGATTTAAAACATAAATATGTAATATCTCAGGTTGAGAAAGCGAACACTAATAATGTTATGCAGGTTGTTGTTTGTTGTTACGTCCAGAGACTAAACGCTGCTATTCTGTAATTTAATTTCCATAACCTGATTAATCCCAGGTGTGTGTGTGTGTGTGTGTGTGTGTGTGTGTGTGTGTGTGTGTGTGTGTGTGTGTGTGTGTGTGTGTGTGTGTGTGTGTAGTGTGTAGTGTGTAGTGTACTGGTACTGGTAGCAGATCTACAAGCTCACAATTTGTTACATTTATGATGTGTTGTGAGCTTGTAGATCTGCTTATTACAGACACACACGCACACGCACGCACGCACACACACACACACACACACACACGCTCTGAAGGACCTCATCGTCTCTGCTGCTGCATGAAATCTGTCAGTTGATTCGGGCTGCAAACTATCCATTATTTCCTTTAGCGATTCTGTGAACGAAAATACATCACATGGATGCACCTGGGACGTATCCTCAGTGATGTATCCCAAGGTCATTGGGGTTTCGGGTCTTGCGAACATCATACCCCTCACTCAGGTGACCCAGCCAGGGTGATCAAGTCCCGACTTACGTTCCAGTATAGCTACCCTCGATCAGTCCTATTAGGGCAAAGACCAGGGCCACACAATCCGTTGGGACCACTCCGGAACTACTATGCCGGGACTGAGAGGTACAATTCTGGCAAGTGGAGGGACTAGGCTCTGTGGGTTGACTCCTGTCCGGGCCCCTCCTACGTCTCACCAGGTCCACTCCTGCTCTCACCAGGAGTACAGCTAGGACCTGTGCATTGCACCAGACTCCCAGCACCAGACACTTCATTCAGGAGTGGTGGTGGATTCTTGAGCCGCAATGGTTCTGCAGGCTCCACCTGGGCAACAGTGGTACTGCAGGATCCGCTTGCGGCTCGAATGGCCCTCCTAAAGGCCTCACCGAAGGTTTTTGGGCTTCCTCCTCACGGAGGATGCAGGCTGGGGCGCCAACCCATACTGCTCCCGGGGTGCCGTCTACATTCCGGCTGTCACCCGTCTCTCTGTCAGTTACTTCTTCCATTATGGAATAATCGAGAAGCAGGAGGAAGTGTTTTCTAAAAAAAAACACCTCCTATATATCGTATATGTTTATATTTTGATTACCTGCTTTGATTACCTGCTTAAGCCTATTGTATACTTATCTAGAAGCTCATAACGCATTTTTTTTAAATAATCAATTAAATCGATTTGTTTGATTAACTGTTGCGTCCCTAAACACAGATTCCATTTATGAGCTGTCTGTCTCCTCTTGATCTCTGGGATCATAAACTCAAACTGTTTTGATTGTAGCTGCTGGTGGTGTCGCTGTTAGTTTTATTGCATTCACAGCTCGTCCACCACACGCCTCTCTCTCTCCTCCCTTGTCACTTCAAACGACAGAGAGTGTTAAAGGGTTAGGCGTTTCGTTTTGTTTCATTTTGTTTCATTTTCTTTGTTTCTCTGGTTGCTGAATCCTCTATGGCAGTGGTTCCCAAACCTTTTCATGTCAAGGACCCCCAAATTGACACTAATCAGCCCACGGACCCCCATTTGAAAAGATATGCCAGGGACCCCCATAACAGACATACGATTATGGCTCTAGCAGTGATTCTCAACCCGTTTAATTTCAAGAGCCCCCAGTTTGACATGCATTAGTCTAATTTAATGGCATTTCTATCTCTGGGACCCCCAATTTATCTTGTAAAATCAATCAACTCTGAGAGTGTATAAATGGAACCAAATGGACCTGTTAGGGTCCATTTGGTTCCATTTGTACACTCTCAGAGTTACAAACCCATAAGGGTCCATTTAGTTCCAAACTATCATTTAGCTGGGGACCCCCTGGGACTCCCTCAACGACCCCTGGGGGTCCCTGCCTGGACCCCACTTTGGGAACCACTGGTCTATGGGTGTCTCACCTCTGTTTGTAGCCTACTCCATCGTGCAGGGGTTTCACTGACCCAAAAAGAGCAAACAACACCATTGTGCTAATCTTACATAACCTGTAGTATAAAGTAGACTTCAGTCATCAGCTAGAATAGATGCAACACGCCGTTGGCTTGTAGATCTGCCCTTGTTTGACAAGGAAGGGACACCATTATTTTCCTTGGAGCCCTCCTTAGGCACATGCACCTGTTTTTCACATACCACTTAAGCCCTAACATACTCGTATGATGAATATGGGAAAAATAGCAGATCTACCAGCTCACAAACAACATCTCGCACCGTGACGTGAGCTTTTTGTGAGCTTGTAGATGTAGATCTTCAATCTTTGATTACATTACTTTTATCAGAGTGCTTCACAATGCGGCGTGGGAGAGTTATCTATTATTTTGTGCACCATTTGGACTTCCTCCAAAACAGCCAACAGCCTCACAACAAGCCCCTGTGACCCCACCCCCAAGGGAGCCCCCCGGACCCCATGGGTTGGTACAACACTGCTATGGCTTGTGAAGCAGTGTGGTTTTTGACAGCACATTTTGATTTTAGTTTTAGTCGTAGTCTCTTGATTAGTTTACATAAGGTTTTAGTCACATTTGTGTCACCTGGAATGTTTTAGTGTTAGTCTAGTTTTAGTCGACTAAATATCATAAGATTTTAGTTGACAAAATCTACAGTTGATTTAGTCGACGGGCCTTGATGCCATCGTAACCCACTGTTTTTACACTTTGGGTAAAAGTTTTCACACTTTGTGAGCTTGTGAGCTTGTAGATCGGCTATTTTCAGCATGCAACCAAGTGTAAAATGACTTGTACTCGATCTCTTGTCCACTAGTCCCTTCCTAACATCTAGTCCCTTCCTAGCAACGTCTATTTGTTGTCAGTATATTTAGTCTCAGTTTTAGTCATCATAGCGTCGTTTTCATTTAGTTTCCATTTAGTTTTCGTCAGTGAAAAAAGGAGGTCGACAAACATTTTTTTGCCTTAGTTTTAAGGCTCATTCATAGTCTGGATTTTCGGTGGTCACCTCACCACCGCTCCGGTGGTGAGGTGACCACCGCTCCGGTGGTGAGGTGACCACCGGAGCTGAAATAACGTTGAACGGTGGTGAGTAAAAACAGAGAGAAGGGCTGGGGCAGTGGCGGTGGTTTGCTCTTCACCGCGGCGTGTGGCGTCATGTTGTAGTTCGGTGGTCACCTCACCACCGAAAATCCAGACTATGAATAACGCTTTAGTCGACGAAATCAACACTGTTGTGAAGCAGGCTTCAGTCTTCACTTCAGCTCTTGTGTGTTGGTTTGCTGAGCGTTGTTGTCACCGTGGTCTCATCAGTGCTGTGTGAAGTGTGATAGTTGCTGAGCGTTGTCACCGTGGTCTCATCAGTGATGTGATAGTCGGTCAGCACTGCAGTGTGAAATGAGCCCCCAGTAAGTATCCTCTGGGATTAGCCTCTAGATAATTGCATCTTTTCCACTGTGCTAATCCGAAGCCGATCGGTCGCATGGATCGGGATTTGTGCGTCTCCCACCACCCCACCCCGCGTCACCTGTTGTCTTCTGTGTGTGTGTGTGTGTGTGTGTGTGTGTGTGGGAGGGGGGCTAGGACTGTTGACACAGCAATTGACACAGCAATGATGTGTGTGTGTGTTGTTGTAAATTCAATACATCTTGCAGAGATGGTAAAACGAATGTAACAGTCAGTTGTGGAGGCCTGAGCCGTGGCTCATCGGTCCAGGCACCTTGGCTGGTAAGCCAGCTTTACAGCGTGTCGCGCGTTCGAGTCCCGATCCCGACGAACTTTGCTGTGTGTCCTCCCCCATCTCTCTCTCCCCCTTTCCTGTCTACTGTAATCTGTCAAATAAAGGCAAAAAACCCCCCCAAAAAGTTGTGGAAAGGAACTATGTACTCGGGTACTAGCCTGGAAACCAGACAAATCTCCCAGCGCAAAAAAACGAAAAAAAAAGCCCTGGGCAGATTTGGTTTGGCCCCACTCGGTTGTGATTGATTGGATTTCGTGTTTCGAGTGAGTTTGTAGGTTAGTAAATTTGACAAATCAAATGGGACATACTGCATAATGAGTAGTTTTACTTTTGGTGTATAACTGTATTATTCAAAAGTACTTTTGGTTGTAACAGAACTTGTGGTATTGCTACTCTTTACTGACGTTAAAAAAAAAATCAAGCCACAAGAAAGTGTCTGTTGTGAGTGGGCCATGTGTATCCACCAGCTCAGTGGCCTTGTGGTTAGAGTGTCCGCCCTGAGACTGAGAGGTCGGGGATCAACTTCAATCCCCGGCCGGGTCATACCAAAGACTCTAAAAATGGGACCCAGTGCCTCCCTGCTTGGCACTCAGCATCAAGGGTTGGATTGGGGGGTAAGTCCCTGCGACATACTAGCGTCATGTCCAGGGGGTGTACTTGTACATCAAGCTGCCTCACGCTACAGAAACAGGAGATAGGCTCCTGCCCTCTAGGCCTCATGGGTCGGCAAAGCTACTTACTACATGTGTATCCTGTGTGTCACTGGGCTTCATGCATGGCTGCCCTGGTTCAAAGGTCACTGCAGAATGGGAGAGTGGTCTAGAACAGTGGTTTTCAACCAGTGGTCCTTGAGGTGGTCCCCATGCAGCTAAATGATGGAGAGTTGGACCCAAATGGACCCTTATAGATCTTGAACTCTTGAGAGCGTAAAATGAAACCAAATGGACCCACACGGGTCCATTTGGTTTCATTTTACGCTCTCAAGAGTTAAATTATTGCTAAACATCTGCATTACTTAATTGACAAGAAGTCTACACAATTAGAGAATATAGAAAAATTGTTACTTTGATCAACGGCAGCAAAAATGTTCTTAAGTTTTGGGTCTGAGAGGCTAAATTGCCATTACATCTTCATACCGGCTATTTAAACTGGAAGTTTGCACTGCTCAATCTGCTTGCTTGTTTGTTTGCTGCTGCACACACTGATACTGCTGATACTGCCTAAACTTTTGCTGCTCACCCTCCTCCACCCCAGCTACCACCTGTCTCACCCTCCTCCACCCCAGCTACCACCTGTCTCACCCTCCTCCACCCTAGCTACCACCTGTCTCACCCTCCTCCACCCCAGCTACCACCTGTCTCACCCTCCTCCACCCCAGCTACCACCTGTCGTTTTGGATCTGCTGTTTAGGTACGGGGGATTCGGAGTCCCTATGGTTGGGACTGATGCGCTTGATCTGAGTATCTATAAAACAGATCCAATTCATTTCATCGCCAAACCATAATAGATATATTGCTCATTTAGTCATTTTATATTCAATAAATAATATATTCCATCCATTCTTGAGTTGTCCTGACTGAACTAGAGTACTGCCTTTGCTTTAGGCGGGACAAGCACAATAAAGCACAATAGACAGGAAGCGAGGACAGAGAACTTCCACCCGAGGGCCTTGAACTGGATGTCAACCCAGGTGGTTTCAGGTCTACTGTAATTAATATGTCATCACAACATTCAAACTGCTGGACTCAGCGCATCGCTATAGGCCTCTGTCACAATTACTACTCGCAATTATTTCAGATAAGGATCATTTCTTGCCTAATCATCACTCATTTCCATTTTTCAAAAAACATTGGAAATAGCCCGGTGTGCTCTGTGATTGTCCCTATACACCCTCGTTCACTTCGCATTGGACTCAGTTTCCCAGAAGCCCTTGCAAGCCGGCCTAGCATCTTTAGATGATGTGAGGCGATCAATACCATATGCCAAGCATAAAACATGTTCCATACAGTGTTGTTTTTGTCGACTAAGACGAAAAATGTTCGTCGACTACCTTTTTGTTCACTGACAAACTAAATGGAAATGGAAATGGAAAACTAAGCTAAGACTAAATGTATTGACAATTTCGTCAACAGCTAAAAACTAGACTAAAATGCTAGGAATGGGACTAGTGGACAAGAGATCCAGTATAAGTCATTTTACACTTGGTTGCGCGCTGTGTGAGGTTGTAGATCGGCTATTTTCCGCGAGTGTAAAATCAGTCATTACGGCGGCATCAAGGCCAGCCAAAATTTTAGTCGACTAAAATCTTATGACATTTAATCGACTAAAACTAGACTAACACTAAAACATTTCCAGGTGACTAAATAAAATGTGACTAAAACTAAATGGAAAACTATTCAAGAGACTACAACTAAAACTAAAATCTGCCAAAAACAACACTGGTTCCGTATCATTCTGTGGTTGAACTTGTTGTGCGTCCCTCTGGACGGACGGTTGGATGGACTGATGGATGGATGTATGGATGGATGGATGTATGGACGGATGGATGGATGGATGATGTGGTAAGGGGCTACACAAACGGCCCTAATGGAAACGTGATCCCACTCAGTGGCATCCTCCAGGCGACCTACAGCCCGCCCCGGGTGACAGTAATGGGATGGAGGGAGCGGAGGAGAGAGATGGAGGGATAGAGAAGGAGGGATGGAGGGATAGAGGGATAGAGAAGGAGGGATAGAGAGATGGAGGGATAGAGAGATGGAAGATAAGGCAGATCTGATTGTCATTAAAGTCCAGATGATGCGGTCGTTGGCTCGACCGCCCATCGATCTGTCTGCAGAGTGCAGAGGAAGGAGAAGAGAGAGCGTGTGTGTGTGTGTGTGTGTGTGTGTGTGTGTGTGTGTGTGTGTGTTTGTGTGTTTGTGTGTCTGTGTGTGTGTGTGTGTGTGTGTGTGTGTGTGTGTGTGTGTCTGTGTGCGCAAAAGATTGAGTTATGTCTGTCTGTCTAGTGTGTGTGTGTCTGTCTAATGTGTGTCTCTGTGTGTGTGTGTGTGTGTGTAATTATCTGTCGTGATGTGTGTGCATGTATTGACTTGTGTGTGCGTGTGTGTGTGTGGTATATCGATGGAAAGGAAATGACAGAGAGAGTGTGCGATGCTGTATTAATGTGTGTGCAATCGGCGCGTGCGTGTGCGTGCATGATGTAATGGTGTGTGTGTGTGTGTGTGTGGCATATCGATAGCAAGGAAAAGACTGTGTCTGTGTAATACTGTCTTACTGTGTGGTGTGCATGTGTGTGATGCATACATGTAATGACTTCTGTATTTTCTCTGTGGGTTGCATTAAATTGCATATTGATGGAAAGCAAATGTCAAAAGTGTGTGTGTGTGTGTGTGTGTGTGTGTGTGTGTGTGTGTGTGTGTGTGTGTGTGTGTGTGTGTGTGTGTGTGTGTGTGTGTGTGTGTGTGTGTGTGTGTGTGTGTGTGTGTGTGTGTGTGTGTGTGTGTGTGTGTGCACACATGCATGTCTGTGTTTCTGTGCGTGTCTGTTACTTGTGCTGCACATGTGAAGTCACACTACGGGAGAGCTGCACTAGAGAAGCCAATACATGATAATACAAGTTTTTGAGCTTGTAGATCTGCTACTTTAGCTATTTTTGAATTTTAGTCCTTTAAGATCTTGTAGATTTGCTACTTTTGTATGTATATTGTTTTCAAATATGAGTTTTCCACCCAGAATATCTTAGTTTTCTTTATTATTCTCTTGGTTATTCTTCTCGCTCATTCTGCACGGCGCCGTCGCAAGATGCTGTATAAAAAGTAGGGCTTAACCCATTTAGACCTGAGGACGATTCTACAAATACCTTCTAAATCCTGACAGTTTTCTGAAAAACCCATGTTTCTATGTCAGTTGTTCTCAAACATTTTCATGTCAAGGACCCGCAGAATTATCTGTATTTTGCCGCGGACTCCCATCTGAAAATATGTAGTTCCACTGTTCCAGGGACCCCCCTAGAAGCAAAGATTTGAGTTAAAAACGTTCACTGTGAAGGAATATATATATATATTCAAAGATTTGCGCCACATTTTCACGATTTTTAAAAAATAGCAGATCTACAAGGTCATAGCGCGGCACTCTGTGCCACGCTATGAGCTTGTAGATCTGCTATTTTTCAATAGCTAAAGTATAACATAATGTTTAAAACACCTAAAGGGTGTTCCCGCCCAGTATGTGGTTAAAAAGGAGGACACCGCAGGCATTATGTCCTTTATTGAAGGGACATGGAGGACGGGGGCATTAGAGGAGGCACGGATGGTTGGATCTGATCCCAGGCCAGCAGCGGTAGGTACAATACAAGCGTGGCTCCAGAGAGTCTAAATCTATAATGTCGTATAGAGTGAAATGAATCGCCTGGTTTGACTCCCCGTATCGAGCGCTATGTCAAAGGTATAGCGCTCACAACCTCTACCGCCACAGAATGGATGTAATAGCAGTCCATACTGTATTTAGAGCTGTCACGATTATGATTGTATAGTTTACTTGACGATTCATTGTCGCTCAAATAATTTAAAACGATTAACGATTTAATTGTGTTTCTGTCGATGAACATTGACTGGAACGTTGTGAATGAAAACAAAAATACATTTCTTGTTTTGGCTTTTTAGGCTTTGTAAAGCAAAGGTGCACATGACAGATATAGGACAAACAACTTGCATAACCTAATCACTTTAAGTACTTGATAGGAATAGTGGAAATAGCCGATCTACACGCTCAAAACGCGTCACATCGTGGCATGTTTAGAGTTTGTAGATCTGCTATTTCCACAATTTAAAAACATGCGCTCATTTTTCAACATTGCCAATTGGTAAAAAAATTGGTAAAAAGGTAAGCTCTCTTCTCGTCCACATGCAGTGACTGCGCTAGTGTCTTTCGCGCACACACACACACACACACACACACACACACACACACACACACACACACAGCAATCTGTTATTGCTGCCACGAGCTCCTTGTTGTCACAAAGCATGTGTGAGTGTGTGCATTGTAGGATTTGGTACGTGGCATTGACCTCTTAACCCATTCTGACCTGAGATCAGATTCTAAAAATGTCTTCTACATCCTGACAGTTTTCGGAAAAAGCTATGTTTCTATGTCAGTGGTTCTTTGATTTTTCAAAAATAGCAGTCCTACAAGCTCGTAGCGCGCCACTCGGTGGCGCGCTATGAGGTTGTAGATCTGCTATTTTTCAATAGCTAAAGCATAACATAATGCTAACACCAGCATTATTGTTCCCGCCCAGAATGGGTTAATGGATCTACCGCTCATTCAATTAGCCTAAAAGAAAAGGCCTCAAGTCAAGTCAGTGCTACAATAGCCTCGGAAACCCAGACGTTTTCATTTCCAGGGAGAAAAGAAAAGTCTGGGTCCGAGTCCGAGTCCACTTCAATCCGGCATAGAGTAGCGCAAACGTCGATCACTCTCTGCTGATTTCTGATCGTCTGCACCTTTGTTAGGATCTAGGTGGGTATAGTGTACTACGAGACTAGGAAGTGCTGCAAAAATGCAAGGAAAATGAAGTGGATGTCCTGCCTCCATCCTCCTCCACATCCGTTTTGCAGTCACTTAACCCATTCAGGACGGGAACCCCTTTTGGTGTTTAAAACATTATGTTATTCTTTAGCTATTTTTGAAAAATCATGAAAATGTTTGAATATATATTATTTCAGAGTGAACGTTTTTAACTCAAATCTTGTCTTTTGGGGGGGTCCCTGGAACAACATATTTTCAGATTGGGGTCGGCGGCCAAATACATGAAATTGTTTGAAAGCCATTGACATAGAAACATAGGTTTTTCAGAAAACTGTCATAATTTAGAAGACATTTGTAGAATCAGTTCTCAGGTCTAAATGGGTCATATTTCAGGTTGTTATTATAGGAAGTAAAAGATGAGTAATTTTTTTATTTCTTTTTTTATTTGCTGCTTTCTTTCGTTTTAGCGGTTTTAGCTGTTGTTGACCAGGGGGGGCGGGGGCATTCGAACATGGGGCTAAATATGTATTTTTCATGCCGTTTTTACAGCTCTGTAAATCTATTCTTTTCTATTTGTTACTGTTTAGTATTACTTTGTCCTCTCCTGCTTCTCTGTGATGCAGCATTTTGTCATCCTCTGCGGTTTAATTGGACACTTTGTTAGGATCAGTCATGAATGATGGGTCTAATATAAGTCATGAAAGCCATTAGGAGAATGTAATGGCAGCACTGCAAACAAAGAGAGAGATGCAAGACTTGAGCTCAGTTCAAAAAACATTCTTTTTTTACCTTTTGGATGCTCTGTAGAGTAGACAGCCTGGATGTCGCAAAATAAATAAAATATGTGAATCTGAACTGGAGTGTTGCACTTTTTATCTTTTGGCGTATTTCCACTCATCTGGTGTGTTTCATACTGAGAATGAAATATTGTAAGCTCTGCATGACTGGCTGCGTGACTTTTGGCCTGTTTGGCAGTCTGTAATGACATTGATTGATACTTGTTTTTATTACCACAAACATTTATTTAAATGTCTGTGGAACTTTGCATCTCCTTTCTGACGCTATTAACACTTTGTATTCACTGTTGAGAACATGGTTGAGGACAGGTCAAAGAGACTGTTGATGGCAAGCCTGAACTTGTTGTCATGGTAGGATGATTGATAGAGTTTCTCGTACAACATGTTTTCATAAATGTTTAAATTTTGTCGAGCATTTTGGACTAGAAAAAGGCTATAGCTTATTAGTTTGTTAATTTAGCCCGTAGCACTTTCTGTACTTGCCCTAGCCTCGACGACCTTGCAGGCTTATGCAAAGGCTCAAATGTATAATTTAGATAGCATGTTGTTATGTAAACAGTTGCCAGGTCATTAATGACCGGGCATCCTATGTACTGATTATTGATTTCCTTTGGATATTCTACAGTTAGACTGATGACAGGTCCTAGATGACTATTTCTATGCATTTGATGTATTACCTTGTATTGACCTTGCTTAGTGTAAATCGCTCTGGATTAAGAGCATCTGCTAAAAGGCCTTGTGGTTAGAGTGTCCGCCCTGAGATTGGGGATTAGGTCGAGGCTCGATCCCCGGCCTGCGACATACCAGCGTAATCCAGGGGGTGTACTTGTACATCAGTGTTGTTTTTGGCAGCAAATTTTGATTTTAGTTTTAGTCTCTTGAATAGTTTTCATTTAGTTTCAGTCACATTTTAGTCACCTGGAATGTCTTAGTGTTAGTCTAGTTTTAGTCAAGTAAATGTCATAAGATTTTAGTCGACTAAATCTACAGTTGATTTAGTCGACTAAATTGTATTTTGCACTGCGATGCGACGCGTTGTGAGCTTGTAGATCGGCTATTTTCAGCATGCAACAAAGTGTAAAATGACTTATACTGTATCTCTTGTCCACTAGTCCCTTGCTAACATTTTAGTCTAGTTTTTATTTGTTGACAATTGTCAGTATATTTAGTCTTAGTATTAGTCATCATAGCTTAGTTTTCATTTAGTTTCCAATTAGTTTTCGTCGGTGAAAAAAGGTAGTCGACGAACATTTTTCATCTTGGTTTTAGTCGACGAAATCAACATTGTTGTAGATCATGCGACCGTGTGTACTTTACTTGTACACCATGGCTGGGGTGTGTACTTGTACATCAAGGCACCTCTCTCACACTACAGAAACAGGAGATAGGCTCCTGACCCTATGGGCCTCATGGCTCGGCTTACTTTACTTAGGGTAAACAGCAGTGTAATTACACTGTAACGAGAGATGGCTCTTGTTAAAATGGTTCCCTGAAAAGTGTAATTTACTGCAGTGGTTCCCAAAGTGGGTCCAGGGGTCCTTGATGGAGTTCCAGAGGGTCCCCAGCTAAATTATAGTTTGGAACCAAATGGACCCTTATGGGTCTGTAACTCTGAGAGTGTACACTCTCAGAGTTAAATTAACATTGATTTTACAATGTAAATTGGGGGTGCCAGAGATAGAAATGCCATTAAATGAAAGTCCGTAGACTAATGCATGTCAAACTGGGGTGGTCCTTGAAATTAAAATGGTTGAGAATCACTGCTAGAGCCGTACAAATCTTCTCTTATGGGGTCCCTGGCATATATTTTCAAATGGGGGTCCGCGGGCTAATTAGTGTCAATTTGGGGGTCCTTGACATGAGAAAGTTTGCATGCTTTTATATACTCTACTGTAGTAGTTATCTGTCCTCAGAGCTGGATAAAATTAACCAGTGTTAATTTATTCATATACTGTGACTGAGTGTACACGACAACACATGTATCCAAATGGACCCTTACAGAGTTAATTGAACATGGAGGATGTTTTATTTTACTGTGCACACACCCAGGACTCGGCTGTGTAAGTGCTGCTTAGTGATTGAGAGGGTGCTCCGTATTGATCGTTATAGACGAACGCTCGGTCAGTATTGGCAGTGATAAGACGGGGTCAGCTCTCTCCCTGCTTCCCTCGGCCAGCCTATTAACCAGCAGCACAAATCTAAGCCTTTAAAGACCCCGCGAAAATCTATTTTTGTTTATCGCACATTCTCCGTGCGCTAGACTTGAGCTCTGTCTGTCCCCCAAAATTGACTATATTAAAGTTTTATTTTTTTTATTTTTTAGGTAGTAATGTTTTTTTTGAGTGGTGCAACCACTCCAAGGAACAGCAATGTCCGTGTTAACCTATGTGTGTGGCTATGAGTACCAGTAGGGGCAAAAGTGGCACTGTTGTGCCAGAAACAGAGAGAGAGATATAGTGTTGCACTGTTGCCTAGTGCTAATTACAGAGAGAGAGAGAGAGAGAGCAGGGGGAGAGGGGAGTTGCACCACTCAGTTCACACAGGTGTGATTTTTTTTTCAAATAATAGATATTCAGCGATAAAGCTGCGTTTTTGAAGTAATGAGTATACAACTGGTTGCAACTAAGACACTTGGGGATTATACTCTTAAGAGCTGCTTGTGATGGAGTTTATGAACACATTTCTGTTATAGTTTTGTTGTTGTTAATCGTGGGCCCTTAAGTACTCTCTCTTCTCAAATGTTTGGGTTATTTATTCACCGCAAAGCCAAGGAATGCGCCAAAAAAACTTCCCCGTGTATTCAAGGCTTCAAGGGGTGAGTAATATTTGATAGAAATAAAAGTCTGACTATGAGTGGTACGGCTGAAGTCTGACTATGAGTGGTACGGCTGAAGGGAGTCTGACTATGAGTGGTACGGCTGAAGGGAGTCTGACTATGAGTGGTACGGCTGAAGGGAGTCTGACTATGAGTGGTACGGCTGAAGGGAGTCTGACTATGAGTGGTACGGCTGAAGGGAGTCTGACTATGAGTGGTACGGCTGAAGGGAGTCTGACTATGAGTGGTACGGCTGAAGGGAGTCTGACTATGAGTGGTACGGCTGAAGGGAGTCTGACTATGAGTGGTACGGCTGAAGGGAGTCTGACTATGAGTGGTACGGCTGAAGGGAGTCTGACTATGAGTGGTACGGCTGAAGGGAGTCTGACTATGAGTGGTACGGCTGAAGGGAGGATGGAATTTATTTTTGGAGGCTAATGCTTGGCTTTATACGTTTTATGCTATCAGTGTTGTTTTCGTCGACTAATACTATGACGAAATATGTCCGTCGACTACCTTTTTTCACTGACAAAAACTACACAAAAACGAAATAAAAACTTCTAAGCCATGAAGACTAAAACTAAACTGACAAATGCCAACAAATACAAACTTGACTAAAATGTTAGGAAGGGACTAGTGGACAAGAAATCCAGTACAAGTCATTTTACACTTGGTTGCATGCTGAAAATAGTATATTTTGTTGATCTCATTACGTCATTACGACGGCATCAACGCCCACCAAAATACATTTTAGTCGACTAAAATCTTATGATATTTAGTCGACTGAAACTAGACTAAACACTAAAACATTCCAGGTGACTAAAATGTTACTGAAACTAAATGAAAACCATTGAAGAGACTGACTAAAACTAAAATCTAAATGTCTAAATTGCCCAAAAACAACACTGTACCTGTATGTATGGTGGTGTTGTTAGTTATTCCAACAGCATCTCTCAGTAATGCGTCACCCTCCTCCATCCTCCCCCAACCGGCGGCCTGTAATTATGGGATGGCAGTGAAGCGGGGTCACCTGCGTGAGCGATGGTGCTTTAAGGACAACGATATCCTCCCGTTATAGATGTACTGTATGCATGCAGATGATGCTGCATACACTGGTACCACCCCTCCCCCCCCCCACACACACACACACACACACTCACTCTCCATCACAGCTTGCCTCCAGGGACCCATTAGAGAGCTGCAGTTATTATCAGCCAACTTGTGTGTGTGTGTGTGTGTGTGTGTGTGTGTGTGTGTGTGTGTGTGTGTGTGTGTGTGTGTGTGTGTGTGTGTGTGTGTGTGTGTGTGTGTGTGTGTGTGTGTGTGTGTGTGTGTGTGTGTGTGTGTGTGTGTGTGTGTGTGTGTGTGTGTGTGTGCGCGCGCGTGTGCGTGGAAGAAGTACAGTAGTTTGGAACTTTTACTTAAGTATACTATACTGGTATAAATACTTGAGTGTGGAAATATGTGACTTAACATTTTCTGAATGACATGATCACAAAATAAATAAATATAATTTGTTGACTATATTTTATATTGTTGATCTCAGCCTGCAAAGTGACCACAGGTATCGAATCAATGTAGTGTAATTATGATGTAACATTTGCCTCCAAAATGTAGTGGAGTCGACAAAAAGTAGTAATACTCACACATTAAACATTTGTGCAGTACTTGAACGAATGCACTTAGTTATTTTCCATCACACGTGTGTGTGTGTGTGTGTGTGTGTGTGTGTGTGTGTGTGTGTGTGTGTGTGTGTGTGTGTGTGTGTGTGTGTGTGTGTGTGTGTGTGTGTGTGTGTGTGTGTGTGTGTGTGTGTGTGTGTGTGTGTGTGTGTGTGTTTCAGTCTCTCAGGGATGCACTCAGATACACACAGTGTGAATGTGTGAAGATGTGTGTGTGTGTGTGTGTGTGTGTTTTCCGGTGTGGTTGTTTACGTGCACTGTTGGCCTCTATTGTTCGTCTGTAAAGCAGTGGTTCTCAAATAAATTGATATGTAATTGAGTGCGGAACCCCTGTTTGAAGAGACCTCTCTCGACAAGATTTGTCATCCCAAATAGCCGAAAAGTAAAATTGGGGATTAAAAAGAACCACCCGTTTTCATTTATTTCCAACCTATCTTCATATAATTGGTCCTCACTGATGAAAATAGCACCAATTCCGTCTAATTGCTCTGTATCAGAGTAGAGCTTTAGACACTTGTAGAAACCTGCCTACCAGTGACATCATCGGTGGGCAGGTTTTTGCAATTTCAAAATATATTTCAAACTTTTGTTTTTATGTTTGTATTAATGCAAGAAGAACAATGGCTACTATTTCAGCATGCTAAGTGTCCACGGAAAGAAAGCCTCTAGGCTTCTTGTGTGTCGTGTGGTGTCGTTGTTTGTCTGTAAAGTGCTTCGTAATGATGATGATGATGACCTTGTTTTGGAGATGAAGTCCTCAGATATGGGAGGTTTACTGTGGATTACCGTATTGCGCCGAATATAAGAGGACTCTGATTATATAAGACCGGTTTTTCAAGACTCATTTGTGGTAAAAGAACCTGTCGGGGTGGGGGGGTCCCCAGTTCAAATAATGATTCTTTTATTTTGGGAGGAAAAGCTTGGGAACCCTTTGGAGTCATCGTAAATAGTACAGTTTAAACAAATTTCAGTGGAATCAATGAGGTGAGTCAGCCACTCACTTCTGTGTGGCTAAAAAGCTCTAATTAAAGACCTGACCGGTGTTTAATCTCTCTTGATGAAGCTGTTGTTTATGTTTACCCATCATGCCTCTCTCTCTCCTGCCAGCCAGCCTATATACTCTGTTTCTCCTTAGCCTTCGCCCCCTCGGCACTGGTCGTCTCTTTTTTTTCTTCTTTATTGCTGACGAGCGAGCTAGCAAGCCAGCCCGATATTTGTTGCCAAGCAATAGATCAGGAAGCAACGCACCCACGCACGCACGCACGCACGCACGCGCCCACACACACACACCACCAATATCTGCGGCGCCCAAATTGTATTGAACTGTTGGCACTAGTGCGTCGTCTGTCGGTAAAGAGAGTCTGTCTCAGTGACTTTATATTTGATTAGAAGAAGATCCTGGACTTCAGCCCAGCGTGGGGTCAGTCTGGGTTATGTCAGAGAGAGATGTGCGTGCGTGTGTGAACGCTTGTGTGAGTGTGTGTGTGTGTGTGTGTGCGTGCGTGTGGTGTTACATAAGCTGAGAGAGAGACAAGTCCAATAAAGTAAAAGAATCACAGGTTTGAGGTGTCAGCAAATGGGAAATGTAATCTTACATAAAGCTGTGGTGCTGGGGGGGGGGGGGGGGGGGTCCTTGAGGGTGGTCCGGAGGCCCACAGGAACATTAGGAACAGTTTAACCACTTGAATACTTGAGTATACTTTTATACTACAGTATGTCGAAAATAGTGAAAATAGCTGGCCTACGAGCTCACGACGTGTGGCAAATCCATCTCGTGAGTGTCAATGGCGTTTTTGAAAGATCTTCAAATGTTTTTGCTGCACGTATGACATGTCCAAGATATAGACGCCAACAGGTTGAAACTAAGTGGTTAGTTCCACTGTTCTTTCACCTGCTAGAAGTTATAGTTCAATGAGAGAATGTAACGCCTTCCTCGCCATGTGACCCATAGGGAAGGAGCCCAATCTCCCTTTCAGAACGACGAGGGCACCGGAAGAGAATTTCCCATTCATTTTTCCATAGACATTTCAGAAAGACCTTTAAGTCTCGGACAAAAGCCAACTCGGCTCCTGACAAATCATGACAATAAACACATTTATTTTGGGCCGAACAAATAATTAGAAAGAAGAAAGAAAAAAAATTGTGTCTATTGTCATGATTTGATTTGGCTTTGTCCGAGGCTTTAAGGTCAAGCAGGGGAGGCACTGTCTGGGGGTCTTCCCGGGGGATCAGACCTCAAGCTCCCAATCTCATTGCGGACATGAGCTGGTGAAATAGAGGGTTCACTCTCTCCGCCCACGTACAGTATTGAATCTAATCCAACAACTATAACCTTCTCTTATGAAGGCTCCACTGACTCCCTGGCTCTTTTTCAGCCTTGTTCACATGAATGTGGGCGTCCTTGACTTGAAATTGTTTGAGAACTGACTGACATGTATATGGGTGGAGTATCGCTGGTTTATTCTCTGCCACAGAGACATACAGACATACAGACAGACAGACAGACAGGCAGACAGACATGCAGACAGACATGCAGACAGACATGCAGACAGGCAGGCAGGCAGGCAGACAGGCAGGCAGGCAGGCAGGTGAGACGAATGCATTAACATTGGAACCAGAAGGGCTGCCTGCGTGGTGGGAAGTTCCCACACTGCGCTGACGTGACGGTCCATTCTGAAGGTTACCAATCACAACCCGACCTCAGCTGTCAACTCTCTGTATAGTGTCCTCCTATCTCCTGTTTCATCCCAGTGTCTCGCTCGCACGCACACACGGACGCACGCACGGACGGAAACAAACAAATACAGTCTCCCTGTCCTTGCTTCTCTCTCTCTTTCTCTCTCTGCCTCTCTGTCTCTCTCTCTAATCATTGCATCTCAGAGCAGAAAGGGAATCCTCTAAGGTAGCAGGTGAACTGGACAAACAGGTGGAACCTCCAGAGAGGTTGAACGGAGAGACCTCACCTTTCTTCCTGCAGTATCACCAGAGAGATTAACCACATAGCACTCTGTAATAATCACCTTGGCTTTAAGGTTGATAGAGTGCCCCAAACATGCTTGTGTTGTGAGCTTGTAGCTATTTCTGGTGATCAATGGTTTTGAATATGGCTAAAGTGGTTGAATTAAGTGTTTTTCGCGTCGTGTAGATGGGCCATTTTTTATAAACATTTGTTTCCTAATTTATGGTATTTCTTTAAAAAAAGAAATAAAGGGACCCATGATGAAAATGTCTTTTAGTCGACTGCATATCGTGTGAGATTTTAGTCGACAGGCCACTTGGTTGCATGCTGAAAATAGCCAATCTTCAAGCTCACAGGCGTTGTGAGCTTGTAGATCTTGCGCTTGTAGTGCAATACCCGAGCGCAACCGAACATAAAATGACTTGTCTTTTAGTTCTAGTGGATCTCTTCTCCTCTAGTCCCTCCCTAACATTTTGGTCTAGTGTTTATTTGTTGCCGACATTTTCAATATGTCTTAGTTTTAGTCATCATAGCTTAGTTTCTATTTAGTTTTTGTCAGCGAAAAAAGGTAGTCGGCGAACATTTTTCATCATAGTTGCAGTCGACGAAATCAACAGTGCTGTAGTGCACTGCTGGAGCAGAGATGGGACTAATCTTTACATCTACATTACGCACGCACGCACGCACGGACGCACGCGCACACAATGACCTCCTTAAAAACACATAACACACTGAAATCCTCAGGCTTCATTTAACACAATTAAGCAAAATGCGCTCTCGGAATTATATGGATGCATAAGAACTGAGGGTTTGTTACTGTGCACACAGGAGTGGAATAGGGTGAGAGGAAGCAAGACAGACAGACAGACAGACAGACAGACACAGAGAGGAGATAGACGGAGCGAGCAGAGTTGGGACAAAGGAGAGACTGAGAGCGAAGAGCAAATACAGCACAAAAGACAGAACATGTGAAGTGAAAACGAG